>NC_137013.1:23202912-23332415 GCF_032717465.1 Coenobita brevimanus | reverse complement strand
TTAGACCAGTCTTGTTGTATTAACTTAAAATCCGTTGTGCCAGGAGTTAATGCATCAGCAAAGAACCTGATGTTATTATTAGTAGTATTAGTTATTTATTGTCAGGGGTGAAGTAACTTCTCTTCCAGAGGCTAACAGTACAGTAATTCAGCAATTGTGAGTAATTAGTCTCTGCTGTGTACTGTTGAGAAAGTTTATAAATTCTCGTTCTTAGAGAATCTTAGCAAGTCAGCGTAAAGTAATCGTAAATGCTTTGATGTAGCAAGACAATCATTGTCTCTGCTCTTCAATATTATTGAATATTAATATCAATTTAAATAACATTTAACCATATATTTTCAAAATTACCGTGATATTTTAAAAACCCCGTGACAATTGGCGACCTCATTCCAGGATATTAACTCCTAGGGCTCTAAAGCTATTCACGAGATAGTGATCACTCATTCATATTTAGGTATTTATCATTAAAGTTTATAGGCACAAGCTTACTGGTGTTTTACCCTTAATTTAGCAAGTGAATTTTGCTTTATTAATCAATAGAATACTTAACTCTAGTTTATTCTTGGTAACGTCAGACGATTTTATTCGGCTCCCTGGGAAGTCGGCGTACCCATTGTGTTTATTATTGAGTCTTCCCAGTCATTTACATTTTTGGATTTGTTCTTTGCCAGTTAAATAGATAAGACTGGTCACCACTAGCTTGTGTCTGTATTCTTTACTTGTGTTTATTAGTATTCGTCGCTAAGCAGTCAGTACTCAGTTTCGGTTTGCTTAATAAATTAGCGCTATGGCTACCACCATATTTTTACAGGAAGCCAAAGATATGGGTCTTTCGGACCCAACCGAAATTAAAGAGTATATACTCTCACGGCTTAATCAGGAGCAGCAGCGCGAGAATGATGCCCGTGAAGAGCGGAAGATTCAGCGCGAATACGAGCGAGAACAGCGCGAACAACGTGAAAGAGAGCGTGCATATGAACAAGAGCAGCGTGAGAAAGAGCGCGAAAGTATGAGCGAGAACAGCGCGAATACGAGCGTGAACGACATGAACGAGAGCGACAACAGCGCGAACACGAGCTAGTACAAGAACGAGAACAGCGCGAATACGAGCGTGAACAACGAGACAAAGAACAAGAACATGAACTTGAAGTGCTGAAGCTCCAGCGAGATTCCTTGGCTTCAGACACGTCTGGTGCAGTTGGTCCAAGCTCCACGAGCGTTCTCCCTGCACATGTCCTGGCGACCCCACGCATCAAGCTTCCTTCATACAAGGAAAGCGAGCGAATCGAGCCGTACATAGCTCGTTTTGAGGACATGGCAGACATGTATCAACTGGATGAGGCAGCTAAGCGGCTTCAGTTTCTTAGCCTATTTGAGGGCCCTGCCCTCGATATTCTCCACAGAATTCGTGGAGACAATCTCACATATGAGATGATGAAAGCTGCACTCATTAAGGCGTATGGTCTCACAGTAGACGACGCCAAAGTTCAGTTCATGCGAGCTCGTCTCCAAGACAAGGAGACAGCTGTTCAGTTCCTTGATCGTCTCACAGCTTACTTAAATGAGTGGATGGAGAAAGATGAAACTCCTTCCACGCGTGAGGGGATAATTGACCTTATGCTGCGTACACAGCTAGAGAGGTCGTGGCCTGCTGAGCTCATAGCACAGCTTAAGATCTGCCAGGTGAAAGATGCCAGCCAAATGGCAGAGAAGGCTGATCGCATTCTTTACTGCATACGGGTATCAAACTCGTAAGCAGCAAAACACCTGGAACAGAAAACCTGATAAATCTGGGAAACCGTCTCAGATTGAACCCCAGCAACAAGGCCATTCTCAGAATAATGGCCAAGGTCCAAAACCGCAGTGGAAGGACCAGGGGCAAAACACTCAGAAACCTGAGTGGAAGAGGTACAACAAGTACCCTAACCAGCAGCAGTATCAGCCACTGCAACCGACCGATGGGACAAAGTTTTTCACCACCAGCTCAAAAGAGGCAGGAAGCGAATGCAGCCTTCATTCCTCAGCAGCAGCACGGTGGCCACGTCCCTACCAGTGTGGGTACTTCCCCACAGTTCACTAGTCCCACAGTGACAGTGAACCCCCCTCCACAGATGGCCAATGTTCCATCTTCCCAATATAATTGTCAAGGCACAATGTTCGCCGCATCAGTTCAGCAGCCTCAAGAGTGGCTAGCTGCTTCCTCCACAGGCCCCACCACAGGTGACAGTACCTTCCTTGTACAGCCAGGGTTTGTGGGAGGCATTCCTGTGAAGGTCCTGAGAGACAATGGCTCCTCAGGTTGCTCTGTTAAGCAGAGTTTAGTTCGGCCTGAGCAGTATACAGGTCGACAGATCCATGCAAATCTTATTGATGGATCAGTGAGATTGTTCCCTGAGGCATGTATCCAGGTGGCATCTCCATTTTATACTGGTATGACACTTGCAGTTGTCATGCCAGAACCCTTATTTGAACTCATCATTGGAAATATTAATGGAGTCAAGGATAGTTGCTCCGATGATGACGCTACTCAGACTTCGGCTGCTGCAGTAACACGAGCCATGGCTGAGGCTCCAGACTGTGTCACCCCAGTGATCATTGAATCGCCGCAAGATCTGATGTGTAGTCAACTTGTTGTACAAGAACAACATTCTGACCCGACACTTGCTACCGTGCGGAACAAACAAAAGGGTCGCAAAGTGATAAAGTATTCACAGGGAGGTCGAGCCAAGTTCCTTTGCAAACAAGGACGGCTCTACCGTGAGTCACGAACACCCGAGGGCGAGGTTCGACTGCAGTTTGTCGTTCCCGCCAAGTACCGCCTAGCAGTGTTACAATGGGGTCATTGTTCAGCCTCTGGAGGTCACATGGGCAAAAGGAAGACCCAGGGCCGTATCCGAGCTGACTTTTTCTGGCCAGGGATGGGACGAGACATAGATAATTTTGTCCGTTCCTGCAGTGTGTGCCAAAGTATCACCACTAATCAGGGACATGCCCTTCCTGTGCCATTTGTAACCACACCCGTAATCTCTGAGACAGTTGAGAGACAGGGTAGTGGTGAAGTGGGTGCAGACCTGACGTCTCGCCCATTGGCCCCACAGGACACATTATGTCCAGGGCCTGTACATACATATTATGTACCGTAAGTTAAGGGGGAAGTTCGAGAGAGAACTCTGCAGAGGCGACTTGAGGCTATGGAAGACCCAAGTTTGCACAAGGATTCTCAGCTTCCCGATACTAATATAAGTATTGTATTGTAGGCTCAGGGGAAGTGAGATCTCCGCAGAGGCGACTTGAGGCTATGGAAGACCCAAGTTTGCACAAGGATTCTCAACTTGCCGACCATAATCGTGTGCTATAATTAATGGCGACCTCGAATGTATGTCGTATCACTGACTGCTAGGCAGAGAGAGTAATTGTAACATGATAAAATTTTGTCTCATTGACATTTTTGATGCTCCACCTCAATTGGTTTTGCAGGTTCAGCAATGGGGGTAGCAGTTTTGCTGTGCGGGCCAGCTGATCGTCTGCCGCACGCTGCCGCCTCTTCTCTGCCTTCGTCGTCGCCATATTATTATTTACTGTGTCATTTTACACATAGGTACAGTTACACTACAACTGTCACACCTACACCGTGTATTACATACACCACGCTACACAACAATTAGTTGTCAGTGTAAATGTAGCGAATTTTCGCTCAGTTTGACCTGAGTACAGGATTTTCACCGTCGTCACGGAGTTTTTTCCCTCAAGCTTGCTTTTATTAACGTAAATACGAGGTTTTTTTCGCTCACTGGCGACTGCGACTTTCTCCTGTAGCAGGATAGCACACACACCACAGTGTGAATCTTGTGTGAATGACTTAGAATGTATACATATATATATATATATATATATCCACAAATTTTTCCCATAAGGAAAAAATTTAATTTTGTAGGGGCGTAATGTCACGAATCAATTCGCGACATTTCCGTTTTGTGAGAAGCCACGAACTATTAGTGGAAAACTCACTGTGTATCGCTCAGCTAACCGTTTCTCCCTCCATTTTGGGGTATACTTTTCAAAACATTCGTCACCGTTTTCAAAAGTGACCGATTTAATGCACGTCACTAAGTGCTGTACTGAGCGATACTATTGTTTTTTTATTGTTCGCCCCTGCTCATTCGACCGTTAGAAAATGCGGCCGAGTGCTCTCAGCTTTTCTTTCCCACGACTTGGGCAGTCGAGTGTTTCTGTGACGGAGAGAGGTCCTGTGCTACAGAAGTGAGAGTAGAGAGAGGTCAGCTAGTACCCAGACTCCGCTTGACACAGCTCCCAGACTCCCCATCCTAGATTTGGGTGATACACAGCATTCATCGTCCGGTATTTCCTTTTTGTATAATCCTAGTTTTAAGAGCTTAGTTAAGGTGTTTTTTCCTAGGCGTAAGTATTTAGCTTTTGTGTGAGTGAGTGAGTGCGTCTCATTAATTTGATTTGAATCTGTAACGTTAAATTTATTTTTTTGTAATCAATAAATTTAACAGTTCTTTTTTTGAGCTTAATGTAAAGTAAAATCTTGTTTCATTTCTCCATAATTAAGCTTATTTCCACATAGCTCCTAGCTTGCATAAACGTTTTACTATTCATAACTGGTACTTAGACCAGTCTTGTTGTATTAACTTAAAATCCGTTGTGCCAGGAGTTAATGCATCAGCAAGAACCTGATGTTATTATTAGTAGTATTAGTTATTTATTGTCAGGGGTGAAGTAACTTTCTCCAGAGGCTAACAGTACAGTAATTCAGCAATTGTGAGTAATTAGTCTCTGCTGTGTACTGTTGAGAAAGTTTATAAATTCTCGTTCTTAGAGAATCTTAGCAAGTCAGCGTAAAGTAATCGTTGCTTGATGTAGCAAGACAATCATTGTCTCTGCTCTTCAATATTATTGAATATTATTATCAATTCAAATAACATTTAACCATATATTTTCAAAATTACCGGGATATTTTAAAAACCCCGTGACAATTGGCGACCTCATTCCAGGATATTAACTCCTAGCTCTAAAGCTATTCACGAGATAGTGATCACTCATTCATATTTAGGTATTTATCATTAAAGTTTATAGGCACAAGCTTACTGGTGTTTACCCTTAATTTAGCAAGTGAATTTTGCTTTATTAATCAATAGAATACTTAACTCTAGTTTATTCTTGGTAACGTCAGGCGATTTTATTCGCTCCTGGGAAGTCGGGCGTACCCATTGTGTTTATTATTGAGTCTTCCCAGTCATTTACATTTTTGATTTATTCTTTGCCAGTTAACTAGATAAGACTGGTCACCACTAGCTTGTGTCTGTATTCTTTACTTGTGTTTATTAGTATTCGTCGCTAAGCAGTCAGTACTCAGTTTCGGTTTGCTTAATAAATTAGCGCTATAGCTACCACCATATTTTTACAGGAAGCCAAAGATATGGGTCTTTCGGACCCAACCGAAATTAAAGAGTATATACTCTCACGGCATAATCAGGAGCAGCAGCGCGAGAATGATGCCCGTGAAGAGCGTAAGATTCAGCGCGAATACGAGCGAGAACAGCGCGAACAACGTGAAAGAGAGCGTGCATATGAACAAGAGCAGCGTGAGAAAGAGCGCGAGTATGAGCGAGAACAGCGCGAATACGAGCGTGAACGACATGAACGAGAGCGACAACAGCGCGAACACGAGCTAGTACAAGAACGAGAACAGCGCGAATACGAGCGTGAACAACGAGACAAAGAACAAGAACATGAACTTGAAGTGCTGAAGCTCCAGCGAGATTCCTTGGCTTCAGACACGTCTGGTGCAGTTGGTCCAAGCTCCACGAGCGTTCTCCCTGCACATGTCCTAGCGACCCCACGCATCAAGCTTCCTTCATACAAGGAAAGCGAGCGAATCGAGCCGTACATAGCTCGTTTTGAGGACATGGCAGACATGTATCAACTGGATGAGGCAGCTAAGCGGCTTCAGTTTCTTAGCCTATTTGAGGGCCCTGCCCTCGATATTCTCCACAGAATTCGTGGAGACAATCTCACATATGAGATGATGAAAGCTGCACTCATTAAGGCGTATGGTCTCACAGTAGACGACGCCAAATTTCAGTTCATGCGAGCTCGTCTCCAAGACAAGGAGACAGCTGTTCAGTTCCTTGATCGTCTCACAGCTTACTTAAATGAGTGGATGGAGAAAGATGAAACTCCTTCCACGCGTGAGGGGATAATTGACCTTATGCTGCGTACACAGCTAGAGAGGTCGTGGCCTGCTGAGCTCATAGCACAGCTTAAGATCTGCCAGGTGAAAGATGCCAGCCAAATGGCAGAGAAGGCTGACGCATTCTTTACTGCATACGGGTATCAAACTCGTAAGCAGCAAAACACCTGGAACAGAAAACCTGATAAATCTGGGAAACCGTCTCAGATTGAACTCCCAGCAACAAGGCCATTCTCAGAATAATGGCCAAGGTCCAAAACCGCAGTGGAAGGACCAGGGGCAAAACACTCAGAAAACCTGAGTGGAAGAGGTACAACAAGTACCCTAACCAGCAGCAGTATCAGCCACGCAACCGACCGATGGGACAAAGTTTTTCACCACCAGCTCAAAAGAGGCAGGAAGCGAATGCAGCCTTCATTCCTCAGCAGCAGCACGGTGGCCACGTCCCTACCAGTGTGGGTACTTCCCCACAGTTCACTAGTCCCACAGTGACAGTGAACCCCCTCCACAGATGGCCAATGTTCCATCTTCCCAATATAATTGTCAAGGCACAATGTTCGCCGCATCAGTTCAGCAGCCTCAAGAGTGGCTAGCTGCTTCCTCCACAGGCCCCACCACAGGTGACAGTACCTTCCTTGTACAGCCAGGGTTTGTGGGAGGCATTCCTGTGAAGGTCCTGAGAGACAATGGCTCCTCAGGTTGCTCTGTTAAGCAGAGTTTAGTTCGGCCTGAGCAGTATACAGGTCGACAGATCCATGCAAATCTTATTGATGGATCAGTGAGATTGTTCCCTGAGGCATGTATCCAGGTGGCATCTCCATTTTATACTGGTATGACACTTGCAGTTGTCATGCCAGAACCCTTATTTGAACTCATCATTGGAAATATTAATGGAGTCAAGGATAGTTGCTCCGATGATGACGCTACTCAGACTTCGGCTGCTGCAGTAACACGAGCCATGGCTGAGGCTCCAGACTGTGTCACCCCAGTGATCATTGAATCGCCGCAAGATCTGATGTGTAGTCAACTTGTTGTACAAGAACAACATTCTGACCCGACACTTGCTACCGTGTGGAACAAACAAAAGGGTCGAGTGATAAAGTATTCACAGGGAGGTCGAGCCAAGTTCCTTTGCAAACAAGGACGGCTCTACCGTGAGTCACGAACACCCGAGGGCGAGGTTCGACTGCAGTTTGTCGTTCCCGCCAAGTACCGCCTAGCAGTGTTACAATGGGGTCATTGTTCAGCCTCTGGAGGTCACATGGGCAAAAGGAAGACCCAGGGCCGTATCCGAGCTGACTTTTTCTGGCCAGGGATGGGACGAGACATAGATAATTTTGTCCGTTCCTGCAGTGTGTGCCAAAGTATCACCACTAATCAGGGACATGCCCTTCCTGTGCCATTTGTAACCACACCCGTAATCTCTGAGACAGTTGAGAGACAGGGTAGTGGTGAAGTGGGTGCAGACCTGACGTCTCGCCCATTGGCCCCACAGGACACATTATGTCCAGGGCCTGTACATACATATTATGTACCGTAAGTTAAGGGGGAAGTTCGAGAGAGAACTCTGCAGAGGCGACTTGAGGCTATGGAAGACCCAAGTTTGCACAAGGATTCTCAGCTTCCGATACTAATATAAGTATTGTATTGTAGGTTAAGGGGAAGTGAGAACTCGCAGAGGCGACTTGAGGCTATGGAAGACCCAAGTTTGCACAAGGATTCTCAACTTGCCGACCATAATCGTGTGCTATAATTAATGGCGACCTCGAATGTACGTCGTAGCACTGACTGCTAGGCAGAGAGAGTAATTGTAACATGATAAAATTTTGTCTCATTGACATTTTTGATGCTCCACCTCAATTGGTTTTGCAGGTTCAGCAATGGGGGTAGCAGTTTTGCTGTGCGGGCCAGCTGATCGTCTGCCGCACGCTGCCGCCTCTTCTCTGCCTTCGTCGTCGCCATATTATTATTTACTGTGTCATTTTACACATAGGTACAGTTACACTACAACTGTCACACCTACACCGTGTATTACATACACCACGCTACACAACAATTAGTTGTCAGTGTAAATGTAGCGAATTTTCGCTCAGTTTGACCTGAGTACAGGATTTTCACCGTCGTCACGGAGTTTTTTCCCTCAAGCTTGCTTTTATTAACGTAAATACGAGGTTTTTTCGCTCACTGGCGACTGCGACTTTCTCCTGTAGCAGGATAGCACACACACCACAGTGTGAATCTTGTGTGAATGACTTAGAATGTATACATATATATATATATATATATCCACAAATTTTTCCCATAAGGAAAAAATTTAATTTTGTAGGGGCGTAATGTCACGAATCAATTCGCGACATTTCCGTTTTGTGAGAAGCCACGAACTATTAGTGGAAAACTCACTGTGTATCGCTCAGCTAACCGTTTCTCCCTCCATTTTGGGGTATACTTTTCAAAACATTCGTCACCGTTTTCAAAAGTGACCGATTTAATGCACGTCACTAAGTGCTGTACTGAGCGATACTATTGTTTTTTTATTGTTCGCCCCTGCTCATTCGACCGTTAGAAAATGCGGCCGAGTGCTCCGCTTTTCTTTCCCACGACTTGGGCAGTCGAGTGTTTCTGTGACGGAGAGAGGTCCTGTGCTACAGAAGTGAGAGTAGAGAGAGGTCAGCTAGTACCCAGACTCCGCTTGACACAGCTCCCAGACTCCCATCCTAGATTTGGGTGATACACAGCATTCATCGTCCGGTATTTCCTTTTGTATAATCCTAGTTTTAAGAGCTTAGTTAAGGTGTTTTTTCCTAGGCGTAAGTATTTAGCTTTTGTGTGAGTGAGTGAGTGCGTCTCATTAATTTGATTTGAATTGTAACGTTAAATTTATTTTTTTGTAATCAATAAATTTAACAGTTCTTTTGAGCTTAATGTAAAGTAAAATCTTGTTTCATTTCTCCATAATTAAGCTTATTTCCACATAGCTCCTAGCTTGCATAAACGTTTTACTATTCATAACTGGTACTTAGACCAGTCTTGTTGTATTAACTTAAAATCCGTTGTGCCAGGAGTTAATGCATCAGCAAGAACCTGATGTTATTATTATTAGTATTAGTTATTTATTGTCAGGGGTGAAGTAACTTTCTCCAGAGGCTAACAGTACAGTAATTCAGCAATTGTGAGTAATTAGTCTCTGCTGTGTACTGTTGAGAAAGTTTATAAATTCTCGTTCTTAGAGAATCTTAGCAAGTCAGCGTAAAGTAATCGTTGCTTGATGTAGCAAGACAATCATTGTCTCTGCTTTTCAATATTATTGAATATTATTATCAATTCAAATAACATTTAACCATATATTTTCAAAATTACCGGGATATTTTAAAAACCCCGTGACAATTGGCGACCTCATTCCAGGATATTAACTCCTAGCTCTAAAGCTATTCACGAGATAGTGATCACTCATTCATATTTAGGTATTTATCATTAAAGTTTATAGGCACAAGCTTACTGGTGTTTACCCTTAATTTAGCAAGTGAATTTTGCTTTATTAATCAATAGAATACTTAACTCTAGTTTATTCTTGGTAACGTCAGGCGATTTTATTCGCTCCTGGGAAGTCGGCGTACCCATTGTGTTTATTATTGAGTCTTCCCAGTCATTTACATTTTTGATTTATTCTTTGCCAGTTAACTAGATAAGACTGGTCACCACTAGCTTGTGTCTGTATTCTTTACTTGTGTTTATTAGTATTCGTCGCTAAGCAGTCAGTACTCAGTTTCGGTTTGCTTAATAAATTAGCGCTATAGCTACCACCATATTTTTACAGGAAGCCAAAGATATGGGTCTTTCGGACCCAACCGAAATTAAAGAGTATATACTCTCACGGCATAATCAGGAGCAGCAGCGCGAGAATGATGCCCGTGAAGAGCGTAAGATTCAGCGCGAATACGAGCGAGAACAGCGCGAACAACGTGAAAGAGAGCGTGCATATGAACAAGAGCAGCGTGAGAAAGAGCGCGAGTATGAGCGAGAACAGCGCGAATACGAGCGTGAACGACATGAACGAGAGCGACAACAGCGCGAACACGAGCTAGTACAAGAACGAGAACAGCGCGAATACGAGCGTGAACAACGAGACAAAGAACAAGAACATGAACTTGAAGTGCTGAAGCTCCAGCGAGATTCCTTGGCTTCAGACACGTCTGGTGCAGTTGGTCCAAGCTCCACGAGCGTTCTCCCTGCACATGTCCTAGCGACCCCACGCATCAAGCTTCCTTCATACAAGGAAAGCGAGCGAATCGAGCCGTACATAGCTCGTTTTGAGGACATGGCAGACATGTATCAACTGGATGAGGCAGCTAAGCGGCTTCAGTTTCTTAGCCTATTTGAGGGCCCTGCCCTCGATATTCTCCACAGAATTCGTGGAGACAATCTCACATATGAGATGATGAAAGCTGCACTCATTAAGGCGTATGGTCTCACAGTAGACGACGCCAAATTTCAGTTCATGCGAGCTCGTCTCCAAGACAAGGAGACAGCTGTTCAGTTCCTTGATCGTCTCACAGCTTACTTAAATGAGTGGATGGAGAAAGATGAAACTCCTTCCACGCGTGAGGGGATAATTGACCTTATGCTGCGTACACAGCTAGAGAGGTCGTGGCCTGCTGAGCTCATAGCACAGCTTAAGATCTGCCAGGTGAAAGATGCCAGCCAAATGGCAGAGAAGGCTGACGCATTCTTTACTGCATACGGGTATCAAACTCGTAAGCAGCAAAACACCTGGAACAGAAAACCTGATAAATCTGGGAAACCGTCTCAGATTGAACCCCAGCAACAAGGCCATTCTCAGAATAATGGCCAAGGTCCAAAACCGCAGTGGAAGGACCAGGGGCAAAACACTCAGAAACCTGAGTGGAAGAGGTACAACAAGTACCCTAACCAGCAGCAGTATCAGCCACGCGACCGACCGATGGGACAAAGTTTTTCACCACCAGCTCAAAAGAGGCAGGAAGCGAATGCAGCCTTCATTCCTCAGCAGCAGCACGGTGGCCACGTCCCTACCAGTGTGGGTACTTCCCCACAGTTCACTAGTCCCACAGTGACAGTGAACCCCCCTCCACAGATGGCCAATGTTCCATCTTCCCAATATAATTGTCAAGGCACAATGTTCGCCGCATCAGTTCAGCAGCCTCAAGAGTGGCTAGCTGCTTCCTCCACAGGCCCCACCACAGGTGACAGTACCTTCCTTGTACAGCCAGGGTTTGTGGGAGGCATTCCTGTGAAGGTCCTGAGAGACAATGGCTCCTCAGGTTGCTCTGTTAAGAAGAGTTTAGTTCGGCCTGAGCAGTATACAGGTCGACAGATCCATGCAAATCTTATTGATGGATCAGTGAGATTGTTCCCTGAGGCATGTATCCAGGTGGCATCTCCATTTTATACTGGTATGACACTTGCAGTTGTCATGCCAGAACCCTTATTTGAACTCATCATTGGAAATATTAATGGAGTCAAGGATAGTTGCTCCGATGATGACGCTACTCAGACTTCGGCTGCTGCAGTAACACGAGCCATGGCTGAGGCTCCAGACTGTGTCACCCCAGTGATCATTGAATCGCCGCAAGATCTGATGTGTAGTCAACTTGTTGTACAAGAACAACATTCTGACCCGACACTTGCTACCGTGTGGAACAAACAAAAGGGTCGAGTGATAAAGTATTCACAGGGAGGTCGAGCCAAGTTCCTTTGCAAACAAGGACGGCTCTACCGTGAGTCACGAACACCCGAGGGCGAGGTTCGACTGCAGTTTGTCGTTCCTGCCAAGTACCGCCTAGCAGTGTTACAATGGGGTCATTGTTCAGCCTCTGGAGGTCACATGGGCAAAAGGAAGACCCAGGGCCGTATCCGAGCTGACTTTTTCTGGCCAGGGATGGGACGAGACATAGATAATTTTGTCCGTTCCTGCAGTGTGTGCCAAAGTATCACCACTAATCAGGGACATGCCCTTCCTGTGCCATTTGTAACCACACCCGTAATCTCTGAGACAGTTGAGAGACAGGGTAGTGGTGAAGTGGGTGCAGACCTGACGTCTCGCCCATTGGCCCCACAGGACACATTATGTCCAGGGCCTGTACATACATATTATGTACCGTAAGTTAAGGGGGAAGTTCGAGAGAGAACTCTGCAGAGGCGACTTGAGGCTATGGAAGACCCAAGTTTGCACAAGGATTCTCAGCTTCCCGATACTAATATAAGTATTGTATTGTAGGTTAAGGGGGAAGTGAGAACTCCGCAGAGGCGACTTGAGGCTATGGAAGACCCAAGTTTGCACAAGGATTCTCAACTTGCCGACCATAATCGTGTGCTATAATTAATGGCGACCTCGAATGTACGTCGTAGCACTGACTGCTAGGCAGAGAGAGTAATTGTAACATGATAAAATTTTGTCTCATTGACATTTTTGATGCTCCACCTCAATTGGTTTTGCAGGTTCAGCAATGGGGTAGCAGTTTTGCTGTGCGGGCCAGCTGATCGTCTGCCGCACGCTGCCGCCTCTTCTCTGCCTTCGTCGTCGCCATATTATTATTTACTGTGTCATTTTACACATAGGTACAGTTACACTACAACTGTCACACCTACACCGTGTATTACATACACCACGCTACACAACAATTAGTTATCAGTGTAAATGTAGCGAATTTTCGCTCAGTTTGACCTGAGTACAGGATTTTCACCGTCGTCACGGAGTTTTTTCCCTCAAGCTTGCTTTTATTAACGTAAATACGAGGTCTTTTCGCTCACTGGTGACTGCGACTTTCTCCTGTAGCAGGATAGCACACACACCACAGTGTGAATCTTGTGTGAATGACTTAGAATGTATACATATATATATATATCCACAAATTTTTCCCATAAGGAAAAAATTTAATTTTGTAGGGGCGTAATGTCACGAATCAATTCGCGACATTTCCGTTTTGTGAGAAGCCACGAACTATTAGTGGAAAACTCACTGTGTATCGCTCAGCTAACCGTTTCTCCCTCCATTTTGGGGTATACTTTTCAAAACATTCGTCACCGTTTTCAAAAGTGACCGATTTAATGCACGTCACTAAGTGCTGTACTGAGCGATACTATTGTTTTTTTATTGTTCGCCCCTGCTCATTCGACCGTTAGAAAATGCGGCCGAGTGCTCCGCTTTTCTTTCCCACGACTTGGGCAGTCGAGTGTTTCTGTGACGGAGAGAGGTCCTGTGCTACAGAAGTGAGAGTAGAGAGAGGTCAGCTAGTACCCAGACTCCGCTTGACACAGCTCCCAGACTCCCATCCTAGATTTGGGTGATACACAGCATTCATCGTCCGGTATTTCCTTTTGTATAATCCTAGTTTTAAGAGCTTAGTTAAGGTGTTTTTTCCTAGGCGTAAGTATTTAGCTTTTGTGTGAGTGAGTGAGTGCGTCTCATTAATTTGATTTGAATTGTAACGTTAAATTTATTTTTTTGTAATCAATAAATTTAACAGTTCTTTTTTTGAGCTTAATGTAAAGTAAAATCTTGTTTCATTTCTCCATAATTAAGCTTATTTCCACATAGCTCCTAGCTTGCATAAACGTTTTACTATTCATAACTGGTACTTAGACCAGTCTTGTTGTATTAACTTAAAATCCGTTGTGCCAGGAGTTAATGCATCAGCAAGAACCTGATGTTATTATTATTAGTATTAGTTATTTATTGTCAGGGGTGAAGTAACTTTCTCCAGAGGCTAACAGTACAGTAATTCAGCAATTGTGAGTAATTAGTCTCTGCTGTGTACTGTTGAGAAAGTTTATAAATTCTCGTTCTTAGAGAATCTTAGCAAGTCAGCGTAAAGTAATCGTTGCTTGATGTAGCAAGACAATCATTGTCTCTGCTTTTCAATATTATTGAATATTATTATCAATTCAAATAACATTTAACCATATATTTTCAAAATTACCGGGATATTTTAAAAACCCCGTGACAATTGGCGACCTCATTCCAGGATATTAACTCCTAGCTCTAAAGCTATTCACGAGATAGTGATCACTCATTCATATTTAGGTATTTATCATTAAAGTTTATAGGCACAAGCTTACTGGTGTTTACCCTTAATTTAGCAAGTGAATTTTGCTTTATTAATCAATAGAATACTTAACTCTAGTTTATTCTTGGTAACGTCAGGCGATTTTATTCGCTCCTGGGAAGTCGGCGTACCCATTGTGTTTATTATTGAGTCTTCCCAGTCATTTACATTTTTGATTTATTCTTTGCCAGTTAACTAGATAAGACTGGTCACCACTAGCTTGTGTCTGTATTCTTTACTTGTGTTTATTAGTATTCGTCGCTAAGCAGTCAGTACTCAGTTTCGGTTTGCTTAATAAATTAGCGCTATAGCTACCACCATATTTTTACAGGAAGCCAAAGATATGGGTCTTTCGGACCCAACCGAAATTAAAGAGTATATACTCTCACGGCATAATCAGGAGCAGCAGCGCGAGAATGATGCCCGTGAAGAGCGTAAGATTCAGCGCGAATACGAGCGAGAACAGCGCGAACAACGTGAAAGAGAGCGTGCATATGAACAAGAGCAGCGTGAGAAAGAGCGCGAGTATGAGCGAGAACAGCGCGAATACGAGCGTGAACGACATGAACGAGAGCGACAACAGCGCGAACACGAGCTAGTACAAGAACGAGAACAGCGCGAATACGAGCGTGAACAACGAGACAAAGAACAAGAACATGAACTTGAAGTGCTGAAGCTCCAGCGAGATTCCTTGGCTTCAGACACGTCTGGTGCAGTTGGTCCAAGCTCCACGAGCGTTCTCCCTGCACATGTCCTAGCGACCCCACGCATCAAGCTTCCTTCATACAAGGAAAGCGAGCGAATCGAGCCGTACATAGCTATTTTTGAGGACATGGCAGACATGTATCAACTGGATGAGGCAGCTAAGCGGCTTCAGTTTCTTAGCCTATTTGAGGGCCCTGCCCTCGATATTCTCCACAGAATTCGTGGAGACAATCTCACATATGAGATGATGAAAGCTGCACTCATTAAGGCGTATGGTCTCACAGTAGACGACGCCAAAGTTCAGTTCATGCGAGCTCGTCTCCAAGACAAGGAGACAGCTGTTCAGTTCCTTGATCGTCTCACAGCTTACTTAAATGAGTGGATGGAGAAAGATGAAACTCCTTCCACGCGTGAGGGGATAATTGACCTTATGCTGCGTACACAGCTAGAGAGGTCGTGGCCTGCTGAGCTCATAGCACAGCTTAAGATCTGCCAGGTGAAAGATGCCAGCCAAATGGCAGAGAAGGCTGACGCATTCTTTACTGCATACGGGTATCAAACTCGTAAGCAGCAAAACACCTGGAACAGAAAACCTGATAAATCTGGGAAACCGTCTCAGATTGAACCCCAGCAACAAGGCCATTCTCAGAATAATGGCCAAGGTCCAAAACCGCAGTGGAAGGACCAGGGGCAAAACACTCAGAAACCTGAGTGGAAGAGGTACAACAAGTACCCTAACCAGCAGCAGTATCAGCCACGCGACCGACCGATGGGACAAAGTTTTTCACCACCAGCTCAAAAGAGGCAGGAAGCGAATGCAGCCTTCATTCCTCAGCAGCAGCACGGTGGCCACGTCCCTACCAGTGTGGGTACTTCCCCACAGTTCACTAGTCCCACAGTGACAGTGAACCCCCCTCCACAGATGGCCAATGTTCCATCTTCCCAATATAATTGTCAAGGCACAATGTTCGCCGCATCAGTTCAGCAGCCTCAAGAGTGGCTAGCTGCTTCCTCCACAGGCCCCACCACAGGTGACAGTACCTTCCTTGTACAGCCAGGGTTTGTGGGAGGCATTCCTGTGAAGGTCCTGAGAGACAATGGCTCCTCAGGTTGCTCTGTTAAGAAGAGTTTAGTTCGGCCTGAGCAGTATACAGGTCGACAGATCCATGCAAATCTTATTGATGGATCAGTGAGATTGTTCCCTGAGGCATGTATCCAGGTGGCATCTCCATTTTATACTGGTATGACACTTGCAGTTGTCATGCCAGAACCCTTATTTGAACTCATCATTGGAAATATTAATGGAGTCAAGGATAGTTGCTCCGATGATGACGCTACTCAGACTTCGGCTGCTGCAGTAACACGAGCCATGGCTGAGGCTCCAGACTGTGTCACCCCAGTGATCATTGAATCGCCGCAAGATCTGATGTGTAGTCAACTTGTTGTACAAGAACAACATTCTGACCCGACACTTGCTACCGTGTGGAACAAACAAAAGGGTCGAGTGATAAAGTATTCACAGGGAGGTCGAGCCAAGTTCCTTTGCAAACAAGGACGGCTCTACCGTGAGTCACGAACACCCGAGGGCGAGGTTCGACTGCAGTTTGTCGTTCCCGCCAAGTACCGCCTAGCAGTGTTACAATGGGGTCATTGTTCAGCCTCTGGAGGTCACATGGGCAAAAGGAAGACCCAGGGCCGTATCCGAGCTGACTTTTTCTGGCCAGGGATGGGACGAGACATAGATAATTTTGTCCGTTCCTGCAGTGTGTGCCAAAGTATCACCACTAATCAGGGACATGCCCTTCCTGTGCCATTTGTAACCACACCCGTAATCTCTGAGACAGTTGAGAGACAGGGTAGTGGTGAAGTGGGTGCAGACCTGACGTCTCGCCCATTGGCCCCACAGGACACATTATGTCCAGGGCCTGTACATACATATTATGTACCGTAAGTTAAGGGGGAAGTTCGAGAGAGAACTCTGCAGAGGCGACTTGAGGCTATGGAAGACCCAAGTTTGCACAAGGATTCTCAGCTTCCCGATACTAATATAAGTATTGTATTGTAGGTTAAGGGGGAAGTGAGAACTCCGCAGAGGCGACTTGAGGCTATGGAAGACCCAAGTTTGCACAAGGATTCTCAACTTGCCGACCATAATCGTGTGCTATAATTAATGGCGACCTCGAATGTACGTCGTAGCACTGACTGCTAGGCAGAGAGAGTAATTGTAACATGATAAAATTTTGTCTCATTGACATTTTTGATGCTCCACCTCAATTGGTTTTGCAGGTTCAGCAATGGGGGTAGCAGTTTTGCTGTGCGGGCCAGCTGATCGTCTGCCGCACGCTGCCGCCTCTTCTCTGCCTTCGTCGTCGCCATATTATTATTTACTGTGTCATTTTACACATAGGTACAGTTACACTACAACTGTCACACCTACACCGTGTATTACATACACCACGCTACACAACAATTAGTTATCAGTGTAAATGTAGCGAATTTTCGCTCAGTTTGACCTGAGTACAGGATTTTCACCGTCGTCACGGAGTTTTTTCCCTCAAGCTTGCTTTTATTAACGTAAATACGAGGTTTTTTCGCTCACTGGCGACTGCGACTTTCTCCTGTAGCAGGATAGCACACACACCACAGTGTGAATCTTGTGTGAATGACTTAGAATGTATACATATATATATATATCCACAAATTTTTCCCATAAGGAAAAAATTTAATTTTGTAGGGGCGTAATGTCACGAATCAATTCGCGACATTTCCGTTTTGTGAGAAGCCACGAACTATTAGTGGAAAACTCACTGTGTATCGCTCAGCTAACCGTTTCTCCCTCCATTTTGGGGTATACTTTTCAAAACATTCGTCACCGTTTTCAAAAGTGACCGATTTAATGCACGTCACTAAGTGCTGTACTGAGCGATACTATTGTTTTTTTATTGTTCGCCCCTGCTCATTCGACCGTTAGAAAATGCGGCCGAGTGCTCCGCTTTTCTTTCCCACGACTTGGGCAGTCGAGTGTTTCTGTGACGGAGAGAGGTCCTGTGCTACAGAAGTGAGAGTAGAGAGAGGTCAGCTAGTACCCAGACTCCGCTTGACACAGCTCCCAGACTCCCATCCTAGATTTGGGTGATACACAGCATTCATCGTCCGGTATTTCCTTTTGTATAATCCTAGTTTTAAGAGCTTAGTTAAGGTGTTTTTTCCTAGGCGTAAGTATTTAGCTTTTGTGTGAGTGAGTGAGTGCGTCTCATTAATTTGATTTGAATTGTAACGTTAAATTTATTTTTTTGTAATCAATAAATTTAACAGTTCTTTGTTGAGCTTAATGTAAAGTAAAATCTTGTTTCATTTCTCCATAATTAAGCTTATTTCCACATAGCTCCTAGCTTGCATAAACGTTTTACTATTCATAACTGGTACTTAGACCAGTCTTGTTGTATTAACTTAAAATCCGTTGTGCCAGGAGTTAATGCATCAGCAAGAACCTGATGTTATTATTATTAGTATTAGTTATTTATTGTCAGGGGTGAAGTAACTTTCTCCAGAGGCTAACAGTACAGTAATTCAGCAATTGTGAGTAATTAGTCTCTGCTGTGTACTGTTGAGAAAGTTTATAAATTCTCGTTCTTAGAGAATCTTAGCAAGTCAGCGTAAAGTAATCGTTGCTTGATGTAGCAAGACAATCATTGTCTCTGCTTTTCAATATTATTGAATATTATTATCAATTCAAATAACATTTAACCATATATTTTCAAAATTACCGGGATATTTTAAAAACCCCGTGACAATTGGCGACCTCATTCCAGGATATTAACTCCTAGCTCTAAAGCTATTCACGAGATAGTGATCACTCATTCATATTTAGGTATTTATCATTAAAGTTTATAGGCACAAGCTTACTGGTGTTTACCCTTAATTTAGCAAGTGAATTTTGCTTTATTAATCAATAGAATACTTAACTCTAGTTTATTCTTGGTAACGTCAGGCGATTTTATTCGCTCCTGGGAAGTCGGCGTACCCATTGTGTTTATTATTGAGTCTTCCCAGTCATTTACATTTTTGATTTATTCTTTGCCAGTTAACTAGATAAGACTGGTCACCACTAGCTTGTGTCTGTATTCTTTACTTGTGTTTATTAGTATTCGTCGCTAAGCAGTCAGTACTCAGTTTCGGTTTGCTTAATAAATTAGCGCTATAGCTACCACCATATTTTTACAGGAAGCCAAAGATATGGGTCTTTCGGACCCAACCGAAATTAAAGAGTATATACTCTCACGGCATAATCAGGAGCAGCAGCGCGAGAATGATGCCCGTGAAGAGCGTAAGATTCAGCGCGAATACGAGCGAGAACAGCGCGAACAACGTGAAAGAGAGCGTGCATATGAACAAGAGCAGCGTGAGAAAGAGCGCGAGTATGAGCGAGAACAGCGCGAATACGAGCGTGAACGACATGAACGAGAGCGACAACAGCGCGAACACGAGCTAGTACAAGAACGAGAACAGCGCGAATACGAGCGTGAACAACGAGACAAAGAACAAGAACATGAACTTGAAGTGCTGAAGCTCCAGCGAGATTCCTTGGCTTCAGACACGTCTGGTGCAGTTGGTCCAAGCTCCACGAGCGTTCTCCCTGCACATGTCCTAGCGACCCCACGCATCAAGCTTCCTTCATACAAGGAAAGCGAGCGAATCGAGCCGTACATAGCTATTTTTGAGGACATGGCAGACATGTATCAACTGGATGAGGCAGCTAAGCGGCTTCAGTTTCTTAGCCTATTTGAGGGCCCTGCCCTCGATATTCTCCACAGAATTCGTGGAGACAATCTCACATATGAGATGATGAAAGCTGCACTCATTAAGGCGTATGGTCTCACAGTAGACGACGCCAAATTTCAGTTCATGCGAGCTCGTCTCCAAGACAAGGAGACAGCTGTTCAGTTCCTTGATCGTCTCACAGCTTACTTAAATGAGTGGATGGAGAAAGATGAAACTCCTTCCACGCGTGAGGGGATAATTGACCTTATGCTGCGTACACAGCTAGAGAGGTCGTGGCCTGCTGAGCTCATAGCACAGCTTAAGATCTGCCAGGTGAAAGATGCCAGCCAAATGGCAGAGAAGGCTGACGCATTCTTTACTGCATACGGGTATCAAACTCGTAAGCAGCAAAACACCTGGAACAGAAAACCTGATAAATCTGGGAAACCGTCTCAGATTGAACCCCAGCAACAAGGCCATTCTCAGAATAATGGCCAAGGTCCAAAACCGCAGTGGAAGGACCAGGGGCAAAACACTCAGAAACCTGAGTGGAAGAGGTACAACAAGTACCCTAACCAGCAGCAGTATCAGCCACGCGACCGACCGATGGGACAAAGTTTTTCACCACCAGCTCAAAAGAGGCAGGAAGCGAATGCAGCCTTCATTCCTCAGCAGCAGCACGGTGGCCACGTCCCTACCAGTGTGGGTACTTCCCCACAGTTCACTAGTCCCACAGTGACAGTGAACCCCCCTCCACAGATGGCCAATGTTCCATCTTCCCAATATAATTGTCAAGGCACAATGTTCGCCGCATCAGTTCAGCAGCCTCAAGAGTGGCTAGCTGCTTCCTCCACAGGCCCCACCACAGGTGACAGTACCTTCCTTGTACAGCCAGGGTTTGTGGGAGGCATTCCTGTGAAGGTCCTGAGAGACAATGGCTCCTCAGGTTGCTCTGTTAAGAAGAGTTTAGTTCGGCCTGAGCAGTATACAGGTCGACAGATCCATGCAAATCTTATTGATGGATCAGTGAGATTGTTCCCTGAGGCATGTATCCAGGTGGCATCTCCATTTTATACTGGTATGACACTTGCAGTTGTCATGCCAGAACCCTTATTTGAACTCATCATTGGAAATATTAATGGAGTCAAGGATAGTTGCTCCGATGATGACGCTACTCAGACTTCGGCTGCTGCAGTAACACGAGCCATGGCTGAGGCTCCAGACTGTGTCACCCCAGTGATCATTGAATCGCCGCAAGATCTGATGTGTAGTCAACTTGTTGTACAAGAACAACATTCTGACCCGACACTTGCTACCGTGTGGAACAAACAAAAGGGTCGAGTGATAAAGTATTCACAGGGAGGTCGAGCCAAGTTCCTTTGCAAACAAGGACGGCTCTACCGTGAGTCACGAACACCCGAGGGCGAGGTTCGACTGCAGTTTGTCGTTCCCGCCAAGTACCGCCTAGCAGTGTTACAATGGGGTCATTGTTCAGCCTCTGGAGGTCACATGGGCAAAAGGAAGACCCAGGGCCGTATCCGAGCTGACTTTTTCTGGCCAGGGATGGGACGAGACATAGATAATTTTGTCCGTTCCTGCAGTGTGTGCCAAAGTATCACCACTAATCAGGGACATGCCCTTCCTGTGCCATTTGTAACCACACCCGTAATCTCTGAGACAGTTGAGAGACAGGGTAGTGGTGAAGTGGGTGCAGACCTGACGTCTCGCCCATTGGCCCCACAGGACACATTATGTCCAGGGCCTGTACATACATATTATGTACCGTAAGTTAAGGGGGAAGTTCGAGAGAGAACTCTGCAGAGGCGACTTGAGGCTATGGAAGACCCAAGTTTGCACAAGGATTCTCAGCTTCCCGATACTAATATAAGTATTGTATTGTAGGTTAAGGGGGAAGTGAGAACTCCGCAGAGGCGACTTGAGGCTATGGAAGACCCAAGTTTGCACAAGGATTCTCAACTTGCCGACCATAATCGTGTGCTATAATTAATGGCGACCTCGAATGTACGTCGTAGCACTGACTGCTAGGCAGAGAGAGTAATTGTAACATGATAAAATTTTGTCTCATTGACATTTTTGATGCTCCACCTCAATTGGTTTTGCAGGTTCAGCAATGGGGGTAGCAGTTTTGCTGTGCGGGCCAGCTGATCGTCTGCCGCACGCTGCCGCCTCTTCTCTGCCTTCGTCGTCGCCATATTATTATTTACTGTGTCATTTTACACATAGGTACAGTTACACTACAACTGTCACACCTACACCGTGTATTACATACACCACGCTACACAACAATTAGTTATCAGTGTAAATGTAGCGAATTTTCGCTCAGTTTGACCTGAGTACAGGATTTTCACCGTCGTCACGGAGTTTTTTCCCTCAAGCTTGCTTTTATTAACGTAAATACGAGGTTTTTCGCTCACTGGCGACTGCGACTTTCTCCTGTAGCAGGATAGCACACACACCACAGTGTGAATCTTGTGTGAATGACTTAGAATGTATACATATATATATATATCCACAAATTTTTCCCATAAGGAAAAAATTTAATTTTGTAGGGCGTAATGTCACGAATCAATTCGCGACATTTCCGTTTTGTGAGAAGCCACGAACTATTAGTGGAAAACTCACTGTGTATCGCTCAGCTAACCGTTTCTCCCTCCATTTTGGGGTATACTTTTCAAAACATTCGTCACCGTTTTCAAAAGTGACCGATTTAATGCACGTCACTAAGTGCTGTACTGAGCGATACTATTGTTTTTTTATTGTTCGCCCCTGCTCATTCGACCGTTAGAAAATGCGGCCGAGTGCTCCGCTTTTCTTTCCCACGACTTGGGCAGTCGAGTGTTTCTGTGACGGAGAGAGGTCCTGTGCTACAGAAGTGAGAGTAGAGAGAGGTCAGCTAGTACCCAGACTCCGCTTGACACAGCTCCCAGACTCCCATCCTAGATTTGGGTGATACACAGCATTCATCGTCCGGTATTTCCTTTTGTATAATCCTAGTTTTAAGAGCTTAGTTAAGGTGTTTTTTCCTAGGCGTAAGTATTTAGCTTTTGTGTGAGTGAGTGAGTGCGTCTCATTAATTTGATTTGAATTGTAACGTTAAATTTATTTTTTTGTAATCAATAAATTTAACAGTTCTTTTTTTGAGCTTAATGTAAAGTAAAATCTTGTTTCATTTCTCCATAATTAAGCTTATTTCCACATAGCTCCTAGCTTGCATAAACGTTTTACTATTCATAACTGGTACTTAGACCAGTCTTGTTGTATTAACTTAAAATCCGTTGTGCCAGGAGTTAATGCATCAGCAAGAACCTGATGTTATTATTATTAGTATTAGTTATTTATTGTCAGGGGTGAAGTAACTTTCTCCAGAGGCTAACAGTACAGTAATTCAGCAATTGTGAGTAATTAGTCTCTGCTGTGTACTGTTGAGAAAGTTTATAAATTCTCGTTCTTAGAGAATCTTAGCAAGTCAGCGTAAAGTAATCGTTGCTTGATGTAGCAAGACAATCATTGTCTCTGCTTTTCAATATTATTGAATATTATTATCAATTCAAATAACATTTAACCATATATTTTCAAAATTACCGGGATATTTTAAAAACCCCGTGACAATTGGCGACCTCATTCCAGGATATTAACTCCTAGCTCTAAAGCTATTCACGAGATAGTGATCACTCATTCATATTTAGGTATTTATCATTAAAGTTTATAGGCACAAGCTTACTGGTGTTTACCCTTAATTTAGCAAGTGAATTTTGCTTTATTAATCAATAGAATACTTAACTCTAGTTTATTCTTGGTAACGTCAGGCGATTTTATTCGCTCCTGGGAAGTCGGCGTACCCATTGTGTTTATTATTGAGTCTTCCCAGTCATTTACATTTTTGATTTATTCTTTGCCAGTTAACTAGATAAGACTGGTCACCACTAGCTTGTGTCTGTATTCTTTACTTGTGTTTATTAGTATTCGTCGCTAAGCAGTCAGTACTCAGTTTCGGTTTGCTTAATAAATTAGCGCTATAGCTACCACCATATTTTTACAGGAAGCCAAAGATATGGGTCTTTCGGACCCAACCGAAATTAAAGAGTATATACTCTCACGGCATAATCAGGAGCAGCAGCGCGAGAATGATGCCCGTGAAGAGCGTAAGATTCAGCGCGAATACGAGCGAGAACAGCGCGAACAACGTGAAAGAGAGCGTGCATATGAACAAGAGCAGCGTGAGAAAGAGCGCGAGTATGAGCGAGAACAGCGCGAATACGAGCGTGAACGACATGAACGAGAGCGACAACAGCGCGAACACGAGCTAGTACAAGAACGAGAACAGCGCGAATACGAGCGTGAACAACGAGACAAAGAACAAGAACATGAACTTGAAGTGCTGAAGCTCCAGCGAGATTCCTTGGCTTCAGACACGTCTGGTGCAGTTGGTCCAAGCTCCACGAGCGTTCTCCCTGCACATGTCCTAGCGACCCCACGCATCAAGCTTCCTTCATACAAGGAAAGCGAGCGAATCGAGCCGTACATAGCTATTTTTGAGGACATGGCAGACATGTATCAACTGGATGAGGCAGCTAAGCGGCTTCAGTTTCTTAGCCTATTTGAGGGCCCTGCCCTCGATATTCTCCACAGAATTCGTGGAGACAATCTCACATATGAGATGATGAAAGCTGCACTCATTAAGGCGTATGGTCTCACAGTAGACGACGCCAAATTTCAGTTCATGCGAGCTCGTCTCCAAGACAAGGAGACAGCTGTTCAGTTCCTTGATCGTCTCACAGCTTACTTAAATGAGTGGATGGAGAAAGATGAAACTCCTTCCACGCGTGAGGGGATAATTGACCTTATGCTGCGTACACAGCTAGAGAGGTCGTGGCCTGCTGAGCTCATAGCACAGCTTAAGATCTGCCAGGTGAAAGATGCCAGCCAAATGGCAGAGAAGGCTGACGCATTCTTTACTGCATACGGGTATCAAACTCGTAAGCAGCAAAACACCTGGAACAGAAAACCTGATAAATCTGGGAAACCGTCTCAGATTGAACCCCAGCAACAAGGCCATTCTCAGAATAATGGCCAAGGTCCAAAACCGCAGTGGAAGGACCAGGGGCAAAACACCCAGAAACCTGAGTGGAAGAGGTACAACAAGTACCCTAACCAGCAGCAGTATCAACCACGCGACCGACCGATGGGACAAAGTTTTTCACCACCAGCTCAAAAGAGGCAGGAAGCGAATGCAGCCTTCATTCCTCAGCAGCAGCACGGTGGCCACGTCCCTACCAGTGTGGGTACTTCCCCACAGTTCACTAGTCCCACAGTGACAGTGAACCCCCCTCCACAGATGGCCAATGTTCCATCTTCCCAATATAATTGTCAAGGCACAATGTTCGCCGCATCAGTTCAGCAGCCTCAAGAGTGGCTAGCTGCTTCCTCCACAGGCCCCACCACAGGTGACAGTACCTTCCTTGTACAGCCAGGGTTTGTGGGAGGCATTCCTGTGAAGGTCCTGAGAGACAATGGCTCCTCAGGTTGCTCTGTTAAGAAGAGTTTAGTTCGGCCTGAGCAGTATACAGGTCGACAGATCCATGCAAATCTTATTGATGGATCAGTGAGATTGTTCCCTGAGGCATGTATCCAGGTGGCATCTCCATTTTATACTGGTATGACACTTGCAGTTGTCATGCCAGAACCCTTATTTGAACTCATCATTGGAAATATTAATGGAGTCAAGGATAGTTGCTCCGATGATGACGCTACTCAGACTTCGGCTGCTGCAGTAACACGAGCCATGGCTGAGGCTCCAGACTGTGTCACCCCAGTGATCATTGAATCGCCGCAAGATCTGATGTGTAGTCAACTTGTTGTACAAGAACAACATTCTGACCCGACACTTGCTACCGTGTGGAACAAACAAAAGGGTCGAGTGATAAAGTATTCACAGGGAGGTCGAGCCAAGTTCCTTTGCAAACAAGGACGGCTCTACCGTGAGTCACGAACACCCGAGGGCGAGGTTCGACTGCAGTTTGTCGTTCCCGCCAAGTACCGCCTAGCAGTGTTACAATGGGGTCATTGTTCAGCCTCTGGAGGTCACATGGGCAAAAGGAAGACCCAGGGCCGTATCCGAGCTGACTTTTTCTGGCCAGGGATGGGACGAGACATAGATAATTTTGTCCGTTCCTGCAGTGTGTGCCAAAGTATCACCACTAATCAGGGACATGCCCTTCCTGTGCCATTTGTAACCACACCCGTAATCTCTGAGACAGTTGAGAGACAGGGTAGTGGTGAAGTGGGTGCAGACCTGACGTCTCGCCCATTGGCCCCACAGGACACATTATGTCCAGGGCCTGTACATACATATTATGTACCGTAAGTTAAGGGGGAAGTTCGAGAGAGAACTCTGCAGAGGCGACTTGAGGCTATGGAAGACCCAAGTTTGCACAAGGATTCTCAGCTTCCCGATACTAATATAAGTATTGTATTGTAGGTTAAGGGGGAAGTGAGAACTCCGCAGAGGCGACTTGAGGCTATGGAAGACCCAAGTTTGCACAAGGATTCTCAACTTGCCGACCATAATCGTGTGCTATAATTAATGGCGACCTCGAATGTACGTCGTAGCACTGACTGCTAGGCAGAGAGAGTAATTGTAACATGATAAAATTTTGTCTCATTGACATTTTTGATGCTCCACCTCAATTGGTTTTGCAGGTTCAGCAATGGGGGTAGCAGTTTTGCTGTGCGGGCCAGCTGATCGTCTGCCGCACGCTGCCGCCTCTTCTCTGCCTTCGTCGTCGCCATATTATTATTTACTGTGTCATTTTACACATAGGTACAGTTACACTACAACTGTCACACCTACACCGTGTATTACATACACCACGCTACACAACAATTAGTTGTCAGTGTAAATGTAGCGAATTTTCGCTCAGTTTGACCTGAGTACAGGATTTTCACCGTCGTCACGGAGTTTTTTCCCTCAAGCTTGCTTTTATTAACGTAAATACGAGGTTTTTCTCGCTCACTGGCGACTGCGACTTTCTCCTGTAGCAGGATAGCACACACACCACAGTGTGAATCTTGTGTGAATGACTTAGAATGTATACATATATATATATATCCACAAATTTTTCCCATAAGGAAAAAATTTAATTTTGTAGGGGCGTAATGTCACGAATCAATTCGCGACATTTCCGTTTTGTGAGAAGCCACGAACTATTAGTGGAAAACTCACTGTGTATCGCTCAGCTAACCGTTTCTCCCTCCATTTTGGGGTATACTTTTCAAAACATTCGTCACCGTTTTCAAAAGTGACCGATTTAATGCACGTCACTAAGTGCTGTACTGAGCGATACTATTGTTTTTTTATTGTTCGCCCCTGCTCATTCGACCGTTAGAAAATGCGGCCGAGTGCTCCGCTTTTCTTTCCCACGACTTGGGCAGTCGAGTGTTTCTGTGACGGAGAGAGGTCCTGTGCTACAGAAGTGAGAGTAGAGAGAGGTCAGCTAGTACCCAGACTCCGCTTGACACAGCTCCCAGACTCCCATCCTAGATTTGGGTGATACACAGCATTCATCGTCCGGTATTTCCTTTTGTATAATCCTAGTTTTAAGAGCTTAGTTAAGGTGTTTTTTCCTAGGCGTAAGTATTTAGCTTTTGTGTGAGTGAGTGAGTGCGTCTCATTAATTTGATTTGAATTGTAACGTTAAATTTATTTTTTGTAATCAATAAATTTAACAGTTCTTTTTTTGAGCTTAATGTAAAGTAAAATCTTGTTTCATTTCTCCATAATTAAGCTTATTTCCACATAGCTCCTAGCTTGCATAAACGTTTTACTATTCATAACTGGTACTTAGACCAGTCTTGTTGTATTAACTTAAAATCCGTTGTGCCAGGAGTTAATGCATCAGCAAGAACCTGATGTTATTATTATTAGTATTAGTTATTTATTGTCAGGGGTGAAGTAACTTTCTCCAGAGGCTAACAGTACAGTAATTCAGCAATTGTGAGTAATTAGTCTCTGCTGTGTACTGTTGAGAAAGTTTATAAATTCTCGTTCTTAGAGAATCTTAGCAAGTCAGCGTAAAGTAATCGTTGCTTGATGTAGCAAGACAATCATTGTCTCTGCTTTTCAATATTATTGAATATTATTATCAATTCAAATAACATTTAACCATATATTTTCAAAATTACCGGGATATTTTAAAAACCCCGTGACAATTGGCGACCTCATTCCAGGATATTAACTCCTAGCTCTAAAGCTATTCACGAGATAGTGATCACTCATTCATATTTAGGTATTTATCATTAAAGTTTATAGGCACAAGCTTACTGGTGTTTACCCTTAATTTAGCAAGTGAATTTTGCTTTATTAATCAATAGAATACTTAACTCTAGTTTATTCTTGGTAACGTCAGGCGATTTTATTCGCTCCTGGGAAGTCGGCGTACCCATTGTGTTTATTATTGAGTCTTCCCAGTCATTTACATTTTTGATTTATTCTTTGCCAGTTAACTAGATAAGACTGGTCACCACTAGCTTGTGTCTGTATTCTTTACTTGTGTTTATTAGTATTCGTCGCTAAGCAGTCAGTACTCAGTTTCGGTTTGCTTAATAAATTAGCGCTATAGCTACCACCATATTTTTACAGGAAGCCAAAGATATGGGTCTTTCGGACCCAACCGAAATTAAAGAGTATATACTCTCACGGCATAATCAGGAGCAGCAGCGCGAGAATGATGCCCGTGAAGAGCGTAAGATTCAGCGCGAATACGAGCGAGAACAGCGCGAACAACGTGAAAGAGAGCGTGCATATGAACAAGAGCAGCGTGAGAAAGAGCGCGAGTATGAGCGAGAACAGCGCGAATACGAGCGTGAACGACATGAACGAGAGCGACAACAGCGCGAACACGAGCTAGTACAAGAACGAGAACAGCGCGAATACGAGCGTGAACAACGAGACAAAGAACAAGAACATGAACTTGAAGTGCTGAAGCTCCAGCGAGATTCCTTGGCTTCAGACACGTCTGGTGCAGTTGGTCCAAGCTCCACGAGCGTTCTCCCTGCACATGTCCTAGCGACCCCACGCATCAAGCTTCCTTCATACAAGGAAAGCGAGCGAATCGAGCCGTACATAGCTATTTTTGAGGACATGGCAGACATGTATCAACTGGATGAGGCAGCTAAGCGGCTTCAGTTTCTTAGCCTATTTGAGGGCCCTGCCCTCGATATTCTCCACAGAATTCGTGGAGACAATCTCACATATGAGATGATGAAAGCTGCACTCATTAAGGCGTATGGTCTCACAGTAGACGACGCCAAATTTCAGTTCATGCGAGCTCGTCTCCAAGACAAGGAGACAGCTGTTCAGTTCCTTGATCGTCTCACAGCTTACTTAAATGAGTGGATGGAGAAAGATGAAACTCCTTCCACGCGTGAGGGGATAATTGACCTTATGCTGCGTACACAGCTAGAGAGGTCGTGGCCTGCTGAGCTCATAGCACAGCTTAAGATCTGCCAGGTGAAAGATGCCAGCCAAATGGCAGAGAAGGCTGACGCATTCTTTACTGCATACGGGTATCAAACTCGTAAGCAGCAAAACACCTGGAACAGAAAACCTGATAAATCTGGGAAACCGTCTCAGATTGAACCCCAGCAACAAGGCCATTCTCAGAATAATGGCCAAGGTCCAAAACCGCAGTGGAAGGACCAGGGGCAAAACACCCAGAAACCTGAGTGGAAGAGGTACAACAAGTACCCTAACCAGCAGCAGTATCAACCACGCGACCGACCGATGGGACAAAGTTTTTCACCACCAGCTCAAAAGAGGCAGGAAGCGAATGCAGCCTTCATTCCTCAGCAGCAGCACGGTGGCCACGTCCCTACCAGTGTGGGTACTTCCCCACAGTTCACTAGTCCCACAGTGACAGTGAACCCCTCCACAGATGGCCAATGTTCCATCTTCCCAATATAATTGTCAAGGCACAATGTTCGCCGCATCAGTTCAGCAGCCTCAAGAGTGGCTAGCTGCTTCCTCCACAGGCCCCACCACAGGTGACAGTACCTTCCTTGTACAGCCAGGGTTTGTGGGAGACATTCCTGTGAAGGTCCTGAGAGACAATGGCTCCTCAGGTTGCTCTGTTAAGAAGAGTTTAGTTCGGCCTGAGCAGTATACAGGTCGACAGATCCATGCAAATCTTATTGATGGATCAGTGAGATTGTTCCCTGAGGCATGTATCCAGGTGGCATCTCCATTTTATACTGGTATGACACTTGCAGTTGTCATGCCAGAACCCTTATTTGAACTCATCATTGGAAATATTAATGGAGTCAAGGATAGTTGCTCCGATGATGACGCTACTCAGACTTCGGCTGCTGCAGTAACACGAGCCATGGCTGAGGCTCCAGACTGTGTCACCCCAGTGATCATTGAATCGCCGCAAGATCTGATGTGTAGTCAACTTGTTGTACAAGAACAACATTCTGACCCGACACTTGCTACCGTGTGGAACAAACAAAAGGGTCGAGTGATAAAGTATTCACAGGGAGGTCGAGCCAAGTTCCTTTGCAAACAAGGACGGCTCTACCGTGAGTCACGAACACCCGAGGGCGAGGTTCGACTGCAGTTTGTCGTTCCCGCCAAGTACCGCCTAGCAGTGTTACAATGGGGTCATTGTTCAGCCTCTGGAGGTCACATGGGCAAAAGGAAGACCCAGGGCCGTATCCGAGCTGACTTTTTCTGGCCAGGGATGGGACGAGACATAGATAATTTTGTCCGTTCCTGCAGTGTGTGCCAAAGTATCACCACTAATCAGGGACATGCCCTTCCTGTGCCATTTGTAACCACACCCGTAATCTCTGAGACAGTTGAGAGACAGGGTAGTGGTGAAGTGGGTGCAGACCTGACGTCTCGCCCATTGGCCCCACAGGACACATTATGTCCAGGGCCTGTACATACATATTATGTACCGTAAGTTAAGGGGGAAGTTCGAGAGAGAACTCTGCAGAGGCGACTTGAGGCTATGGAAGACCCAAGTTTGCACAAGGATTCTCAGCTTCCCGATACTAATATAAGTATTGTATTGTAGGTTAAGGGGGAAGTGAGAACTCCGCAGAGGCGACTTGAGGCTATGGAAGACCCAAGTTTGCACAAGGATTCTCAACTTGCCGACCATAATCGTGTGCTATAATTAATGGCGACCTCGAATGTACGTCGTAGCACTGACTGCTAGGCAGAGAGAGTAATTGTAACATGATAAAATTTTGTCTCATTGACATTTTTGATGCTCCACCTCAATTGGTTTTGCAGGTTCAGCAATGGGGGTAGCAGTTTTGCTGTGCGGGCCAGCTGATCGTCTGCCGCACGCTGCCGCCTCTTCTCTGCCTTCGTCGTCGCCATATTATTATTTACTGTGTCATTTTACACATAGGTACAGTTACACTACAACTGTCACACCTACACCGTGTATTACATACACCACGCTACACAACAATTAGTTATCAGTGTAAATGTAGCGAATTTTCGCTCAGTTTGACCTGAGTACAGGATTTTCACCGTCGTCACGGAGTTTTTTCCCTCAAGCTTGCTTTTATTAACGTAAATACGAGGTTTTTCGCTCACTGGCGACTGCGACTTTCTCCTGTAGCAGGATAGCACACACACCACAGTGTGAATCTTGTGTGAATGACTTAGAATGTATACATATATATATATATCCACAAATTTTTCCCATAAGGAAAAAATATAATTTTGTAGGGCGTAATGTCACGAATCAATTCGCGACATTTCCGTTTTGTGAGAAGCCACGAACTATTAGTGGAAAACTCACTGTGTATCGCTCAGCTAACCGTTTCTCCCTCCATTTTGGGGTATACTTTTCAAAACATTCGTCACCGTTTTCAAAAGTGACCGATTTAATGCACGTCACTAAGTGCTGTACTGAGCGATACTATTGTTTTTTTATTGTTCGCCCCTGCTCATTCGACCGTTAGAAAATGCGGCCGAGTGCTCCGCTTTTCTTTCCCACGACTTGGGCAGTCGAGTGTTTCTGTGACGGAGAGAGGTCCTGTGCTACAGAAGTGAGAGTAGAGAGAGGTCAGCTAGTACCCAGACTCCGCTTGACACAGCTCCCAGACTCCCATCCTAGATTTGGGTGATACACAGCATTCATCGTCCGGTATTTCCTTTTGTATAATCCTAGTTTTAAGAGCTTAGTTAAGGTGTTTTTTCCTAGGCGTAAGTATTTAGCTTTTGTGTGAGTGAGTGAGTGCGTCTCATTAATTTGATTTGAATTGTAACGTTAAATTTATTTTTTTGTAATCAATAAATTTAACAGTTCTTTTTGAGCTTAATGTAAAGTAAAATCTTGTTTCATTTCTCCATAATTAAGCTTATTTCCACATAGCTCCTAGCTTGCATAAACGTTTTACTATTCATAACTGGTACTTAGACCAGTCTTGTTGTATTAACTTAAAATCCGTTGTGCCAGGAGTTAATGCATCAGCAAGAACCTGATGTTATTATTATTAGTATTAGTTATTTATTGTCAGGGGTGAAGTAACTTTCTCCAGAGGCTAACAGTACAGTAATTCAGCAATTGTGAGTAATTAGTCTCTGCTGTGTACTGTTGAGAAAGTTTATAAATTCTCGTTCTTAGAGAATCTTAGCAAGTCAGCGTAAAGTAATCGTTGCTTGATGTAGCAAGACAATCATTGTCTCTGCTTTTCAATATTATTGAATATTATTATCAATTCAAATAACATTTAACCATATATTTTCAAAATTACCGGGATATTTTAAAAACCCCGTGACAATTGGCGACCTCATTCCAGGATATTAACTCCTAGCTCTAAAGCTATTCACGAGATAGTGATCACTCATTCATATTTAGGTATTTATCATTAAAGTTTATAGGCACAAGCTTACTGGTGTTTACCCTTAATTTAGCAAGTGAATTTTGCTTTATTAATCAATAGAATACTTAACTCTAGTTTATTCTTGGTAACGTCAGGCGATTTTATTCGCTCCTGGGAAGTCGGCGTACCCATTGTGTTTATTATTGAGTCTTCCCAGTCATTTACATTTTTTATTTATTCTTTGCCAGTTAACTAGATAAGACTGGTCACCACTAGCTTGTGTCTGTATTCTTTACTTGTGTTTATTAGTATTCGTCGCTAAGCAGTCAGTACTCAGTTTCGGTTTGCTTAATAAATTAGCGCTATAGCTACCACCATATTTTTACAGGAAGCCAAAGATATGGGTCTTTCGGACCCAACCGAAATTAAAGAGTATATACTCTCACGGCATAATCAGGAGCAGCAGCGCGAGAATGATGCCCGTGAAGAGCGTAAGATTCAGCGCGAATACGAGCGAGAACAGCGCGAACAACGTGAAAGAGAGCGTGCATATGAACAAGAGCAGCGTGAGAAAGAGCGCGAGTATGAGCGAGAACAGCGCGAATACGAGCGTGAACGACATGAACGAGAGCGACAACAGCGCGAACACGAGCTAGTACAAGAACGAGAACAGCGCGAATACGAGCGTGAACAACGAGACAAAGAACAAGAACATGAACTTGAAGTGCTGAAGCTCCAGCGAGATTCCTTGGCTTCAGACACGTCTGGTGCAGTTGGTCCAAGCTCCACGAGCGTTCTCCCTGCACATGTCCTAGCGACCCCACGCATCTTCATACAAGGAAAGCGAGCGAATCGAGCCGTACATAGCTATTTTTGAGGACATGGCAGACATGTATCAACTGGATGAGGCAGCTAAGCGGCTTCAGTTTCTTAGCCTATTTGAGGGCCCTGCCCTCGATATTCTCCACAGAATTCGTGGAGACAATCTCACATATGAGATGATGAAAGCTGCACTCATTAAGGCGTATGGTCTCACAGTAGACGACGCCAAATTTCAGTTCATGCGAGCTCGTCTCCAAGACAAGGAGACAGCTGTTCAGTTCCTTGATCGTCTCACAGCTTACTTAAATGAGTGGATGGAGAAAGATGAAACTCCTTCCACGCGTGAGGGGATAATTGACCTTATGCTGCGTACACAGCTAGAGAGGTCGTGGCCTGCTGAGCTCATAGCACAGCTTAAGATCTGCCAGGTGAAAGATGCCAGCCAAATGGCAGAGAAGGCTGACGCATTCTTTACTGCATACGGGTATCAAACTCGTAAGCAGCAAAACACCTGGAACAGAAAACCTGATAAATCTGGGAAACCGTCTCAGATTGAACCCCAGCAACAAGGCCATTCTCAGAATAATGGCCAAGGTCCAAAACCGCAGTGGAAGGACCAGGGGCAAAACACTCAGAAACCTGAGTGGAAGAGGTACAACAAGTACCCTAACCAGCAGCAGTATCAGCCACGCGACCGACCGATGGGACAAAGTTTTTCACCACCAGCTCAAAAGAGGCAGGAAGCGAATGCAGCCTTCATTCCTCAGCAGCAGCACGGTGGCCACGTCCCTACCAGTGTGGGTACTTCCCCACAGTTCACTAGTCCCACAGTGACAGTGAACCCCCCTCCACAGATGGCCAATGTTCCATCTTCCCAATATAATTGTCAAGGCACAATGTTCGCCGCATCAGTTCAGCAGCCTCAAGAGTGGCTAGCTGCTTCCTCCACAGGCCCCACCACAGGTGACAGTACCTTCCTTGTACAGCCAGGGTTTGTGGGAGGCATTCCTGTGAAGGTCCTGAGAGACAATGGCTCCTCAGGTTGCTCTGTTAAGAAGAGTTTAGTTCAGCCTGAGCAGTATACAGGTCGACAGATCCATGCAAATCTTATTGATGGATCAGTGAGATTGTTCCCTGAGGCATGTATCCAGGTGGCATCTCCATTTTATACTGGTATGACACTTGCAGTTGTCATGCCAGAACCCTTATTTGAACTCATCATTGGAAATATTAATGGAGTCAAGGATAGTTGCTCCGATGATGACGCTACTCAGACTTCGGCTGCTGCAGTAACACGAGCCATGGCTGAGGCTCCAGACTGTGTCACCCCAGTGATCATTGAATCGCCGCAAGATCTGATGTGTAGTCAACTTGTTGTACAAGAACAACATTCTGACCCGACACTTGCTACCGTGTGGAACAAACAAAAGGGTCGAGTGATAAAGTATTCACAGGGAGGTCGAGCCAAGTTCCTTTGCAAACAAGGACGGCTCTACCGTGAGTCACGAACACCCGAGGGCGAGGTTCGACTGCAGTTTGTCGTTCCCGCCAAGTACCGCCTAGCAGTGTTACAATGGGGTCATTGTTCAGCCTCTGGAGGTCACATGGGCAAAAGGAAGACCCAGGGCCGTATCCGAGCTGACTTTTTCTGGCCAGGGATGGGACGAGACATAGATAATTTTGTCCGTTCCTGCAGTGTGTGCCAAAGTATCACCACTAATCAGGGACATGCCCTTCCTGTGCCATTTGTAACCACACCCGTAATCTCTGAGACAGTTGAGAGACAGGGTAGTGGTGAAGTGGGTGCAGACCTGACGTCTCGCCCATTGGCCCCACAGGACACATTATGTCCAGGGCCTGTACATACATATTATGTACCGTAAGTTAAGGGGGAAGTTCGAGAGAGAACTCTGCAGAGGCGACTTGAGGCTATGGAAGACCCAAGTTTGCACAAGGATTCTCAGCTTCCCGATACTAATATAAGTATTGTATTGTAGGTTAAGGGGGAAGTGAGAACTCCGCAGAGGCGACTTGAGGCTATGGAAGACCCAAGTTTGCACAAGGATTCTCAACTTGCCGACCATAATCGTGTGCTATAATTAATGGCGACCTCGAATGTACGTCGTAGCACTGACTGCTAGGCAGAGAGAGTAATTGTAACATGATAAAATTTTGTCTCATTGACATTTTTGATGCTCCACCTCAATTGGTTTTGCAGGTTCAGCAATGGGGGTAGCAGTTTTGCTGTGCGGGCCAGCTGATCGTCTGCCGCACGCTGCCGCCTCTTCTCTGCCTTCGTCGTCGCCATATTATTATTTACTGTGTCATTTTACACATAGGTACAGTTACACTACAACTGTCACACCTACACCGTGTATTACATACACCACGCTACACAACAATTAGTTGTCAGTGTAAATGTAGCGAATTTTCGCTCAGTTTGACCTGAGTACAGGATTTTCACCGTCGTCACGGAGTTTTTTCCCTCAAGCTTGCTTTTATTAACGTAAATACGAGGTTTTTTCGCTCACTGGCGACTGCGACTTTCTCCTGTAGCAGGATAGCACACACACCACAGTGTGAATCTTGTGTGAATGACTTAGAATGTATACATATATATATATATCCACAAATTTTTCCCATAAGGAAAAAATTTAATTTTGTAGGGGCGTAATGTCACGAATCAATTCGCGACATTTCCGTTTTGTGAGAAGCCACGAACTATTAGTGGAAAACTCACTGTGTATCGCTCAGCTAACCGTTTCTCCCTCCATTTCGGGGTATACTTTTCAAAACATTCGTCACCGTTTTCAAAAGTGACCGATTTAATGCACGTCACTAAGTGGTGTACTGAGCGATACTATTGTTTTTTTATTGTTCGCCCCTGCTCATTCGACCGTTAGAAAATGCGGCCGAGTGCTCCGCTTTTCTTTCCCACGACTTGGGCAGTCGAGTGTTTGCTGTGACGGAGAGAGGTACTGTGCTACAGAAGTGAGAGTAGAGAGAGGTCAGCTAGTACCCAGACTCCGCTTGACACAGCTCCCAGACTCCCATCCTAGATTTGGGTGATACACAGCATTCATCGTCCAGTATTTCCTTTTGTATAATCCTAGTTTTAAGAGCTTAGTTAAGGTGTTTTTTCCTAGGCGTAAGTATTTAGCTTTTGTGTGAGTGAGTGAGTGCGTCTCATTAATTTGATTTGAATTGTAACGTTAAATTTATTTTTTTGTAATCAATAAATTTAACAGTTCTTTTTTTGAGCTTAATGTAAAGTAAAATCTTGTTTCATTTCTCCATAATTAAGCTTATTTCCACATAGCTCCTAGCTTGCATAAACGTTTTACTATTCATAACTGGTACTTAGACCAGTCTTGTTGTATTAACTTAAAATCCGTTGTGCCAGGAGTTTATGCATCAGCAAGAACCTGATGTTATTATTATTAGTATTAGTTATTTATTGTCAGGGGTGAAGTAACTTTCTCCAGAGGCTAACAGTACAGTAATTCAGCAATTGTGAGTAATTAGTCTCTGCTGTGTACTGTTGAGAAAGTTTATAAATTCTCGTTCTTAGAGAATCTTAGCAAGTCAGCATAAAGTAATCGTTGCTTGATGTAGCAAGACAATCATTGTCTCTGCTCTTCAATATTATTGAATATTATTATCAATTTAAATAATATTTAAGCATTTATTTTAAAATTACCGTGATATTATAAAAACCCCGTGACACTGCCCACCTTCCAAGCCTGGCTGCCATCTCGAGCTCCGCCCTCCTGCCCCGTGGGCCGTGTCCTACCTACACACGAATTGAGAGTACCAGACACTATGATTATATGCTTCCACAGTGCTATTGGACCCATCCCCCAGTGAACTAACCCTTGTGACTCCTCCCCGTACTCGCTGTGTGTCTCTCCAGCATTGTATAACCCTCCCCAGTGCTCTACCTTCCCCCCCCCATACATCTTCCCCCTCTCGGCAGCCGCGGTATTATCTCGCACCAGTGTTTCATAGTGAACTCTACCTGTGATCATGTACACAAAGTGTTCGACACCCCTCCCCTGGGATCGGTTCCCAAATAGTGACAACCCTCCTCGCAGTGTCCTCCTCCCCACCGTGCAGTATACATCAGTGTGATCCTTCCCCAGTGTGCTCTCCTTCTTCCTCCCCCAGACCCCCAGCCCCCGTTCCCTACACGAATAAACCCACCCTAGACTCACTAATTCCCTCCCCTCCCTCTCCCCCCCTATCAAGTGTGAGACATCATATACTCCATGTGATCCGTACGTAGTCTAAGGTTAGCTAGGGCCTCGTCTATGTTATGTGTATATATTGTATTAGCTAGTGCCTCGTGTATGTCACGCGAATCCCTAGATTTAAGGACTTGAATGTATGCCGTCATCTACAGTATGTCGCGCGCCTGACGGAACCGGTAGACTGCATTATGCTGTCTGTAAATGGTAAAATGACATACCTGATATATGGTGGTAATATTGTCTGTGACACTGTGTAAATATAACCTTAATTCAGGAAGGTGAAATCCCATGTATAAGGCAGACTTGCTGAACTAGGTAGAAAATGATTGTTGTAAATGTTATGCTAAGTCACTGTAAGTTCCTTAGTTTTGTTCATAGAACGGTGTGTGTTTGTCTTTTGATAATATATCAGTGTGCCTTTGACCAGTGGTGTTTATGTTTTTCATTCCTTGCTAGTACCGACCCGGTCGGGTTTAAGAACCCAAGGTTGCACCGCGTTTGCACCCGAGAAGTCGGGGCGCAGAACACACTGAATAACACTGGCAACTCCGACTGTTGCGCAGCAGTGCGAGGAAATACCGAATCGGCTGAAATATTATAATTTTTCTCACTATATAGGTTCACGCACACCTAATTATCTGAAATCCGGTCAAAAATTTGTGCTTGATATGGCTTAATAAAAAATCATAGTTCAGAGCTAAAACGTGCTAAAGTTAGCAGATCGTTACCCTTCAGATTGTCAACACACATTGACAGACTTTCATTATACATAAACATTGATTTAAAACACAAGTAAATGTATCTGCATTGTAAATCAATATTTACACAAAACAGAAGTTTGTCAAGACAAGTTGTCTAGCCAGAGGTGAAACGCTTTCGCTAACTTGTGCAAATTTTTGCTCTGAATCCTGAAATTTTATTAACAGTCAATTAAACCATAATTTTTAACCGTATTTCGGACAATTACGTGTGTATGAACCTATGTGGTGAAAAAAAAATTAGAACAGCCTAACATATACAGGTTAATATAACCTAACGGCCACTTGTCAAGCAAAACCAACGCTAACTTTGGGTTAAGCCATTGATAGCGATGTGATTATCTTATTCTCCAGATCAGACTAGCTGTTGCTAAAAAGATGTTCGAACATCACCAGTAAATAAAACCATGAAATCAGATAACCAAATACTCCACAGAGGTCAAGTTGTCGACGGTCAGGCTTATCTAGGAGGAAAAAATACTGAAATATTTCGGTCTTTGTGACATCTGCCCTAAGTATTACTGCCAAGTTTCAGGGCTATATGCCCCTGGAGTCAGGACCTAACAATACTTATCCTGATTCAGATCATAAATCACTTCATTAAGACTTAATAATATCTAATCTTTGTGCTACCAAGTTGTCCTACAGGTATCCACTGGTTGTCGCAAGGTTCGCTGTCACTACGAGTCTAAAACCTCTACAAAACTCTTCACTTTGCACAAACATAGCATACTTCATCTTTAAGAGAGCTATCACACTAAATCTTACATATCTAGTATAATAATAACAGCTGAACATCACAGAAATCTTACCGAACCTGGCGTATGATTCCCAGACACTGCTGTAAGTGGCGGCCAGCTGTCGCACTGGTAGGGTTTGTGAGGTCACAGTGAAATTCCATGTTTCATGCGAGGTATATACGATAATCTCCAACATTGACTAGCTATTTTATTTTTCATAAATATTAAATCGGAGAGAAAAAAATAATGATATTATGATGATTACGAGTGACCATTTTATTACTTATGTGACTTGTACACGAACGTCAACCAGTCCATCGTGTAGTGTCTGTTGTGTCAAAAATTTAAGCATTGTACTATCTCCGATGTATGAATAAGTTATATAATCAATGTAATACATGCTTTTTTATGTGGCAGAAATCATGTCTTCTTCATTTAAAAACGATAAACTTATATATATATATATATATATATATATATATATATATATATATATATATATATATATATATATATATATATATATACATATATATATATATATATATATATATATATATATATATATATATATATATACATATATATATATATATATATATATATATATATATATATATATATATATATATATATATATATATATATATATATATATATATATATAGACTGTACCAACAGTCAAGCAGGGCATTACTCGCAAGGTGGACGGAATGCTGGTGATGGTGAGAGCCGGAGCTTTCATTCCGTGGGAATAGTTTCTGATCACCCACCTCTGCTGAACTTTCTCAGTGTTTCAGCAACACAGAGAGTACGCCAACTGTCAACACTAAACTACATGAACGTTACACACACACACACACTTCCTTAAAAAAAAGAGAGAGAGAAAAAAAAAGGCATCTCAATACTCAGAGTCCCCAGGGGAAGGGGGACCATAAAAGCCACAGCATCGGCCCCTCTGCTAGTGACAACCAAGAGAGAGATGCTTGGAACCACTGTTTGACGCATATCTTCATTTCCACAACATTCGTGGCTATTCCTCTAATTTTTTCTCTGTTGAACACCACCTACCTTCCACTAAACTTCACCTTCTCTTCCTTACTGAGACTCAGCTGTCAGAGGCAAACAACAGCATACCCTTCTCTGAATCCTCCTACTTTCTCTATACTCATTTCAAAGACAAAGGTGGATGTTGTGTATACGTATGCATCAACATATCTTGCTCATGTGTTCCTGAACTTGAATCTTCTGAATTCTCTTATCTCTGGCTTCGGCTATCCTGTCATTCTCTGGCTAAATATATGTGGTATTTACATATCCTCTAATTCTACTGGCTATGAAAAATTCTTTGACTTCTAAGATGGAACACATCCTATCCTGTCATTCACTGGCTAAATATATGTGCTGTTTACTTATCTCCTAATTCTACTGGCTATAAAAAAAAATCTTTGACTTCTAAGTTGGAACACATCCTATCATTTTCTCCTTTCTTTGAAATCTCCATTCTAGGAGATTTCAATGTTCATCACCACCTTTGGCTCTCCTCTCCATTCATTGATTCTTCCGTTGAACAAGCCTACATGTATTTGATCCTTTTAATAGCCTAGGGCATCGTGTACTCGTACAGCACCCTACAATTTCCCTGATCACCTTGGAGCAAGTCCCAACATACTTGACCTTTTCCCTACAAGTAATCCTTCTGCTTATGCTGTTAATCTTTTCTCTCCATTGAGCTCCTTCAATAACAGTATTATAACCTTAACCTGTCCTATCGCTCCAGTAAAGTCTGTGGACACTCCCATGAAGTGTTGGCTTTGGGACTGATCGGGAGGCCTTCAGGTAGTCCTTTTTTTAGATTCACTGGAATGATTATTGCTTCCATGGCCAGGAGCCATTTGAGTGTGCTCTTTGCATTACAGAGGTTATTCTCTCGGGCATGGAAGCATGCATTCCTTTCTCTTATCCTGTGACTAAGGCAAAAAAATCCTTGGTGCAATCAAGCTTATTCTAATGCTGTCCACAACAGTGAGAACGTCTTCAAAAGGTACAAGAGCCAACCCACTCCTGAATCTCATCTCTTTCATGTTTCTGCCCAGAATCGTTCTGAGCCTGTCTTTCGCACTGCTAAAAATAATTTCATTCGTTCTAAATGCTGTGAACTCTCCAACTAAAATTCTTCCCGCTCTTTCTGGCACCTTGCCATCTTTCTAACAGCTTTACTTCATCTTCCTTCCCTCCTTTTTTTGTGATCTCATGAATCTTTTACAGAAAAAGCAGAACTTTTCAGACTTTATTCTCCAATTCCTCTTTAGAATATTCTGGTGCTCTTCCTCCATCACTTCCACCTCTGACTTCTTCACGGCTGACCCTAATATTTCATCAACTGATGTGTTTTCTGCCATTACTGACCTCAGTACTAACAAGACATAGGACGGATGGGGTCCCTCCTGTTATTCTCAAGAACAATGCGTCTGTGCTAACACCCTCCTTAGGTATGCTCTTTCCCCTTTGTCTGTCAACTTTTACCTTTCCTTCTTGCTGGAAGGGTCCTCTCATTCAGCCTGTCCCAAATAGGGGTGACAATTCATAGCCTTCTAACTATCGCACAATTGCTTTAACGTCCTGTATTTCCCATGTTTTTTAATCTATTCTTGAAAAAAAATTAAAGCATCTTCCCAATCATAACATTCTTTCTGATCGTCTGTATGCGTACCTTCCTTTCAGACTCCTGGTCATCTAATTTCGTGACTTTGGCGGAAGCTTTGCCATTGCACTTGACATCTCAAAGACTTCTGCTCGAGTCTGGCATAAATCTTTAATTTCTAACCTGCACTCTTACGGTTTCTGTCTTTCTACCTGTGCCTTCATCTCTAGCTTCCTTTCTGGTCGTTTTACACCTGATGTTGTAGACGGCCACCTTTCTTCTCCTACCGCTATCAATAGTTGTGCTCCTCAGGGTCCTGTCCTACTACCAACTCTCTTCCTTCTATTCATCAATGACTTTCTAAGCTGTGCATCCAACTCTTTTTACTCATATGCTTGTTTCTCCACCCTTCACCTTTCCATCCACTTCCTGCAGCGTCTGTCTCAGCAGCTGCTTCAGCAAACAAAGAATGAGGCTATGGCATACTTAATGTCTGACTTGGCTCATATATCTTATGGCACACTTAATATCTGACTTGGCTCATATCTCTGATTGGGGTAATCTTGTTGTTTTCAAGGCATCCAAAACTCAGTTTTTACATATCTCAACCCGTCAGAATCTACCACAGGAAGATCCTCTAATTTTTAACAATACCCAACTCAGTCCAGCATCATCTTTAAACATACTCAAGGTTTCATTTTCTCATAATTTATCTTGGAGGGGTCATAGTACTTCTCTTGTAAAATCTGCTTCCAAGAGATTATGTGTGCTATGCGGACTCCGTGCCTTTTTTACCCCTGCACCGTGTTTGACTTTATACACAGGTTTTATTCGCCCCTGCATAGAGTACAATTCTCACGTGTGGGAAAGCCCCCACATACAGCTCTTCTCAACAAGGTGGAGTGAAAGGCTCCTCGTCCCATTAACTCTCCTCTTTCCGGCTCCCTTCACCCTCTGTGTCTTCACTGCATTGTTGCATCTTTATCTCTTTTCAATCGCTGCTTCAATGGTCACTGCTCCCGTGTCTGCTTACATCTGTCAACCAGTGCGGCGGGTGTGTAACACCCATCTAGGAGCAAATTCTCATCCTTTTTCTGTCCACTTTTCTAATGCAAATATTAACCGTTACTCGCAATCCTTCTTGTACGCAACAGGTCAGTTCTTGAACTGTCTTCCTCTGTCTCTATTTCCCACTACCTATGACCTTCTGTCTTTTAAATGAAGTGTATCCATGCATGTATGTATGTATGTATGTATCTATCTATCTATCTATATCTATCTATATAGATAGATAGATAGATAGATAGATAGATATAGATATAGATATAGATATATATATTTTTTTTTATAAATAGCAGAACGGAGGAAGGAAAAACAAATGGGTAAAAAAAAAATAATCCATACACCAGATTACTGGTGTCCTCTGTTCATAAAATATCTGTAACAGACTTGAACAGTTGTGGGTTGAAATTTGGAGGAAAACATCTCTGGGGAAGCGAGTTCCAGAGAGATGCAGTTCGGGGAATGAAAGAATTCTGATAGGCAGAAGTTCTGCAATATGGTTGAGTGACATGCCAGTCATGAGCGCTACCAGATGCCCGTGTAGCACGAGGGAAGGCATGGAGAGGTGGCACCATGGACGCAACTTCGTCTGAGCATTTGCCAAAAAAATATCTGTAAAATAATGGAAGGGAGGCAACATTCCTTCTTACTTGCAGGGGAGGTAGTTTACATGTAATGGCAGAGTTGTTAATGATTCTAACAGCTTTATTCTGAATTTCGTCTAGTTGTCTTAATGCAACCTCTCCACAACCATTCCACAAGGGTGAGCAATATTCAAGCTGAGAGCGCACATGACTCTTATAAATTATAGCTAACTGCTCATCAGCGAAGAAGTTACGGACTCTGTACAATAATACCAAGCTTCTTTGAGGCGGTTTTAGCAAGTGATCTGACATGAGAGGTCCAGCTGAGGGCACTGTTAAGAGAGACACCAAGAATTTCAATACTTTTGGAGATGGGAATATTAGTAGCACTGAAGGTAATGTACGAATCTGGCAATATCTGTCTATTAGTGAACTGTATATATTTAGTTTTACTAGCATTAAAAGAGACAAGGTTGTTTTGTCCCCATTCACTGATTGTAGATAGATCTTGATTTATGGAGATGGCTGTACTGAGTTGAGAGGTAGAGATATTAGACTTTGTAAATGGATGTCTGAGTGTGAATGAACTATGTAGTGTTGAGTCATCTGCATATGAGTGAATGGAATTGTGAGTGACAGATAAGAGATCATTAATATGAACCAGAAATAGGGTTGGCGCCAGAACTGATCCCTGCAGCACGCCGGCGTTAATTGAGTGGAAATTCGAATGTACATCATCTACTTTTACTCTTATTTTCCTGTCACTAAGATAAGAAGAAATCAAAGGAACAAAAGACGTTAGTCCATAGCAAGGGAGTTTGGACAGCAGGGAACGGTGCCATACTCTGTCGAAAGCTTTAGAGATATCAAGAGCTACTGCATGAGTTTCTCCAAAAAGATCAATTGATTGATGGATGGTATGAGTTAAGAGATTGAGTATGTCAATGGTGGATCTTTCGTGGCGAAAACCGTATTGTCTATCACTAATTAAGTTGTTGGATTCAAGATGTTTAACAATATGCTTATTAATTAAAGTTTCAAATACCTTACAGTATATATATATATATATATATATATATATATATATATATATATATATATATATATATATATATATATATATATATATATATATATATATATAGCCTTGGAAGAGGTAGCAAAATCTATAAAGGAGTTAAAGAATTTTAAGGCCCTAAGAGAGGATAGAATATTTCCTGAAATGCTTAAGGTGGAAAATTATGAGTTTATGAATGTGCTTTTGAAACTCTTTTAATGTGGCTTGGGATAATGGTGGAATTCCAGAAGAATGGAAAAATGGAGTGATTATAAAAATACCAAAAAAAAAAAAAAAAAAAAAAGGAGATTTAAGTGTGTGTGGCAATTGGAGGGGGATAACTTTGACACCTGTAGTTGCAAAAGTCTTTTCCAAAATCTTGTTGAACAGAATAGAGCCAGTAATTGATAAAATTTTAAGAGAAGAACAAGCGGGATTTAGAAAGGGTCGAGGTTGTAATGATCAGATTTTTATTGTAAGGCATCTAATGCAACAAGCTAATGAGATGAAAGTGCCACTTAGTATGTGTTTTGTGGATTTTGAAAAGGCGTTTGATAGTGTTTCACGTGGAGCTATGTTGAAAATTATGAGATTCTATGGTATACCAGAAAAGTTAGTAAATATTATTAGAAGCCTGCATGAAGGTACTTTTTGTAAGGTAATGGTGGGTGGTTCTTTGAGTGATCCATTTGAAGTTAGGTCAAGCGTGATTCAAGGAGGAGTTCTTTCGCCATTGATGTTTGTTTTGGTTATGGATTATGTTATGAGAAAAATTGTAAGGAGAACAGGTGCAGGAATTAATTGGAAATAAAATAAGAAGTTGATGGATTTGTACTATGCTGATGATATTGTACTGATTTGCGGAAGTATTTACGAGATGCAGAGGGTGCTTGATTGTCTAGTGGAGGAAGGAGAAAAAGTGGGATTGGTAATAAATTGTGGAAAGACTGAAATTATTAATATGAACGTGGAGAACCAAATCGATTGTGTAATTGGGAATAATGTGATGAAGAATGTAGAAAACTTTAAATATCTGGGAACGATTGTATCATCTAATGGATCATTAAACAATGAAATTGAGGAGAGGACTAGACAGGCTTGGCGAGCTGTTGGAATGTTGAAATCTGTTTGGAATAATAATATGCTTTCGGTACATACTAAAGTGAAAATTTACAGGTCCATGGTTAGACCATTTTTAATTTATGGGCATGAGTCATGGTACAGTACAATTGCAACAGATCAGAAAGTATTAGGATTTCAGAATAAAATACTGAGAAGGATTCTTGGGGTAAAGTGGCAAGAAAGAGTTACAAATGAAAGAGTAAGGGATATTACGAGAGTGGAACCAGTTAATGAATATGTGAGACTGTCTCGCTGGAAGTGGCTGGGGCACATATAAAGAAAAGAAGGTAGTTTAATACAGGATGTGCCAGAGTGGACTGCTAGAGGAAGATGAGGTAGAGGAAGGCCGAGGGAAACCTGGTTGAGGACAATGAAAAGAGAAGCAGGAGAGGAGTGTTGGTGGGACCTGAAGGAGATGGCAAGAGATAAATATTGGTGGAGAGAGTTCATCGAGGCCCTATGCATCCCGTGGGGTGCAGGAAATGATATATATATATATATATATATATATATATATATATATATATATATATATCGGTACAGATAGATAGATAGATAGATAGATAGATAGAGAGAGAGAGAGAGAGAGAGAGAGACTGTGGTACAGTGGTAAAGTGTGCGTTTTCGTACACTGAAGAACGAGGGTTCGCACCCCGACAGAGTATAAACTTTAGGAACGTTCTTCTGGCCACGTACTGCTTGGAGGACATAAGGGGTGCTGTGGTTGAACCAGTGTCGCATACAATAAAGTATGCTTGCATCCAGTCGGCTTGCGTGGGCAGATTACACTTGGTTCACAGACTACACACACATCCAAAGCCACTACAACACAACCATTACACTTACAAACACTTCTCACCTTACATACAATCTCTACCAGACAGCCTAAGCCACTTGGAAGAGATTCATTGGCTGTATCGTCTCCACTTCGGTAGGGATAGGCCGGTCCTTCAGTGGATACTCAAACAGCTGATTAGAGTTTATATATATATATATATATATATATATATATATATATTTCAAAATTATCTCCGGACTCCTAAAATCAATGTCCTGTCGACCCTCAGTTTCGGTAACTACAGATACACATGAGCAGTTAAGACAGTGTTTATTCTATAAGTATGATGGCGTCTTGTTTACTCTTGCTGCTATCAGATGATTTGATTCATTATTTAAAGGACTCTCGTATTAATGTGATATCTTACCGCTCGTTTGAAAACTGTTTCTTAAACCCTCCCCGCAAAAAAAATAAATAAAAGGCAATACAAAAAAAAAAAAAAAAAAAATCCCAGGCTCATTCTGCAAAACATAAACAGATATCGAAGTTGTTCTCTGAAACAACCAAGCCTTTAATCTGAACAGTTGCTGTTCCCAAAACCTTCTTGTATCCACTCGACCACCACCAATATTTATTATGAAGGCACTTACTGGAAACAACAAATTTAGAAGAACCTTTCCCGACAAACAAATAAAAATAAGCAATTTATGACTTTCCTATTGGAATGAATTTGGTTTTTGTCACTGATGTACTGTTTGAATAAGTTTGCACGAAGTGATTGTGTGTGTGTGTGTGTGTGTGTGTGTGTGTGTGTGTGTGTGTGTGTGTGTGTGTGTGTGTGTGTGTGTGTGTGTGTGTGTGCGCGCGCGCGCGCGCGCGAGTAGAAACCGGTATGTGGGAGGAATAAAAAGGAAGGAAATTAAGGGAACAGTATGGTGTACTTTATTCAGCTGATGAAACTATTTGCAAAGGACATAGTTTAAATCTCCATATTACAAATCAATTACGTCAATAATTTCTACATAAACAGGAAATAATCCTAAATCGATGTAAGTAATATTATATCATCTTCCTTTGTATATTTTTTAGGGTACTTATTGCAAAATTGGAGAATATATTTTTACATAAAAGTAGGTTGACAGTATATGAAAAATTTTAAAGACTTTCCCAAATATTTTCGAGAAATTATTGTCACAATATTATTCTTAACTGTCAATATCTTAACCCCGTTATTCCGACGACTTATACTGAACTCTATCCTTGCTGTGACCAGAGTTTTGTTAAGCTTATGAAGGATTTTCCGTATTAGAAGTTATACAAAATTACAATAAGTACCAAAAATACCCTCAGAGGAAAAAAAAAGTTTAAGTGACAAGAAAAAAATTTCAAACACGTCTCTGGGGTGAAGGGGTTAAATCTACACAAACTTTCCTTTTGCACCATTTTCAGTGGAGTGGTGGTAATCCTGACGTCACTGCCACACACCTGCCGGTACACTGCACCTGGGGCCGCAACATCTACCGCTATGCGAACTACACGGCTGCAGGACACAATACAAACAACACTGTAGGCACATTGATAATAGGTTATTGGCTAAAGAAGTACTGGGTTTAGTCTATTTTTTATCTTCACACACACACACAGACACACACAGACACACACACAGACACACACACACACACACACACACACACACACAGACATATATATATATATATATATATATATATATATATATATATATATATATACCGTAGGTAGGGGGGTTTCAAGAATACTCCCCCAGTATCCCTGCTTGTCGTACGATGTGACTAAAAGGGTTGGTGGTGGGTTAGTGCCCCACCCAGTAAAAAGAACTAACTAAACAAGTGAATCAAGCGCCTCGGACCAGGACGGACCATACGTTGACGACTAAGGAACGGACAAAGGACATTCTGAGGGTGGGAACATGGAATGTGAGAGAAGTGAATGATGAAGTGAAAGAGAGAGAGATTGTTCAGGTACTTGAGGATGCAAGAGTGGATATATGTGGACTGACTGAAACTAAATGGAGGTGAAAGGGTGAGAGAATGGGAATATGGTTTAGGTATATGTGCAGGAGTTAATGAGAATCAGAGGGCAAGAGAGGGAGTATGTCTCATGATAACCAAGAAGTGGAAGGAGAATATAAGAGAGTATGGAACAGTGGGTGCAAGGATTGTATATGTGAGTATGAAAGTAGGTATACAAGCATGGGCAATTGTATGTGTGTATGCTCCGACAGAGGACCAAGTGGCAAGAGTGAAAGATGAGTTTTGGGCAAGAGTAGAAGCATGTATGGACAAATTTGAGAGGAGCGAGAGAGTGCTTTTGATTGGAGACATGAATGGCAAAGTAGGGAATGTATGAGTGGATGGAGTGGTTGGTCAGTGGGGTGTGCCAGCTGAAGTAAATGGGAATGGTAGTGCTTTGGTGGACATCTGTGCTGGTAAGGGGTTGGCAATAGCCAACACCTACTTTCGACATAAGATGATCCACCGGTATACATGGAGAGTAATGAGGAGGATGGATGGTGAACTTGTTGAACGAAAGGCAATGATAGACTACGTGTGTGCGGATGAGAGAATGAGAAGACAAGTGTTGGATGCAAGAGTGTGGAGAGGGTGGGGGAATGGAGTCTCGGACCATCACTTAGTGATGGCCAAGATAAAGCTGCAAAGAAAATGGTTGAGGAGACGAAAGGAAAGACAGAAGGAAACAGTTCCTGTGAGAAGAGTGGAGAATTTGCAAGATAGTGAGAAAATGGCAGAGTATAAGAGCATAGTGGAAGAAAGATTGGGAAGGTATGAGCTAGAGCAGATGGAAGGGGTGGATGACGTATGTAAGATATTTCCGGAAGAGATAGGCGCAGCGTGTGAGGTGGTTTGTGGTGTGAGGAGGAGATGCAAGGGTGTGCAAGGGACAGCATGGTGGAATGATGAGGTGAAACGAGCTGTGGAACAAAAGAAGAAGGCATATAGTGAGTGGTTAGCGAGTAGAGGTAGGGGAGAAGATGAGAGAGAGAAGAGAGAGGTATATGTGAGTAGGAGAAGGGAGGTGAAGAGACTGGTGAAGGAGAGTAAGAAGAAAGTGGATGAAGAGTTTGGGAAGAATCTGAGTGTGAAATGGAGGGATAATAAGAAATTGTTTTGGAAGGAGGTAAAGAAAGTAAGGCAGTGTGAAAGGGGAAATAGTTGGTCAAGAAGAGAGAGAAATTGAGGAGATTCTGGAAGGAGCATTTTTAAGGATTTGTTGAATGTAGAGAGTGAAAGCAGTGTGAGTATAAGTGGTACGGGAATGGCTGGGAGAAGAAGAGATGAGAGGAGGGAGGAAGAGATCAGTAGGATGGAAGTAGTGCAAGCAATGAAGAAGATCAAGTTGGGAAAGGCCCAAGGAATTGATGAAGTGTGTGGTGAAATGCTGAGGTATAGGGGTGAGATTGTTGTGGAGTGGATATGGAAATTGTGTAGACTGGCTTGGGAAGAGGGAAGGGTTCCAGAGGACTGGAATCAGGTATCATTGTTCCTTTATATAAACGAAAAGGGGAGAGAGAGAAGTATGTAGTAACCATAGCGGTATTTGCCTTCTTAGTGTGACTGGTAAAGTATATGGTAGAATAATCATTGATAGGGTTAGGCATATGACAGAGGAGCTAGTTGGAGAAGAACAAGGGGGATTTAGGAAGGGAAAAGGGTGTGTAGATCAGATATTTGTTCTAAGATGTTTAGTGGAGAAGTATCTAGAGAAGGGAAAGAAAGTGTATGCTGCCTTCATGGACATGGAGAAAGCTTATGACAGAATAGATAGGCAAGGTATGTGGAAGGTATTAAGAATATATGGAATGAAGGGGAAATTGTTGAATGCTGTGAAGAGTATGTACGAAGGAGCTAGGGCTATGGTGCGAGTGGATGGTGAGCTGAGTGAGTTCTTTGATCTCAGTGTGGGACTGAAACAGGGTTGTGTGATGTCTCCATGGCTGTTTAATATACACATGGATGGGGTTGTAAAGGAGGTGCAGGGTAGGGCAGTGGATGTGGGGGTGGCTCTAATGAATGAGGGTGAGATTTGGAAGATTCCGGTGTTGCTGTTTGGTGATGATACAATATTGTTGAGTGAAGATGAATGATAGTTGCAAGGTTTGGTGAATGAATATGGGACAGTGTGTAGGAGGAGGAAACTGAAAGTTAATGTAAACAAAAGTAAAGTAATGGTGTTTGAGAGGAAAGAAGTCACAGAATGTACAATGAGGTTGGATGGAGAGGATATGGAGAGTGTGAGTGCATTCAAGTACTTGGGTAGTGTGATGAGTAAGGATGGAACTTTGGGGGATGAAGTGCGTGAAAGGATACAGCAATGAAGGAAGGCTGTTGGTTCACTGGAAGCAGTGATGAGAAATAGGGTGGTGAGTATGGAAGTTAAGAAGTCACTGCATGATAGTATTGTGATCCCTACCCTGACGTATGGAAGCGAGGCGTGGACCTTGCAAGAGGGGAACAAGTCAAGAGTGAGAGCAGTGGAAATGAGTTACTTGAGAGGAGCATTTGGAGTGACATGGAGGGACAGGTTGAAGAATGAAGAAGTGAAGGAACGTTGTGGGCTGGATGTGGATGTGGTTGAGAAGATTAGGAGAAATACACTAAGGTGGTTTGGACATGTGGAGAGAATGGAGAATGAAAGACTGACTAAGAGAGTGTATGTAGGTGAGGTGGAGGGAGGGAGAGGGAGGGGTAGACCAAGGATGAGGTGGAGGGATGGAGAGGGAGGGGTAGACCAAGGATGAGGTGGAGGGATGGAGTTGAGAGGTATATGAGGGAGGGGGGGTGAGTTGGGGGGAGGGTAGTCAAATGGTGGGTGACAGCGACTTGGAGGCGTTTTGTCTGCGGGCACCCTTTGCGGGATTAGGGCGTCGGCCTATAGATAGATAGTGTATATATATATATATATATATATATATATATATATATATATATATATATATATATATATATATATATATATATATATATATATATATATACACACACAGAGTGGACCAAAACTTACTTTACCATAATATTATTTGATTAACAGTTATATTACAACTAAAACAGTTATATTCCATCTTCCAAATTAATTTAGATGCAGGATGGTGAACCACCTCCCTATGGTTGAGTAGCTGGCTCAATCGGTAGAGAGGTGGCCTGCAGTCATACCGGACCCAAGTTCAAATTCCCGCTGGGGCATGGAGCAGATTAAGGATTTGTATTTAATTCAATCAGACTTTACCGATTTACCCGATGACCCGCCGACGTGTCGTAAAAATACCCCCGCTAATACCAATACACCAGTCCTGTATGAGACAGCCTTAGCTTGTATTCAATATGGACGGTGGGTGTTAGCACCGAAGTGGTGACATGTAGAGGTGTATGGTATGTAGGGGGACTTCTGGGGCTTAGGAACAGGCTTTGTCCAGAGTCGGACACATTAAAAAAAAGAAAAAAAGGTAGGAATATACGAGAATTTCTCGGTAACACTTTCGACACATGGGTTGGATGAAGGAGCACTGCTGAGTGGCCTCCAAGGTCCCCTGACGTAACGCCATGTGACTTCGAGGTTTGGGGTATGATCAAAGCGAAAGATTACAAGCCAGAGCCTAGAAGTCTTCAAGAAATGAAAGAAAGAATAACAGCAGAATATGACAACTTGAAAAATGATCATGGGTTGCGAAAGAGAAGAATTTGCCATTCTACGAGGTGTCAGTTCTGTTTAAGGGAAGGAGTGCATTTTTAACATTTGATTTAATGATTTCTAAATTTACTTGATGTACTCTTGATTTGGTTGAAATATAATTGGTGTACACTTTATTTACTGTGTTAATAAAATAATATTATGGCAAAGTAACTTTTGGCTCTCCCCGTATATCTATGTATCAATATCTGTCTATCTACCTATAACTATATCTATATATTTATCTATCTATCTATCAATATCTGTCTATCTACCAGTAACTCTCTCTCTCTCTCTCTCTCTCTCTCTCTCTCTCTCTCTCTCTCTCTCTTTGTATATATATATATATCTATATATATATATATATATATATATATATATATATATATATATATACAGTATATATCGCTAAAGGAAACAAGGTAAATGGAAGTGTTGCAGTATTGAATATCTGCTCAATCCTTTCGTTGCGTATGGCTAAGCTTCGTTTATTTTTATGTAGACTTTTGAGTAACTGTCCAAATGTTTGTGTATTCGGTACAGTTTCGTTCCTTCCTGGGAACATTTTCAGACCAACCTGACGGCGGTGTGTGGCCATCTCATTGGTGGAATAAGTTAGCCCACCGATGTTTGTGATCTTTTTCATGTTGGAAGGATTTGCAAATCGTCTACTTGTCAGCTGATTGCGAATTTCAGTTCGGAAATGTAACGGGCTTCCAGAAACATGAGTCTAAACGAGTCTTTCTCGTGGTCTATTTCAGTTCTTTTTCCCAAGTGCTGACGGGTAAGGATGGCCCTGTAACTACTTCTGTTATGATTATTCATCGATCCGTTCAGTAGGTGACATTTGAGACGCATTGAGTGAAAAGTCCTCGTCATTCCTACGTTGATATGAGGCCCACAGTCCTCACTTGTGCAAGTACTGTGTGTCGGTAGATGACGTGGTCATCTTGCATGGCCGTACTTTTCATGGCAGGGCTGTTCTACGGTAGTAGCTAGGAGGTTTTCCAGTCTTGTTGTATGTGATTAGCGCCATGCTTTTGTTAGGATCTTTGCATTTTACGCTTTTATGAATGATAGTCAGGTCAGGTGCGGGTAAGGGGATGGGTCTGTTATGATGTGGCAGGGGTAAACCAGTTCTGCTGTCGGGCCCTGCTGCGGATGTCACTGATTGCATTGCGCAGTTGACCCTTGCGCGGTGTGGTGCGGTGAGGATCTGTCCGTTCTCCCCTTTGGGGCAAAGATGCGAATGAATGTGTTTGAATGGATGAGTAAATGGGGAGTGTGTCGTCCTGTCTCGGCTACCTCCCTTTCCTTGGGGGAAGCAGCCTAGGTATATAGATAGATAGATAGATGAATGATATTTTTCATAATTCTCTGCAGACATGTGATATCGGCAGTAAAAGTGATTATTTTCTCGTTATTGAGAGATGGGTCTGTGTAGCTTGAATACCACTGTCAACTGCCTTCTTCATTACGTTTTCCAAGTCGTTCTTCCAATAGCCATTGTTGACAAGAACCTACGTAAGTCTTTCAAAATCTGAATGAACACTTCTCCATGAGGAACAATGAGTGAGGGCACGGCAAACGTAGGCACAAATGGTGGAGCATAAATGTCGCTGAGAGCATTCACTTTTGCCACTGAGACATAGTCCTTTATTGACTACGAAAAATCCCACGCAGACTCGTGTTTCTAGAAGCATTGTACATTTCCGAACTGAAAATTCAATCAAGTAAGAAGGTGATGATTTGCAAATCCTTCCAACATGCAATAGTTCACAAACATCTGTAAGCTAACTCATTCCACGAATGAGACAGCCACAAACCTTCCTTCACACGCTCCTGGCCGACCAGTCACATGCTAACATGTGTCAGCATCCATTATATAATGATGTTTTCCTCCACCTGCCATCAGGTTGGTCTAAACATATTCCCAGGAAGGAACAAAACGTTACCAAAGACACCAACAACAGGACAGCTACTCAAAAGTCTACATGAAAACCAACGTAGCTTAGCCTGACGCATCGAAAGCATTGAGTAGAAATGTAGTAATGAAGAAACAGCAAGCTGCATTCTACCTCGCTTGCTTACAAGAATATATATAAGAGCCGTGTTGTTTGTTTGTTTGTTTGTTCGTCCTTCAATAACCCCCAAACTAAGACCCAGAGACCCTTAGACCCATACATACTCTGAATCAGGGTGACCCAAGGATGGTTTTAGGGAGGTCAAAATTCAGATCTGAGTCATGTGATGTCACTGGTGGAATGTTTGCCTTTTTGTCCCGGGCAACGCCAGATACCCCTGCAGCCAAATTTTTGGCATGGAGACTCACATGACCTCCAGTTCGGACACAGGTTATGTGAGGTCATTTGAGGTCACTGGTTGGAGGTCATTTGAGGTAACCGGTAATACACGCTCTAACGACTGCACAAGTAGCCCAATTGTTGGCATGGAGACTCACATGACCTCCAGTTCGGACACTGGCTGTGTGAGGTTGACCTCCAAGGCCATTTCAGGTCACTGGTGAGGTCATTTGATAGTAGATGCCGGGTGCTAGTCTGTGAAAGCTGAAATAGAAAGTTCCTGGACCTCTTATAATCTCTCTTCAAAAGCATGAGAGGTACACCCGCGAACCAAAGTTTCGGCACCCCCCTCGATGGAGGGAAGTGGAAGTCAGGGTTAGAGAGAGGGCAGGTGAACGGACAACCGTGAGTGGTACTTTGGAACTGAGCTACGAGGCGAATAGTGAGATACCTAATGACACTGGATTCGAAACATTTCCATGCAATTCACCTGCAAAACATTATGCGTTCGTAACATACATACTGTAACATATAACATAGACTACTGTGTTATCATGGTGTCCTGTGATACTGACCCATCTGTTTCGGATCCTCATCACACAAATAAAGCACCGAGCCAGTTGTGTATAAGTTGCAACTTGTCATTATAACTGCAGTCATAATTTTTGTGAATGTTATCCCTGGATTGTCTATAGCTATAATAAAGAATGATTGTGAATTTAATGTTGATTTTCACAGTAGTTGTGCGGATGGTTATAAATGTGGCAATTATTTTATGTGGACGACTAAACCACATTGTGATGGACAGCGATGAGCATTCGCCAATAATTTACTATAACCAGATGAAATTAGATGCAAACAACACAAAATATTATGAGACAACGAAGACACAGCTGTGGTATCCTGCTCCGCCTTGTTATCGAGGCCTTAACTGTGGCTTCACCTCATACGTGCATTATTTTCCTTCAGTCGCTGCCTCTCTTATTACTCTTACTTCCCGGTATCCTCTTACTGCGAGTCGTCATATTCCTTGAAGGGTTTCTTGTCGTCCGATCCTATAACCCCTACTGTATTACATTATTCCTCGCATCATCACTCCCAGACAAACAACGTTAGCACAAGACTGCTGAATTTGTTAATACCATTATTGCCACTGCCACTACTACTGTAATCCCCCGTTTCCTATTGTGTGTAATTTCCCTCACAGTACTACTACTGCTGCTCCTATTACTATTCCACTATAAATCTGTATAATGATAAATATGATTGTCCTTATGTCTGTGTATCTGTTAATCATAATTATTGTCCCTGTCCCACCGTCGACAACTCGTCACTGACCCGGCACCGCTACTCCAGTTCCCACCCACCATGGATTCTACTCCTCCCCCACTCCGACACCACATTACCCTTCACCTCATCCTTGGGCCAGAAGGCCTGTTGTTCACCCTTTACCGGTGAATATACGTGGCATGCATTAATGATAAAAAAGAAGGCATTTGAGAGCTAAACGGTAAGCGGCCTCTAAAATATTCTGTTTGCCAAGTCCAAACTTTAGGCCGTATTATGATACCATGAAGGTTTTATGTTGATAGCTCAAGCCGTTCATGAGATATAATAGGAACACACACACACACACACACACACACACACACACACACACACACACACACACACACACACACACACACACACACACACACACACACACACACACACACACACACACACACACACACACACACACACACACACACACACACACACACACACACACACACACAGGTGCAGTTAAAAACATGATCGCTCCGCCTTCTAAAGGTAGGCGATAAATAATATAATAATAACAACATCGTAGATTTGTACTGTAGTGTTCCTAACATTACACTTAATAACTGCAGACCCAAACGTGCTTATATTACGGAGCACCGATATATTAACCACAAAACCGACCACAGACCGTTCTTATCATTACCACTGCACCTTCCCTATAGCACTTCACCATGGTAATACAACCCACTGTAGTCCTCTGTGAGATCGCTAAACGTGTTTGGGAAAAATAACACTGCACAACATGCCTACAAACTACTAAAATAAGCATATGATGTTTCACTGACATCCATCAAATAGCCTAGGAGAAGTTAGTGGACAAACAGACAAACGACTGGACACAGACAGACAGAAGCAGAATGTCTCGCATCGGTATGTAACGACCTGACAAAACTCTCGTGATCCTGCATTGCAGGTGTCATCACAGTAATAATAATAATAATAATAATAATAGTAATTAATCACATGTTATTAGGCACGATACTGAGAAGGATACACACTGGAATAGCATGTGTCGACGCAATGTAGAATCTGTTTGCCATGACAGAAGGTTGAGTTGCGGTCAAACATTAATTTAGTATTACTATAACCCTACCATTACAGCATATTATGGCACTGTTTGGTTTTATATGTCACAGCTGTTTTCACTTGTTTTATCAGGGAGATTATGGTGTTTGTCCTCCTTTGTATCATGGATATTAACATGTGATTACTACTACTACTACTACTACTACTACTACTATTACCACTACTACTACTACTGCTACTGCTACTACTACTACTACTACGATTATTATTATTATTATTATTATTATAACTATGATGACACCTACAAAGAAGGATCGTAATAGTTTTGGCAGGTTGTCATATACCGATGCGAGACATTCGGCCTAGTTCTATGTCCAGCCGTGTGTTTGTCCGCTAACTTCTAGGCAATTTAATGGATGTCAGTGAAACGTCACTGGTGTATTTTAATGGGTTGTAGGCATCTTGTGCGCTGTTATTTTTCCCAAACATGTGTAGTGATCCCACAAAGGACTTCAGTGGGTTGTATTACCATTGGGGAAGTGCTACAGGTAAGGTCCAGTGGCAATGATAGGAACGGTCTGTGGTCGGTTCTGTGGTTAATATATCAGAGCTCCGTAATATAGGCACGTTTGGGTCTGCGACTTTAATAATTATGTTATGTTCGGAATGCTGCAGATGTATGTTGTTGCTGTCAATTTTATAATTAATCTTATTAATGGATGCCACGTATATTCACCGGTAAAAGGTGAACAACAGGCCTGGTGGCCCAAGAAGGAGGTGAGGGGTAAAATGGTTCGGAGTGGGGGAGGAATAGAGCTCATGGCGGGTGGAAGAGAGGGGGGTGGGGTGCAACTGGGGTAGCGGTGCGGGGTATGTGACGAGTTGTCGACGGTGGGACAGGGACAATATGATTAACAGATACACAGACATAAGGACAATCATATGTATTATTATACACATTTATAGTGGAGTAGTAATAGGAGTAGCAGTAGTAGTACTGTGAGGGGAATTGCAGTAGACACAATGGGGAAAGGGGGAATAGTAGTGACAGTGGTAATAATGGTATTAACAAATTCAGCAGTCTTGTGCTAACGTTGTTTGTTTGGGAGTGATGATGCGAGGAATAATGTAATACAGTAGGGGTTATAGGACCGGACGACAAGAAACCCTCCAAGGAATATGACGACTCGCAGTAAGAGGATACCGGGAAGTAAGAGTAATAAAAGAGGCAGCGACTGAAGGGAAATAATACACGTATGAGGTGAAGCCACAGTTAAGGCCTCGATAACATGGCGGAGCAGGATACCACAGCTGTGTCTTCGTTGTCTCATAATATTTTGTGTTGTTTGCATCTAATTTCATCTGGTTATAGTAAATTATTGGCGAATGCTCATCGCTGTCCATCACAATGTGGTTTAGTCGTCCACATAAAATAATTGCCACATTTATAACCATCCGCACAACTACTGTGAAAATCAACATTAAATTCACAATCATTCTTTATTATAACTATAGACAATCCAGGGATAACATTCACAAAAATTATGACTGCAGTTATAATGACAAGTTGCAACTTATATACAACTGGCTCGGTGCTTTATTTGTGTGATGAGGATCCGAAACAGATGGGTCAGTATCACAGGACACCATGATAACACAGTAGTCTATGTTATATGTTACAGTATGTATGTTACGAACGCATAATGTTTTGCAGGTGAATTGCATGGAAATGTTTCGAATCCAGTGTCATTAGGTTTCTCACTATTCGCCTCGTAGCTCAGTTCCAAAGTACCACTCACGGTTGTCCGTTCACCTGCCCTCTCTCTAACCCTGACTTCCACTTCCTTCCATCGAAGGGGGTACCGAAACTTTGGTTCGCGGGTGTACATAGTCTTTCTGGAGTAGAAACAAAGACTGAAGAGTTTTGGCCCGGCAACGCCAGATACCCCTGTTTGTATACATATAAAAGAGAGACATTTTTTGTTTGTTTGTCCTTCAGTCACGCCCAAACCAAGGGCCAGAGTCCCCCAGACCTATTATATTCTGAATCATGGTGGCTCAAGGATGGTTTTACGGAGGTTCAAAATTCATATCTGGGTCATTTGAGGTCACCATTAGAGTGTTTGCCTTTTTGGCCCGGGCAACGCCGGGTACCCCTGCAGCCCAATTTTTGGTATGAGGACTCATATGACCTCTGGGTTGGACACAAGCTATGTGAGATTGAACTCCGAAGTCATTTGAGGTCACCGGTCGGAGGTCATTTGAAGTCACTGGTTACATGTGTTCAAACGACTGGATGCAACAGCCAAGTTTTTGACATGGTGACTCACACGACCTGCAGTTCGAACATAGGCTATGTAAGGTCATTTGAGGTCACTGGTTGAGGTCATTTAAGGTCACTGGTAATACACACTCGAATGACTGGATCCAGCAGCCCAATTATTGGCATGGAGACTCACATGACCTCCAGTTTGGACATTGGCTATGTGAGGTTGACCTCCGAGGCCATTTCAGGCTACCGGTTGGAGGTCATCTGAGGTCACAAGTAATAGTAGATGCTGAATGGTAGTCTGTGAAAGCTGAAATAGAAAGTTCCTGGACCTCTTATAATCCCTCTTCAAAAGCATAAGACATACATGGTCTTTCTAGAGTAGAAAGAAAGATTGAACTAGAACAAATAGGATTACAGTGTTTGCCTTTTTGGCCAGCAATGCCAGGTATCAGTGCTTGTATACATATAAGAAGCCACGTTGTTTGTTTGTTTGTTTGTCCTTCAATCACACCCAAAACAAGGGCCAGAGACCCCCAGACCCATAAATATTCTGAATCAAGGTACCTCAAGGATGGTTTGGGGGGTTCAAAATTCAGATCTGGTCATTCCAGGTCACCATTAGTGTTCGCCTTTTTTGGCCTGGGCAATGCTGGGTACCCCTGCAGCCCAATTTTTGGCATGGTGACTTGCACGACCTTCAGTTCGGACATATCTATGTAAGATAATTTAAGGTCACTGGTCACAGGTAAGTTGAAGTCACTGGTAATACGCGCTCGAACGACTGGATGCAGCAGCAAAATTTTTGGCATGGTGACTCACATGACCTCAAGTTAGGAGATAGGCTATGTGAGGTTGGCCTTCGAGGTCAGTGAGGTCACCGGTCAGAGGTCATTTAAGATTACCCATAACCAGTGGTGGGCAGCACAAATGAAGAAGGACCTTGCACAAGTGCAATGTGCAATCCACAGTTCACTACCTAGTGCAAGTGCGCGATCTGACAAATACTGTATTTAGATTGCACAATGTCGCAAAGTGCAAGCGCAAACCATTTCCATATATCTATGGGAATTAATGTAAAATAGTGAGATACATGGTACTTAGATGGGAATGGTAGTGCTTTGGTGGACATCTGTGCTCGTAAGGGGTTGGCAATAGCCAACACCTACTTTCGACATAAGATGATCCACCGGTATACGTGGAGACTAATGAGGAGGATGGATGGTGAACTTATTGAATGAAAGGCAATGATAGACTACGTGTGTGTGGATGAGCGAATGAGAAGACAAGTGTTGGATGCAAGAGTGTGGAGAGGGTGGGTGAATGGAGTCTCGGACCATCACTTAGTGATGACCAAGGTAAAGCTGCAAAGAAAATGGTTGAGGAGACGAAAGGGAAGACAGGAGGAAACAGCTCCTGTGAGAAGAGTGGAGAATTTGCAAGATAGTGAGAAAATGGCAGAGTATAATAGCATAGTGGAAGAAAGACTGGGAAGGTATGAGCTACAGCAGATGGAAGGGGCGGAAGATGCATGCAAGATATTTATGGAAGAGATAGGCGCACCTTGTGAGGTGGTTTGTGGAGTGAGGAGGAGATGCAAGGGTGTGCAAGGGACAGCATGGTGGAATGATGAGGTGACACGAGCTGTGGAACAAAAGAAGAAGGCATATAGTGAATGGTTAGCGAGTAGAGGTAGGGGAGATTATGAGAGAGGGAAGAGAGAGGTATATGTTGGTAGGAGAAGGGAGGTGAAGAGACTGGTGAAGGAGAGTAAGAAGAAAGTGGATGAAGAGTTTGGGAGGAATCTGAGTGTGAAATGAAGGGAGAGTAAGAAATTGTTTTGGAAGGAGGTAAAGAAAGTAAGGCAGTGTGAAAGGGGAAATAGTAGGGGAATGAAAGATAGGAATAATAGATTGTTGGTGGAGAGCAGAGAGAAAATGAGGAGATGGAAGGAGAATTTTGAGGATTTGTTGAATGTACAGTAGAGAGTGACAGCAGTGCCAGTATAAGTGGTTGGGGAATGGCTGGGAGAAGAGATGAGAGGAGGGAGGAAGAGATCAGTAGGACGGAAGTAGTGGAAGCAATGAAGAAGATCAAGTTGGGGAAGGCCCAAGGAATTGATGGAGTGTGTGGTGAAATGCTGAGGTATGGGGGTGAGATTGTTGTGGAGTGGATATGGAAGTTGTGTAGATTGGCTTGGGAAGAGGGAAGGGTTCCACAGGACTGGAAATCAGGTTTAATTGTTCCTTTATATAAAGAAAAAGGGGAGAGAGAAGTTTGTGGTAACCATAGGGGTATTTGTCTTCTTAGTATGACTGGTAAAATATATAGTAGAATACTCATTGATAGGGTTAGGCATAGCACAGAGGAGCTAGTTGGAGAAGAACAAGGAGATTTAGGAAGGGAAAAGGGTGTGTAGATCAGATATTTGTTCTCAGATGTTTAGTGAAGTATCTAGAGAAGGGAAAGCAAGTGTATGCTGCCTTCATGAACTTGGAGAAATCTTATGACAGAATAGATAGGCAAGGTATGTGGAAGGTATTAAGAATATATGGAGGGGATGGGAAATTGCTGAGTGCTGTGAAGAGTATGTACGAAGGACCTAGGGCTAAGGTGCGAGTGGATGATGAGCTGAGTGAGTTCTTTGATCTCAATGTGGGATTGAAACAGGGTTGTGTGATGTCTCTATGGCTGTTTAATATATACATAGATGGGGTTGTAAAGGAGGTGCAGGGTAGGGGAGTGGATGTGGGGGTGGTTCTAATGAATAAGGGAGAGATTTCGAAGATTCCGGTGTTGCTGTTTGCTGATGATACAGTATTGTTGAGTGAAGATGAATGGGAGTTGCAAGGTCTGGTGAATGAATTTGGGACAGTATGTAGGAGGAGGAAGCTGAAAGTTAATGTAAACAAAAGTAAAGTAATGGTGTTTGAGAGGAATGAAGTCACAGAATGTACAGTGAGGTTGGATGGTGAGGATATGGAGAGTGTGAGTGCATTCAAGTACTTGGGTAGTGTGATGAGTAAGGATGGAACTTTGGGGGATGAAGTGCATGAAAGGGTACAGCAGGGAAGGAAGGCTGTTGGTTCGCTGAAAGCAGTGATGAGAAATAGGGTGGTGAGTATGGAAGTTAAGAAGTCACTGCATGATAGTATTGTGATCCCTACCCTGAGGTATGGAAGCGAGGCATGGACCTTGCAAAAGGGGAACAAGTCAAGAGTGAGAGCAGTGGAAATGAGTTACTTGAGAGGAGGATGTGGAGTGACATGGAGGGACAGGTTGACGAATGGAGAAGTGAAAGAACGTTGTGAGCTGGATGTGGATGTGGTTGAGAAGATTAGGAGAAATACACTAAGGTGGTTTGGACATGTGGAGAGAATGAAGAATGAAAGACTGACTAAGAGGGTGTATGTAGGAGAAGTGGAGGGAGGGAGAGGGAGGGGTAGACCGAGGATGAGGTGGAGGGATGGAGTTGAGAGGTATATGAGGGAGGGGGGGTGAGTTGGGGGGAGGGTAGTCAAATGGTGGGTGACAGAGCGACTTGGAGGCGTTTTGTCTGCGGCCACCCATTGCGGGATTAGGGCGTCGGGCTATAGATAGATAGATAGATAAATAAATAAAATAGCATTCTTTTATTTATTATTATTATTTTCTGTTATTTGTAATTTGCGCAAATGCCCAATCCAATATTTAGCTTGCGCAATGTCGCTAAGCGCTAGGGCAAACCGTTGCATATATTTGTGGGAATTACTGTAAAATATTGAGATATCTAAACAAATTAGCATACTTACTTTTATTTATTATCATTCTATCTATCTATCTATTGCCAGACGCTGTAATCCCGTAAGGGGTGGCCACTGGATACAAACAAGCAACAAATCGCCTCCACGTCGCCCTGTCCCCCTCCATTTCACTGCCCTGCTCCCAGCTCACACCCCTCTCTCTCATATACTTCTCCACTCCATCCCTCCATCTTATCCTTGGCCTCCCCCTCCCTCTTCCTCCCTCCACCTCACTCACATACACTCTCCTAGTTAGTCTCTCACTCTCCATCCTCTACATATGACCAAACCACCTCAATGTGTTTCTCCTAACGCTTCCTATCATACCCACATCCACACCACAACGATCCTTCACTCCCTCACTTGTCAATCTGTCTCTCCATGTAACTCCACATGCTCATATCAGATAACTCATTTATTTCCACAGTTCTCACTCTTGACATCTGTACCTCCAACATGGTCAAAGCTTCACTTCCATACATTAGAGTTGGTATCACAGTACTATCATGTAGTAACTTTTTCACTCGTGGAAGTTCAGAGAAGTGAGCGGGCTGCAAAGCAAAGGAACAGGGATATGTGTTGCCAGTTTTACTTTTATCTGCATTTTCGCAAGACGTTTTATTTAATAATTCAATATAGATATACAATAGCACGTGTAATTCGTTACAAAAATCATTAAAACATTATTTAAATCAAATATCCACAACCTAATAATTTATTAGGCTGTGGATATTCGATTTAAATAATGCTTTAATGATTTTTGTAAGGAACTGCATATGCTATTCTTAATAAATAATATATTTTTAATTTATTATTATTTACTAATATATAATAATAATTTAAAAAATATTAAAATACATTATCTCTTTTGAAGCATTTTAAGATGCTGTCACGAATCAATTCGCGACATTTCCTTTTTGTGAGAAGCCACGAACTATTAGTGGAAAACTCACTGTCTATCGCTCAGTTAACCGTTTCTCTCTCCATTTCGGGGTATACTTTCCAAATCATTCGTCACTTTCAAAAGTGACCGATTTAATGCACGCCACTAAGTGCGCTACTGAGCGATACAATTGTTTCTTTATCGTTCGCCTCTGCTTGCATAAACCGTTAGCCACGCCTTCTTTTGGTGGCTTGTCGTCCTGCCTATGCATTATTTGAATTCAGTTTAGTGTTTGCTGTGACGGAGACAGGACCTGTGCAGCAGTGCGAGAGGTCAGCTAGTACCCAAACTCCACTTACAGTTTCTCCAAGCTCCCACCTTTAGTTCTCCAGCTTTGGGTGATACATAGTATTCATCGACTGGTATTTCCTTTGTGTATTTTGTAGTTTTAAGAGCTTAGTTAAGGTGTTTTTCCTAGGCGTAAGTATTTAGCTTCTGTGTGAGTGAGCGAAAGTGCGTCTCATTGATTTGATTTGAAATGTAATGTTAAATTTATTTTTGTAATTAATAAATTTAACAGTTCTATTTCTTGAGCTTAATGTAGAGTAAATCTTGTTTCATTTCTCCATAATTAAGCTTATTTTCCATATAGCTCCTAGCTTGCATAAACGTTTTACTATTCATAACTGGTACTTAGACCAGTCTTGTATTAACTTAAAATCCGTTGTGCCAGGAGTTAATGCATCAGCAAGAACCTGATGTTATTATTATTAGTATTAGTTATTTATTGTCAGAGGTGATGTAACTTTCTCCAGAGGCTAACAGTACAGTAATTCAGCAATTGTGAGTAATTAGTCTCTGCTGTGTACTGTTGAGAAAGTTTATAAATTCTCGTTTTCAGAGAATCGTGCTAAGCCAACGTAAAGTAATCGTTGCTTGATGTAGCAAGACAACCATTGTCTCTGCTCTTCAATATTATTGAATATTATTATCAATTTAAATAATATTTAAGCATTTATATCAAAAATTACCGTGATATTATAAAAACCCCCGTGACAATTGGCGACCTCATTCCAGGATATTAACTCCTAGCTCTAAAGCTATTCACGAGATAGTGCTCACTCATTCATATTTAGGTATTTATCATTAAAGTTTATAGGCACAAGTTTACTGGTGTTTACCGTTAATTTAGCAAGTGAATTTTTGCTTTATTAATCAATAGAGTACTTAACTCTAGTTTATTCTTGGTAACGCCACACGATTTTATTCGCTTCTGGGAAGTCAGCGTACCCATTGTGTTTATTATTGAGTCTTCCCAGTCATTTACATTTTTAATTTATTCTTTGCCAGTTAACTGGATAAGACTGGTCACCACTAGCTTGTGTCTGTACTCTTTACGTGTGTTTATTAGTATTCGTCGCTAAGCAGTCAGTGCTCAATTTCGGGTTGCTTAATAAATTAGCGCCATGGCTACCGCTGTATTTGTACAGGAAGCCAAAGATATGGGTCTCACAGACCCAGAGAAAATACAGAGTTACGTTCTCTCACGGTTCAATTACGAGCAAGAACGTGAGAAAGATGCTCGTGAAGAGCGTAGGATTCAGCGCGAATACGAGCGAGAACAGCGCGAACACGAGCAGAAACAACGCGAGCTCGAGTTAGAAAAAGAGCGAGAACAGCGCGAACACGAACGAGAACAGCGCGAATACGAGCGTGAACAACGAGACAAAGAACGAGAACATGAACTTGAAGTGCTGAAGCTCAAGCGAGATTCCTTGGCTTCAGACACGTCTGGTGCAGTTGGTCCAAGCTCCACAAGCGTTCTTCCTGCACATGTCCTGGCGACCCCACGCATCAAGCTTCCTTCATACAAGGAAAGCGAGCGAATCGAGCCGTACATAGCTCGTTTTGAGGACATGGCAGACATGTATCAACTGGATGAGGCAGCTAAGCGGATCCAATTTCTTAGTTTATTTGAGGGCCCTGCCCTCGATATTCTCCACAGAATTCGTGGAGACAATCTCACATATGAGATGATGAAAGCTGCACTCATTAAGGCGTATGGTCTCACAGTAGACGACGCCAAAGTTCAGTTCATGCGAGCTCGTCTCCAAGACAAGGAGACAGCTGTTCAGTTCCTTGATCGTCTCACAGCTTACTTAAATGAGTGGATGGAGAAAGATGAAACTCCTTCCACGCGTGAGGGGATAATTGACCTTATGCTGCGTACACAGCTAGAGAGGTCGTGGCCTGCTGAGCTCATAGCACAGCTTAAGATCTGCCAGGTGAAAGATGCCAGCCAAATGGCAGAGAAGGCTGACGCATTCTTTACTGCATACGGGTATCAAGCTCGTAAGCAAAACACCTGGAGCAGAAAAGATACTGCTAAGTCTGGGAAGCCGTCTCAGACTGAATCCCAGCACCAAGGCCGTTCTCAGAATAATGGCCAAGGTCCAAAACCGCAGTGGAAGGACCAGGGGCAAAACACTCAGAAACCTGAGTGGAAGCGGTACAACAAGCACCCCAACCAGCAGCAGTTTCCCAAGCATCAGCAGCAATACAAGGACAAGCCACGTAACCCTCAGTCAGGTCAATTAGTGTATCGGAGGCAGGAGGCAAATGCAGCCTTTATTCCACAAGTACCCGGTGGTGCCATCTCTACCAGTACAGGTACTTCCCAACACTTTACAAGTCCCCCTCCGACCATGAACTCTCCTCAGACACCTAGTTCCCAGGGTGCCACGTTTGCTGCATCGGTTGTTCCGCAGTCTCATGAATGACTGGCTGCTACCTCCTCAGACCCTTCCACCAGCAACACTGCCTTTCTTGTTCAGCCAGGGTCTGTGGGAGGTGTTTCTGTAAATGTCCTGAGGGACAATGGTTCCTCAGGTTGCTCTGTTAAGCAGAGTTTAGTTCGGCCTGATGAGTATACAGGTCGACAGATCCAAGTTAGACTTATTGATGGATCAGTGAGATTGTTCCCTGAGGCACGTATCCAGGTGGCGTCTCCATTTTTCACTGGCTTGACAGCTGCAGTTGTCATGCCAGAACCTTTATTTGACCTCATCTTAGGCAACATACCTGGCATCAAAAATAGTTGTGCCGTAGATGTTGCTACTCAGACTTCGGCTGCTGCGATAACACGAGCCATGGCCAAGGCTCCAAATCGCGTCACTCCGTTGACCGTCGCAACGCCGCAAGATCTGATTCGTAGTCAAGATGTTGTCCAAGAGCAACAGACTGACTCGACACTTGCCTCAGTGCGCAAGAAGCTGGAGGGTAAAGTGATCAAGTATTCACGGGGAGGTCAAGCCAGGTTCCTTCGTAAGCGAGGACGGCTGTACCGTGAGTCACAGACACCCCAGGGTGAGGTTCGACTGCAGTTTGTCGTTCCTGCAAAGTATCGCCGAGCAGTGTTTGAATTAGGTCACTGTTCAGCGATGGGAGGTCATATGGGTCAAAAGAAGACCTCTGACCGCATCCATGCTGACTTTTTCTGGCCAGGAATGGGACGGGAAATAACGAGGCTTGTACGTTCCTGTGATGTGTGTCAGCGTACCACTGACCGGGGACGTGTCCGTCCTGCGCCATTGAAGCCAATGCCCATAATCTCTGAACCGTTCGAGAGAGTAGCAGTTGACATAGTTGGGCCAATCTGTCCTAGGGCTAGTGATGGATCAAAGTATATCCTCACTATAGTTGATTTCAGCACACGGTGGCCTGAAGCTGTGGCCCTTAAGAATATAGAGGCCGTCACTGTTGCTGAGGCATTAATTGAAGTGTTCTGTCGTGTAGGTATCCCTAAGGAGGTCTTAAGCGACCGGGGTTCGCAGTTCACTTCAGCAATGATGAACGAAACGTTCAGGTTGCTGTCCATTCGAGGCTTACGAACTACGCCGTATCATCCCATGTGTAACGGGTTGTGTGAGAGGTTCAATGGAACTCTCAAGAAGATGTTGAGGCGCATGACCGCCGAACAGCCAAAGGAATGGCCGCGGTTCATTGCTCCTCTTCTATTTGCTTATCGAGAAGCCCCACAGCATTCATTGAAATTCTCACCCTTTGAACTGGTGTATGGGAGGTCGGTCCGGGGCCCACTTCAAGTCCTTCGTGAGTTATGGGACGATGAAGAACCCTACCCTGAAGTCAAGACCACCTACACCTACGTCCTTGATTTGGCTGACCGCCTCCAGTCGACGTGCGAGTTAGCCAAGGAAGAACTGATCAAGGCGCGTGAAGTTCAAAAGGCTTATTACGATAAGAAGGCAAAGCTTCGGAAGTTTAGTCCAGGCGATAAATGCTTGGTATTACTTCCCACTGCCCAGAACAAGTTGTTGGCACAGTGGAAGGGTCCATTCGATGTAATAGAGCGCATTTCAGACCTCAACTACATAATACAGATGGGGAATCTTCGTAAAAGGTTCCACATTAACATGTTGAAGGCTTATCATGAGTCAGACCCCGAGGAGACTGGCCTACGACTAGCTGATGATAGTGACCAGCCACTGGAAGAAACCGGGGCAGCTGCGGTGATCCCAGCTGATGACTATGATGATGAGCCCTTAACCGCTCAGTCCCATCAGGAAGAGACTGTCGGAGATGTTTCACTTAACCCTGACTTAGCGGTAGGGGACCAGAATGCCTTATGGTCACTGCTCTGTCAGTATGCTGATGTCTTTTCAGACCAACCTAGACTTGCAAAGGTTGCGTGTCATAAAATTGAGTTGACCAGCAATGCTCCTATAAAGGTTAAGCCATATCCGATTCCCATGCGACTACAGGGTGCAGTAGATAAGGAAATTGCTGACATGGAGACTGCAGGCATTATCGAAAAGTCCTCATCTCCTTACTGTAGTCCGATGGTAGTAGTCCGCAAGAAAGATGGTGGAGTCAGGATTTGTGGCGACTATAGAAGGCTCAATGCAATCACCAAAGTGGATGCTGAGCCAATGGGTGACCATATTGCCATCTTCTCCAAGCTGGCAGGGTCACGATATTTCACGAAGCTTGACCTAGCGAAGGGATTCTTCCAGATTCCCCTTCATCCTGAGAGTCGTCAGTTCACTGCCTTTGCTACTCCTAGGGGTTGTACCAGTATAAAGTCCTCCCATTCGGACTTACCAATTCCCCAGCAGTATTCAATCGTGCCATGAGACAAGTGCTCCATGGTATTGTAGGAGTAGAGATGTTCGTTGACGATGTCCTCGTTCATTCCGCCACATTGGAGGAGCACCTCAGACTCTTGGAAATTGTCTTCAATAGACTCCAGAGTTTCAACATGACTGTGAAGCCTAGCAAATGCAACATTGCTCACAGTGAGGTGGAGTTCCTCGGTCATATTGTTGGCAACAACCACTGCAGGTGTCAGGGTGACAAGATCAGGAAGGTTAAAGAAGCCCCGAGACCCGTGACCAAGAAACAGGTTAGGGCATTTCTTGGCCTCGTGGGGTATTATAGGAGTTTTATTCCCAACTTTGCTCTCATTGCCCAACCGTTGTATGAAGTGCTACGGAAATATGCTCCAAACACCATTGAATGGGGAGAAGCGCAAGAGAGATCTTTTGCCACCCTCAAGAATATGTTGTGCAAGGAGCCTATCTTGCAGTTACCTGATTCCAGCAAACCTTTCATACTGCGCACTGATGCTTCACAAGATGGAGTAGGTGCCGTATTGATGCAGGAATCGGAAGGTGGAATCTTCCCAGTGGCATACCACAGCCGTAGGCTAAAACCCGCCGAGAGGAATTATAGTACTGTTGAGAAGGAACTCTTGGCTGTGGTTGATGGTGTTAAAAAATATTATTATTATTTATTTGGGGCATCATTTGTTCTGGAAACTGACCATATGCCACTCACTAGTCTTAGCACGACCAAGACGGCTAATGCAAGATTGACACGCTGGACACTGTATCTACAGCAGTTTAACCTTGTTGTGAGATACATCAAGGGAAGTGATAACGTAGGTGCAGACCTGATGTCTCGCCTACTAACTGCTGACTAACATGGGCAGTTGTATGCTGGGTTCCGTGATAGGCATCCTCAGAGATTTGAGTAATCCAAGGACTAGCCTGGTTCCCAGTCAAAAGTGTAGACCTGACGTCTCACTTGTTGGCCCCACAGGACACAGTATGTCCAGGGCCTGTACATACACGTGTACTGTAGGTTAAGGGGGAAGAGAGAACTCCGCAGAGGTGACTTGAGGCTATGGAAGACCCAAGTTTGCACAAGGATTCTCAGCTCCCCGATACTAATATAAGTATTGTAGGTTAAGGGGGAAGTTCGAGAGAGAACTCCGCAGAGGCGACTTGAGGCTATGGAAGACCCAAGTTTGCACGAGGATTCTCAGCTCCCCGATACTAATATAAGTATTGTAGGTTAAGGGGGAAGTTCGAGAGAGAACTCCGCAGAGGCGACTTGAGGCTATGGAAGACCCAAGTTTGCACAAGGATTCTCAGCTTCCCGATACTAATATAAGTATTATAGGTTAAGGGGGAAGTTCGAGAGAGAACTCCGCAGAGGCGACTTGAGGCTATGGAAGACCCAAGTTTGCACAAGGATTCTAAGCTTCCCAATACTAATAAGTATTGTATTGTAGGTTAAGGGGGAAGTGAGAACTCTGCAGAGGCGACTTGAGGCTATGGAAGACCCAAGTTTGCACAAGGATTCTCAGCTTCCCGATATTAATATAAGTACTGTAGGTTAAGGCACAGGTTGAGGACCCGTGTGCGGTTCGAGGCTATGGAAGACCCGAGTTTGCACAGGGATTCTCAACTGGCCGACCATAATCGTGTGCTAAAATTAATGGCGACCTCGAGTGTACTTTTCATAGCATGTACTGACTGCTAGCCAGAGAGAGTAATTGTAACATAATAAGAATTTTGTCTCATTGACACTTTTGATGCTCCACCTTAATTGGTTTTGCAGGTTCAGCAATGGGTGTAGCAGTTTTGCTGTGCGGACCAGCTGATCATCTGCCGCACGCTGCTGCCTCTTCTCCTCTGCCTTCGTCGTCGCCATATTATTTACTGTGTCATTTTACACGTAGGTACAGTTACACTACAACTGTCACACCTACACCGTGTATTACATACACCACGCTACACAACAATTAGTTGTCAGTGTAAATGTAGCGAATTTTCGCTCAGTTTGACCTGAGTACAGGATTTTCACCGTCGTCACGGAGTTTTTTCCCTCAAGCTTGCTTCTATTAACGTAAATACGAGGTTTTTTCGCTCACTGGCGACTGCGATTTTCTCCTGTAGCAGGATAGCACACACACCACAGTGTGAATCTTGTGTGACTGAGTTAGGATTTACATATATGTATATTGAAATCTTTCTTCTGAAGGAAGAAAGATTTAATTTTCATGGGCGTAATGTCACGAATCAATTCGCGACATTTCCTTTTTGTGAGAAGCCACGAACTATTAGTGGAAAACTCACTGTCTATCGCTCAGTTAACCGTTTCTCTCTCCATTTCGGGGTATACTTTCCAAATCATTCGTCACTTTCAAAAGTGACCGATTTAATGCACGCCACTAAGTGCGCTACTGAGCGATACAATTGTTTCTTTATCGTTCGCCTCTGCTTGCATAAACCGTTAGCCACGCCTTCTTTTGGTGGCTTGTCGTCCTGCCTATGCATTATTTGAATTCAGTTTAGTGTTTGCTGTGACGGAGACAGGACCTGTGCAGCAGTGCGAGAGGTCAGCTAGTACCCAAACTCCACTTACAGTTTCTCCAAGCTCCCACCTTTAGTTCTCCAGCTTTGGGTGATACATAGTATTCATCGACTGGTATTTCCTTTGTGTATTTTGTAGTTTTAAGAGCTTAGTTAAGGTGTTCTTCCTAGGCGTAAGTATTTAGCTTCTGTGTGAGTGAGCGAGTGCGTCTCATTGATTTGATTTGAAATGTAATGTTAAATTTATTTTTGTAATTAATAAATTTAACAGTTCTATTTCTTGAGCTTAATGTAGAGTAAATCTTGTTTCATTTCTCCATAATTAAGCTTATTTTCCATATAGCTCCTAGCTTGCATAAACGTTTTACTATTCATAACTGGTACTTAGACCAGTCTTGTATTAACTTAAAATCCGTTGTGCCAGGAGTTAATGCATCAGCAAGAACCTGATGTTATTATTATTAGTATTAGTTATTTATTGTCAGGGGTGATGTAACTTTCTCCAGAGGCTAACAGTACAGTAATTCAGCAATTGTGAGTAATTAGTCTCTGCTGTGTACTGTTGAGAAAGTTTATAAATTCTCGTTTTCAGAGAATCGTGCTAAGCCAACGTAAAGTAATCGTTGCTTGATGTAGCAAGACAACCATTGTCTCTGCTCTTCAATATTATTGAATATTATTATCAATTTAAATAATATTTAAGCATTTATATCAAAAATTACCGTGATATTATAAAAACCCCCGTGACAATGCTGCTACCCTTCGTCCCTCCCGCCTCCCCCAAAACCCTCGCGACCCGCCCGAGCCTCTCCCACCCCTTGTCCAGACATACGGGAAGCTCCCAAGACCAGGTGTCTCTTGGATTGTGCAGTGTGCAGTCCACAGGACAGGTGCGCAAGGCAGGTGCACAAGCGCAAATTTAGTTGTGCAAGCGCAACTAAGTTTCCACAAGTGCAATACTGCGGATGGTCTTGTGCGGTGCGCAATGCGCAAACGATATTCACCGAAGCGCAACGGTGCCCAATTGCGCTTTGCGTAAGTGTTTGCACACCTGCCCAGCACTGCCCATAACAGTAAACAAGTGCACACAAATATTATGCATTAGTCTACTAAAGTTGAAACAGAAAGTTCCTGGACATCTTGTAATCCCCCTTGAAAAGCATAAGAGGTTCATACTCTTTCTAGATTAGAAGGAAAGACTGAACTAGAACAAATAGGATTACAGTGTTCACCTTTTTGGCCCGGCAAAGATGGGTACTCCTGCTTGTGTGTGTGTGTGTGTGTGTGTGTGTATAGTACATATATATATATATATATATATATATATATATATATATATATATATATATATATATATATATATATATATATATATATATATATATATATATATATATATATATATATATATTCTATATTAGTTTAGGAGATTTCCTGGAAGCAACCACATTATACTCCCATATATATATATATATATATATATATATATATATATATATATATATATATATTAGATAGATATGGGAGTATAATGTGGTTGCTTCCAGGAAATCTCCTAAACTAATATAATATATATATATATATATATATATATATATATATATATATATATATATATATATATATATATGTACTATACACACACACACACACACACACACACACACACACACACACAAGCAGGAGTACCCATCTTTGCCGGGCCAAAAAGGTGAACACTGTAATCTTGTTTGTTCTAGTTCAATCTTTCCTTCTAATCTAGAAAGAGTATGAACCTCTTATGCTTTTCAAGGGGGATTACAAGATGTCCAGGAACTTTCTGTTTCAACTTTAGTAGACTAATGCATAATATTTGTGTGCACTTGTTTACTGTTATGGGCAGTGCTGGGCAGGTGTGCAAACACTTGCGCAAAGCGCAATTGCGCACCGTTGCGCATCGATGAATATCGTTTGCGCATTGCGCACCGCATAAGACCATCCGCAATATATATATATATATATATATATATATATATATATATATATATATATGTATGTGTGTGTGTGTGTGTGTGTGTAAAATATTACGAGGTTTTGATAAACAAATCGGGGCTCCTCCCTCAGGGCACCACAATGTAGGAAATTTCTAGTATTTCCTAGTAAACAACTCGTAGGTCCATACTCGTCCCTAGAATTGTCCTTAAATAAATTCAACAAGTCTCATAGAGTTAGGTAAACCGTAACTTAACCTTAACTCACCTACAGTAACTATTTCCCCTCTATCTCCTAGCTAATCCCCCCTTGAACTGGCCAATTCTTAAAGGTTACTTAGCTAGAGAGTTCGGACAGCAGATGATGATAAGGTTGCTTTTCTGTAGTTGCTTGGGCTGCCAAGCGTCCTTGAGTGTGTATATACAAGCTAACTCGATGAGGTCTAGGACCACAGTGAAAATCGACTGCTGGTTCCTTTCTCCCTCATCGGATTCGAATGTGCTATTAATAAATTATAGTACTTAATTTTTTTTTAATGCTAGGAAGAAGGAACCAAAGGCCACGAGCCCGCAAAAACTATTCCTTCCAAGAGAAGAACAAAATACATGCGAGAGCCGAATTCAAGATCCGATCATTTCGAGATGCCCGGACACACTGCGTTTGAAAGACTGGAGATCATAGGAAGCAGGAACTACAGACAGAGGGAGACAGTTCCAGAGTTGTCCTGTTGCATAAATGAAGGACTGGGAAAAATGGTTAACTCTTGCATTAGAGAGTTGGACAGAAAAGGGGTAAGAGTTTGCTGCTAGACGGATGCTACGCGCAAGTCATACAAGTGAAGGAATGCATGCAGACAGTTCAGAGGAGCAGCGACCATTGAAGTAGCGATAGAAAACAGATAAAGATCCAACAGTGCGGCGAAGAGACAGAGGTTGAAGGGAGCCAGTAAGAGGGGAAGAGTTGAGGCAAAAAAGCCCTTGACTCCACCCTATTGAGAAGAGCTGTATGTGGAGAACCTCCCCACACATGCAAGTTGTACTCCACACAGGGGTGGATAAAACCCCTGTATAGAGTCAACAATTGTGCAGGAGTAAAAAAGGAACAGAGTCGGCTTAGCACACCTAATCTCTTGGAAGCAGATTTTATAAGAGATGTAATATGATCTTTCCAAGATAAGTCCCGAGTGAATGAAACCCCAAGCATGTTCAAGGATGATGCAGGATTAAGCTGAGTATTATTAAACATTAGTGGGTAAACCTGTGGAAGATTTTGTCGGGTTGATAGGTGTAAGAACTGAGTCTTTGATGCATTAAAAACAACAAGATTATTTTACCCCAGTCAGAGATACTAGCCAAGTCAGGCATAAGGTGTGCCATAGCCTCATCCCTTGTTTGTTGAAGTAACTGCTGAGGTGGACGTTGCAGGAACTGAACGGAAAAGTGAAGGGTGGAGTCATCAGCGTACAAGTGGATAGGGTTAGATGTACAGCATAGAAGGTCATTGATGAATAAAAGGAAGAGAGTTGGTGATAGGACAGAGCCCTGAGGAACACCACTGTTGATAGATCTAGGAGAAGAACGATGGCCGTCTACAACAGCGGCTATAGAATGACCAGAAGGGAAGCTATAGATGAAGACACAGATAACAGGATAGAAACCGTAAGAGGGTAGTTTGGAAATTAAAGATTTATGCCAGACTCGATCGAAAGCCTTTGAGATGTCAAGTGCAATGGCAAAGCTTTCACCAATGTCCCAAAAAGAGGATGACCAGGAGTCTGAAAGGTAGGTGAGAAGATCGCCAGTGGAGCATCCCTGACGGAACCCATACTGACGATCAGAAAGAAGGTTGTGATAGGAAAGATGTTTGAAAATTTTTCTATTAAAAATTGACCCATAAACTTTTGAGATACAGGATGTTAAAGTAATTGGACGAAAATCAGAAGGTTGGGATTGGTCACCCTTCTTTGGGACTGGCTGAATGAGAACAAACTTCCAACAAGAAGGAAAGGTACAAGTTGATAGACAAAGACAAAAGAGTTTGCCTAGGCAGGGTGTAAGCACAGAAGCACAGTTCTTGAGAACAACAGGATGGACCCAATCAGGCCCATATGCCTTGTTAGTATTAACCCTTTAACCGCGGGTATTGTTTTGGTCTGACTGTCCTCTCCCGCGGGGGTTTCAGCCAAATGTAAACAAATCTTTAAACCTTAATAACTCTGCACAGAATAAAGCTAGAGAAAAAAATAAGATACCATTAGAAAGTACTAACCTTCAGCTTTCCATTGATGTAGGTTTCATGACTTTGTTGACTTTCACAGGACGGGCAGTGCCGTTAGAAGTGAGGGGTGTAAAATCACTATTTTTCGCTCACACATCATTACCTTCGCTCATACACCATTACCAAATGCCAACCTCATTCTGATAATAATACTATAAACATATATGAACACTGCACATACGATAAACACCCACTCTGTGTTCACTGAGACAGGTAAAAGGCACTGTAATTGCCTGCACTTCACTGCCACATCAACATGTGTTGTCACTCACACAGCTGGACAGATACTGATGCGTGCTTGGTCAGGGGTGGGGTGGGGGGCCCAGGGGGTGGGAGGTGGGGCCCCAGGGGGGGAAGAGGGAGGTGGGGGTCGGCTGGAGTGAAAGAACTTAATAGCTACTCTCCCTTGAAACAATTGGCGCATGGAAAAAACGCGGGGTATTCAAAATATTCACAAACATTCGAGAATGACACCCGCGGTTTGGTCCAGTTTTTGCAACGTCATTCTGGAATGACACCCGCGGTTAAAGGGTTAAGGCCTGTGATGGCAGAAAATACATCTTCTGAAGAAATTTTAATGTCAGCCCTGAGGAAGTCAGAGGGGGGAAGTGAAGGAGGAACAGCACCGGAATTGTCTAAGGTGGAATTGAAGGAGAAAGTCTGAGCGAAGTGATCTGTTTTATCAGTAGAAATAGCTACAGAACCATCAGAGTAGTAAAGAGGAGGGAAGGATGATAAGGTAAAGTTGTTAGAAAGGTTTTTGGCAAGGAGCTGGAAGGAGCGAGAAGAATTCGAGTTGGAGAGTTGAGAGCATTTAGTACTGATGAAATTATTTTTAGCAGAGCGAAGAACAGACTTAGCACGATTCCGGGCAGAAACATAAGCAAAATGTGATTCAGGGGTGGGTTGGCTCTGGTACGATTTATAGGCCCTCTCCTTGTTGCGGACAGCATTAGAACAAGTGTGATTAAACCAAGGCTTTCTTGCATTAGTCAAGGGATATGAGAAAGGAATGTATGCTTCCATGCCCGAGAGAATAACCTCCGTAATGCGCAAGGCACACTCAGATGGCTTCCAGCCATGGAAGCAATAATCATTCCAGGGAAAATCAAAGAAGTACAGCCAGAGGGCCTCCCAATCCGCAGCTCCAAAGTGCCACAGACGACTTTTCTTTCAAGGGTCCACAGACTGTACCAGAGCAATAGGACAGTTTAGGGTGATGAAATTGTAATTGGAGGAGCCCAACGGACAGAAAACATTAACAGTGTAAGCAGAAGGATTAGTTGTAAGGAAGAGGTCAAGTATGTTGGATCTCTCTCCAAGGCAGTCAGGGATATGGGTAGGGTGCTGTACAACCTGCTCTAGGCCATTAACCCGCCCCGTCCCGTCGACGTATGGGTACGTTGCAACGATTTGCATTTGCCAGTCCCGGCGACGTACCAGTACGTCGTGCAATTGCAAGGTCCCTAATTTGCACAATTTTCAATTTTTGAGCGTGATTTTTCGTATGTATACATGGGACACCTTCCTCTATTCCTCTACAAGATACCAAGCAGGGACAATGCCTTACACCGCATAACCTCCCCCCTCCCCCCCTCACGCCGTTGTCTCGGCAATGGACTTGTTACCAGTGACCTGGCTAGTAAAGATATTCAGGGCCACAGTGATTCCCCAATCGATGACAATGTGAAGGACAATGTTTACATAGCATTAGAAGAAGAAACAGCCAGAAATAATGATCAGGTAATGTGGCAAAAAAAGGTCAGGTATGGTGATTAGTTAGTGAGTGAAACAATGCTTATAATCCCTTTATTACTGCTTGAAAACCAATATACTCTCATACTACATATACATTCGTACCAAGTAAATAAATAAATACCGTTTATGAGTGGATAAAATAGTTACCCTCCCATAGAACTCGTTTTCTTTGGTGCCAGCATGTTAGAAAACCCAGTCAGGTAAGGAGGAACTCCTACCTGGATTGGGTATTTTAAACCTCAGGTGAGTGATTTCTCTATGAATTTTCGATGTTTCTCACCAAAATCGAAGGTTTTAGCCAAAAAAAAATTTTTCGAAAATACCTCGGGCCTGGGGGATGTCGGAGGTGCGGAAAACCTCGGGACGTGACGGGTTAAGGATTGAAAAGATGTAGGCTTGTTCATCAGGTGGATCAGTGAAAGGAGAGGAGAACCAAAGGTAGTGGTGAACATTGAAATCTCCTAAAATGGAGATTTCAGAGAAAGGAGAAATGGATAGAATGTGTTCCATCATAGAAGTAAGATAGTCGAAGAATTTTTGATAGTCAGTCGAATTAGGGAATAAGTAAACAGCACAGATATATTTAGTCAGAGAATGACAAGATAGCCGAAGCCAGAGTGTAGAGAATTCAGAAGAATCGAGTTCAGGAACACGAGAGCAAGATAAATCTTTGCATATATATTCACAAACAGCCACCTTTGGCTTTGAAATGAGTACAGAGAAAGTAGGAGGGTACAGAAAAGGGTTTGCTGTCAGTTGTCTCAGACAGCTGAGTCTCAGAAAAAGAAGGTGAGGTTTAGAGGAGGAGAGGTGGTGCTCAACAGAGCGAAAGTTAGAGGAAAGGCCGCAAATGTTGCAGAAATGAAGAAGTGAGTCAGACAGTGGTTTCAGGCAGCTGAAGTCGTCACCGGGAGAGGGGCGGAAGGTAGGGACATTTATGGCCCCTCCCCCGCGGACTCCGAGGTCCCAGTTAGATTACATCATGATATATACAGGGCGAACCTAACAAATTAATCTTAGTTTTAATTAAACTAAAGTTAAACCACATATACCCTTTAACTATGTGAATATCTTAAATCCATATCTGCTTTACATGAGGACCTTTTCATCCTCGACACGTCATCTAACGTGCAGACGCAGTTTAGGTCCATGGTACTTTCCATATAATTACATGTACAGTATTTACAATATAGTAATCCACGAGGGTTAGACACAGCAGCATTTCATTTATCCATCCATCCATCCATCATCCAATCCTACTTTTCCCCATGAGGAGCGTAGGAGCCCGGGGCTAGGCAGTTGGTTCTGATATTTAAGATGAGAGTGACCAGCCTCACTCATCTCTGAGTGGCATTACATGAGCAAATAAACCCCAACCACCCCTTGGATATAAACCTGCACCGGCTCAATCCGATTGGAGCACAGTAATTACCCACTAAACCACCAGGGGCCATTTCATTTATCAATAATAAGAATTATTAAAGAGAACGTAATTTCTGGGTTATAAAAACCGCTTGAACAAGAGACAACGATCTCAAATTTTTCTCTGCTACTAACCAGGGACGTCTATTATAAAAAGTAGAGAGAAGAAATGCTCTGGGGGGAAAATATTTCCCACAGTTTTGGGGCCGGGCAGAAAATGATACGCTGTATCATGTAATGTGACCCTTAGCCAGGAGTTCCCTCCAAAGATCTCGAGAACTCTGTGCTGCGGCCCTTCTCGATCGCGCATCCTGACCCGTTTGATCTTCACCATCCCCTGTATCTGGAGTGGCCGCTAACTCAAGGAGTACCAATTTATCAATAGTTTTTATACTGGTATGTCCCCTACATTTTATTTTTACAAGTCTCAGCACCCAAACTGAATCTGGGTGCGTGGAGATCACTTTAGCTAATGGCCACTGGGATCTTGGTTGTTCGGTTTTCACTAAGACCACATCCCCTATGTTTACAACAGATTTGTTGCTGGCAGCCTGAGCCCCATAAAATCTTTCTCGTAGGCTCAAAGGATACTCCTCACTCCAATGTCTATTTCAAATATCCAACACCCTTTTCAGAAGTTGATATCCCTCCCGCAGATGTTGTCCTAAATCATTATTTTCCATGGTAGGATCATCTACTTCATCCTGGATATCCACACAAGGCTCTGGATGGAGTTTCCTGCCATATAACATATGAGCAAGATGCTAGTGTCATCTACAGTAGATAAGTCAAGGGTCTATTATTAATCCTGGTTTCAATTTCACTTATTACTGTTTTTAATTCTTCTCTCGTGATCTTAGCTCTGTGTTATGTTTTCCTCAGGCAGTTCTTGACAATACCAATCATTCGTTCGGTAAATCCATTTTCCCATGGAGCTCTTGGAGCTCTAAACTGCCAGGTACAATTTAGGATTCCTAGCGCCGACTTAACCTTTGGGTCATTCATTATGTTCAACAGTAAAGGTGTTGCTCCAAAGAAATTAGTTCCGTTGTCGCTTACTAACTTGCCAGGACAAGACCTTCTAACGGCAAATCTTCAAAAGACATTGAGGAATGTCTCTGAGCTCAGATCTTCCGCTATTTCTAGATGGACTGCCCTTGTGTAGGCACAAGTAAATAGACAAATGTAAACTTATGGGGAGTTCCCTCACCCGTAACAGTTATAGCCCCTGTATAGTCCACTCCTGTTACTTGGAAGGGCCGACTTACATTTACCCTATCCCTTGGTAGGGCCAGTGGTCCTGGATAGTCATATGGTCGTTGTTCATACCTCCTACAAATGATGCAGTCTTTGAGATATTTTTTTATGGCCTGTCTACCCTTAGGAATCCAATACCTTTCCCGAAATTGGGCCAAGGTCTGCGGCACACCTCCATGGAGAGTGGAATCACGGGCTTCCTTTAAAATTAAGTGTACAAAGTATCCTCTCTTGGGTAATAAAATGGGGTGTTTGGTTTGGAGGGGCAAAGCAGCCTTTAATAATCAACCCCGACATCTAATCAGACCTTTTCCGTCTAAGAACAAGCCTAAATCCTTTATCAGCTTATTCCTGTTCGCAATGCCTTGGCCTAAAAGGTTATATATTTCCCCGTAATAGTTCTTTTGTATTCTTTTCACCCAATATTCAAGGGGATCTAACTTCTGAAACCCCACTTTCTTATTCAAAAATTCAACAACCAATATAGTAGTGTTTTGATGAGAATTGACTGATGTCAATTACTTCTGGCTCAGGTACAACAGGATCCAAGTTCACTACACTAACCTCAGCAATACTGTACTGTTTCTGCTTAGGGCAATCCTTAGGGAGTAACCATTTAGGACCTTTAAACCACAAGTTATCTTTGATCAGCCTTCTTACGGTCGAACTTCTCGAGAGCAGATCAGCTGGATTTTGTTTGGAGGATACATGCATGAAATTAAATTTGGAAGACAGCTCTTTAACAGTCTTCACTCTGTTACGGACGAAAGGAATTTTAGTCTTCCCTCCCTATCCAGTAAAGACAAATCTCACTGTCAGTCCATACATAGATATCCTCAAACTGAGTATCAAGAGTAGTGATTATATACCTGGCCAATTTAGTTCCTACTTCTATGGAAGCTAATTCCATTTGAGGTAGGGTTCTTCCTTTAATTGGCGCAACTCTGGCTATGGACATAATAATCTTACTATCTTCTGCTGTTGTGCAATAAGCTACTACTCCATAGGCCCGTTGAGAAGCATCACAAAAAATTTGTAAGTGCGACTTCTCATTACTGTTTATTTCCCTGGGAATACATATGCTTCATGCGGTTTCAAACTCCTTTCTAATCTGTTCTCATTGTTCCAGATATGTCTCACCTAGTTCAGAGTCCCAGTCTAACATTTCTCGCCAAGCCTCCTGCACTAAACATTTGTCCCTAATAACTATAGGACTGGCCTACCCTAATGGGTCATATAACATGGAGACCTGACTGAGCAAGGAGCTCTTGGTGAGAGCAACATCAGAGAACTTAATTGGTTTCAAACTTATTACATCAACTGTTGATTCCCAGTTAAGACCTAACACATTTTGAATTTTGGGAAAGTCAAAACTTGGATAGTCCTCTTGTATTTTATTCCTCAAAAGAGGTGAATTTTTATTCTAGCTCTGTAATGGCAAATTTGTCTTCCCACATTCGGAATTGGCTACTTCATAAGACTTCAATGCTTCCGACACTGTATCAGCAACACCTTGCAAATTATCCATGTAAAAAGCCTGCCCTATTTATGGGCATTTGGCTCAAAATGATGCTTTAAAGTGTTGCAAAGTAGGAAAGAACTAGCACAAATGCCAAAGAGCACCGATCGGAAACAGTAAGTTTTCAATGGACTATCCTCATTTTGAGGATCACGAGGCCAGAGGAATTTTGTAAACTTCCTATCCTCTTTTCTCAGTCATATTCTGAGAAAACCGTTACTAATGTCAGCTGTGTAAGCATAAGGTTTCTCTCTAAACCTTAGTAACAAATTCCCTAGCTTCTCTGTTAGTGTAGGTCCAGAGTATAGGCAATTGTTCAAGCTAGCAAGCTAGCCGATTCCTTGGACACTTTACTACTGCAGTTGAATGCTATCCTTAAGGGAGTAGTTACTGGATCCTTGCTTACAGTATGATGTGGTAAGTAATGTCCTTCTTTGTGGTTAACAGGGAATTCTACCTCTTCTATAAATTTATTCTTCAATTGATCCTTTATAATATCATATATGGTCAGATGTTCCGGTCTACCTCTCAACTTCCTTAGAAGATAATTTAACTGAGCTCTAGCTGCTTGGTAATTTGTTAGCAACTCCGAATGGTTTAGTTTCCATGGTAATCCTACCCAATACTGTCCATCCTTAAATTCCACAGACTGATTATACAAATCCAAGGTTATTTTATCTTCAGCAGCTGGTTCCTGAAAGTGTATTCCTACACTGTCCAGGTCCCACATTTTGTGTACAGGTTCAATATTTTCATCCAGCAAGTCATTTATCTAAGTAGGTTCTAATTCTGCACCTATTCTAGCTACCATCAACGACTGTGTGGGGGTAACAAAACTGAGTCTACTAGTTTGGCCTCTCCTTTAACTTGTTTTGGGAAAGGCAACTGACCCATAATAAGGTTACCACCTGGTCTCCTGAACGACTGCACCTTATTCCTTTTGAAGGTCCTATGTAGGAATATTCCACAATAATTAGAACCAATTATCATTTTTATGGGACCCACAGTATCTGATTCCACATTCCATTTAGCCAATTTTATCCCTGAGCTTTGTCGATGATTAGAGGTTTCCTTCAATCCATTTATGTATATACTTGTCTCCATATTATCAAGCACAGCTGCTGTTATACGGCATTTATATCGGCCTAATTGTATTAAAGGTCTAACTAAATCAAAAGACTGAGCTTTCTTAGTTGCTAAGAATCCTGTAATGGCTAGATTTACCTTCCCAATAATAGGTAACTATAATTTCTTCACAATGACTGCAGAAATGAAGGTTTTCTGAGCACCCGTATCAAACAGGGTACATACTAATAAGTTTCTATTCTCAAACAATACCTTCACATCCGCTATGGGAACTGCAGCTAGCATTACTAAAGGAGCATTCCCTTTTGCAATTGTCGCATTGCGCTTGCAGGTTTAGGAACCTCAATTTTCATCCTTGGGCATAAAGCACTATGATGATGATCTCTTTTGCATTTAAAACACAGATTTAATTTAGTCTTACAGTCCGCGGAAGTATGTTCGGAGTTCATACAGATTATACAATATCCCAGTTCCTGAAGCTTTCCTACCCTAGAAACATAATAAGGATAATGTTGAAAAGCTGCACTGGAATGTTGCTCACCACAAAATACACAAACTTTCCTGTCCTTTACCACAGAATATTTTACTTCCTTAATATCCTCAGCTTGTCTGTTCCTTGTCTTTAATCATTTATCCTCAGCCATTAAGGAACTAAGGAAAGTACCTATCTCTTCTTTAGGCACATACTTAGTCTTCATTTTCCCAACCAGTTGGTTAGTGGGATTTTTCTTTATTTCAGTCTTCTGTTTGACCTCAGTAGGTTTTTTGTTCCTTGAAAATGTTAACAGAGTTGCATCAAGCCTTCCTCAGTCTCTTCACAGGAGAAATTATCCTTTTGATACCTACCATACAAAGCATCCCTGGTTTTCGGTGGAAGCTTTAACTCACGGCGTCCAGTCGACGTTCTTTAACGTCCACACGTATTGTCACTTCCAATCCCATCGACGTACATAAACGCGAATCAATTGCAAGGTCCCAAATTTGCACAATTTTCAATTTTCGCCAGTGACTTTTGGTACGTATACACGTGACACATTCCTCTACAAGATGCCAGGCAGGGACAATGCCTTACCCAGCATGACCTCCTCCCCCCCCCTGCACACCATTGTCTCAGCAATTCACCTGTTATCAGTGACCTGGCCAGTAAAGCCATGTCATGCCACAGTACGAAATTCAGGGCCAGAGTGATTCCCCAATCAATGACAATGTGGAGGACAAAGTTTATATAGCATTAGAGGAAGAAGCAGTCAGAAATGATGATCAGGTGATGTGGCAAAAAAGGTCAGATATGGTGATGAGTTAGTGAGTGAAACAATGCTTATAATGCCTATATTACTGCTTGAAAACTAATATACTCTTGTACTACATATAAATTCGTACCAAGTAAATAAATAAATACAGTTTATGAGTGGTGCGAAATAGTTATCATCCCATAGAACTCGTTTTCTTTGCTGCCAGCCTGTTAGAAAACCCAGTAAGGTAAGGAGGTACTTCTACCTGTATCAAGTATTTTAACCCGCCCCATTCTGACGTTTTTTGGGCAGTGGTATGCCCCAGTCCCGACATTTTTGGACCTTTTATTTTTTTGGCTCAAACATCAGCTTTTGGTGAGAAACATCGATAATTCATAGAGAAATCGCTCACCTGAGGTTTAAAATACTCGATTCAGGTAAGAGTACCTCCTTACCTGACTGGGTTTTCTAACAGGCTGGCACCAAAGAAAACGAGTTTTATGGGAGGGTAACTATTTTATCCACTCATAAACAGTATTTATTTATTTACTTGGTACGAATTTATATGTAGTACAAGAGTATATTGGTTTTCAAACAGTAATATAGGCATTATAAGCATTGTTTCACTCACTAACTCATCACCATTCATGACCTTTTTTCCCACATTACCTGATCATCATTTCTGACTGTTTCTTCCTCTAATGCTATGTAAACATTGTCCTCCACATTGTCATCGATTGGGGAATCACTCTGGTCCTGAATGTCTTTATTGGCCAGGTCACTGGTAACAGGTGAATTGCCAAGACAATGGCATGCAGGGGGGGGGAGAGGTTATGCGGTGTAATGCATTGTCCCTGCTTGGCATCTTGTAGAAGAATAGAGGAAGGTGTCCCATATATATGTGCCAAAAATCACTCTCGAAATCACTCGCAAAAATTGAAAATTGTGCAAATTAGGGACCTTGCAATATTCCCGCATTAATTTTCGTCGCTGGGACATGAGTGCACATCATGTGCGGACGTTATTTCATGTTGCCGGGACGGCATGGGTTAAACCTCAGGTGAGTGATTTCTCTATGAATTTTCTATGTTTCTCACCAAAAGCGGAGGTTTGAGCCAAAAAAATTTTTTTCCAAAAATGGTCGGAATTGGGGGGAGTCAGTGGTGGAAAAGTGGTCGGGATGGGGTGGGTTAAGGACACAATTCTAGAAAGCACCCAATCTCATATCTTAATATCTTCGTAAGTACCTAAGGCCTTTAACCCGCTCATCCCGACGTTTTCTGAGCAGTGGTACGCCCCAGTCCCGACATTTTTGGACCTTTTTTTTTTTGGCTCAAACATCCGCTTTTGGTGAGAAACATCAAAAATTCATAGAGAAATCGCTCACCTGAGGTTTAAAATACTCGATTCAGGTACGAGTACCTCCTTAACTGACTGGGTTTTCTAACAGGCTGGCACCAAAGAAAACGAGTTCTATGGGAGAGTAACTATTTTATCCACTCATAAACAGTATTTATTTATTTACTTGGTACGAATTTATATGTAGTACAAGAGTATGTTGGTTTTCAAACAGTAATATAGGCATTATAAGCATTGTTTCACTCACTAACTCATCACCATTCATGACCTTTTTTTTCCACATTACCTGATCATCATTTCTGACTGTTTCTTCCTCTAATGCTATGTAAACTTTGTCCTCCACATTGTCATCGATTGGGGAATCACTCTGGCCCTGAATGTCTTTATTGGCCAGGTCACTGGTAACAGGTGAATTGCCGAGACAATGGCATGCAGGGGGGGGGGAAAGGTTATGCGGTGTAATGCATTGTCCCTGCTTGGCATCTTGTAGAGGAACAGAGGAAGGTGTCCCGTATATAAGTGCCAAAAATCACTCGCGAAATCACTCGCAAAAATTGAAAATTGTGCAAATTAGGGACCTTGCAATGTTGCCGTGTTAATTTCCGTCGCCGGGACATGAGTGCTCATCATGTGCGGACGTTAATTCACCTTGCCGGGACGGTGCGGGTTAATTTACAACTTATTGCAATTTTAAATTTTTGCAAGGAATCAAAATCGTGTCTAGGTATGGGTAATTTAATTAGAGCCTTCAGTAACTGTGTAATAACTTGCTCCCTGTCTTCGTAGTTTTGTCTAAGGATGGTCAAGGTCACCTCATAATTATTTTCTTGTACTGGTAATTCGTTTATGAGTTGATATGGTGTTCCACTGACCTGTCCTAACAGATATGTAAGTTTACTGACTTAAGGGAGATCTGTTCTATCGTGTACTAAATATCTGAACTGGTCTCAGAAGGATTTCCAGTTCTGCTTCCCATCAAACTCCGGAAGCGATATTTGTGGTAACACAGCTCTACTCTGCTGTTCCACAACTTATGTTTCCGTGGCAGTCTCAGCTAACTTTGAGTCTAGTGTCTTTACTACAGTTAAGTATTCTTCTAATTTACCCTCAAACTTTGTAGTTTCTAACTCAAGATTTCCATATCATCAGCCTTTACTATAGCCGCTTGTAAAGTTATATAACTTTCTTCATTCTTGTTCCATCGGTCTTTCAGGATATTTAGGAGACTATTTAATTTCTCCTTGGACAGAGGTATTGCATCCAACAACTGTTTGCAGTCATTTATGGCTCTATTTACCCATCCTGCCTTACTGCTAGAAGATCTTTGCAGTAAAGAAACATACACTTTGACTGGTTTCTAATCTCATAATTAGCTGTGAGTTTCAACCACAAATTTACCACAGCTTAGTGATTATCTGATTATTCTAAATTTCGAACAGGGTATGGATTAGGTCCTCTATATCAACCCTGTCCCCTTGGGTTATTAAACCTCTAGGACTGTATTTATCCCCCAACTCAATATCCAAATACTCATTACAGCTCAGCTAACTAATCATTTAATTTTGAGGAGTGTAGGGATTAGGTACTTAACCTCAACCTATCCCTCACGGTTATTAAACCTCTAGGGTTATATTTCATCCTCACACTCAATTTCCAACACATCCATTTTCCCTGAGCTCAGTATGTACGTATTTCCACATCATCCACTGCAACCGAACGTGGTAGTAGCTATGCCCAACGAAAACAACTTTAAACACATTTAGCACTTCAGCACACATCGGCTTTCCTCACTCGGGGCACCAAAATGTGTAAAATATTTGGAGGTTTTGGTAAACAAATAGGAGCTCCTCTCTCAGGGCACCACAATGTAAGAAATTTCTAATATTTCCTAGTAAACAACTCATAGGTCCTTACTCATCCCTAGAATTGTCCCTAAGTAAATTCAAACAAGTCTCATAGAGTTAGGTGAACTGTAACTTAACATTAACTTACCTACAATAACTATTTTTCTTCTATCTCCTAGCTAATCCCCCCATGAATTGGCCAATTCTTAACCCATACAATCCCGCCGTTGGCATGGTGCCGACAGTACAAAACGTCTCGATTAATCCCAGCGACGTGATGGTGCTGACAGCAAAATTCAAGCACTGTAGCAAATCTCAAACTGCTTCAATCTAGCTAATTTTTTGCTAAAGAGTAGCTTAATGTATTGGCAATACTGTGTCCAAGCAGCTGTAGTACTGAGTTTGGTTCTGCATGGCTGTGTAACATCAGTTTGCCACTGTCCTTCCTAGGGTCAGAATGTCACGAAAACCACACCATTTTTCCGCCTCGTTGGGTTCGAGGAGGCTGTTGAAATTGTCACATGGACCTTTCTGTCCCTTTATTTAGTGATTCTTCAGAAGAGGAAGACCTGGATGACATCTGGGGAGGAGTATGAGCCAGTGGAGAAGGATACTGAGAACAGGGAATCCCCCATTCTCGTCTCCCGCTCTCTCATCCCGCCCAGTTGGGTGGAAAAAAGTCACTCACAGCTTGGGAAACTGGGCTAAAAACACGACAGATGGCCATCCTGCTCTTATTTCTCCTCTAAGGAGTACTTTTTTTCGCTTTTCCTTGACTTATATGTCCTTTTGAATTGTTTTATGCAATAAAAAATTTTTCCGTTTTTGGTCTGGGATTGGGTGGGTATAAAATTGCAAAAATGCCTGGGATGGTACGGGTTAAAGGTTACTTAGCTAGAGAGTTCGGATAGCAGATGATGATGAGGCTGCTTTTCTGTAGTTGCTTGGGCTGTCAAGCGTCCTTGAGTGTGCATGTACAAGCTAACTCGATGAGGTCTAGGAGCACAGTGAAGATCGACTCCAGGTTCCTTTCTCCCTCATTGGATTCGAAGGTGCCAACTATTAATAAATTCTATCTATCTATTGCCAGACGCCTCAATCCCGTTTGGGGTGGCCACAAACAAATCGCCTCCAAGTCGCCCTGTCCCCTGCCATTTCACTCCCCTGCTCCCAACTCACACCCCCCTCTCTCATATACCTCTCCACCCCATCTCTCCATCTCATCCTCGGCATCCCCCTCCCTCTTTCCCCCTCCACCTCACTCACATACACTCTCTTCGTCAGTCTTTCACCCTCCATCCTCTCCACATGGCCAAACCACCTCAGTGTGTTCCTCATAACGCTTCCTATCACATCCACATCAACACCACAACGCTCCTTTATATCCTCATTCGTCAGCCTGTCTCTCCATGTGACTCCACAGGCTCCTCTTAAATAACTCATTTCCACGGCTCTCACTCTTGACTTGTGTCCTTCCAACAACGTCCAAGCTTCACTTCCGTACGTTAGAGTTGGTATCACAATACTGTCATGTAGTAACTTTTTCACTTCCATGCTCACTTCCCTGTTTTTTATCACTGCTTTCAAAGAACCAGCAACCTTTCTTCCCTGCTGTACCCTTTCAAGCACTTCACCCTCCAAACCTCCATCCTTACTCATCACACTACCCAAGTACTTAAACGTACTCACATTTTCCAATTCCTCACCATCCAACCTCGCTGTACATTCACTGACTTCACCTCTCTCAAAGACCATCACTTTACTCTTCCCTACATTCACCTTTAGATTCCGTTTCTTACACACTCTCTCAAACTCATCCACCAAGCCTTGCAGCTCCCCTTCGTCTTCACTCAACAACACGGTATCATCTGCAAACAACAGTACAGGGAGTTTCCAAACACTATCCTCTCTCACCAGGGCCACTCCAACATCCACTACCCTACCTTGTACCTCTTTTATTACCCCATCCATGTACAGATTGAACAACCATGGAGACATGACACATCCCTGTTTCAACCCAACTTTCAAAGAGAAAAATTCACTTAGTTCACCATCCACACGCACTGCAGCCTTCGCACCATCGTACATACTCTTCACAGCATTCAACAACTTCCCATCTATTCCATATATTCTTAACACTTTCCACAATCCTAGTCTATCCACCCTGTCATATGCTTTCTCCAAATCCATGAAAGCCGCATACAACTTCTTTCCCTTCTTTAGAAACTTTTCCACTAAAGATCTGAGAATGAATATCTGATCTACACAACCTCTTCCCTTCCTAAAGCCTCCCTGTTCTTCTCCAACTAATTTCTCTGTTCTTTCTCTAACTCTGTCAATAAGTATCCTACCATATACTTTTCCTATTATACTAAGAAGACAAATGCCCCTATGATTACCACACACTTCTTTTTCCCCTTTTCCTTTGTACAAGGGAATAATTATACCTGACTTCCAATCCTGTAATAAATTACAGTACTTAAATACAGTTAGATTACATCATGATATATACAGGGCGAATCTAACAAATTAATCTTAGTTTTAAAGTTAAACCAAATATTCCCTTTAACTATGTGAATATCTTAAATCTGCATCTGCTTTACATGAGGACCTTTTCATCCTCGCCACGTCATCTATCATGCAAACACAGTTTAGGTCTATGGTACTTTCCATATAATTACTTGTACAGTATTTACAATATAGTAGTCCACGAGGGTTAGATGCAGTAGCATTTCATTTATCAATAATAAGAGTTATTAAAGAGAACGTAATTTCTGGGTTATAAAAACTGCTCAAGCGAGTGACAACGATCTCAAGTTTTCCTCTGCTTCTAACCAGGGACGACTATTATAAAAAGTAGAGAGCACAACTGCTCTGGGGGATAATATTTCTCACAATATATATATATATATATATATATATATATATATATATATATATATATATATATATATATATATTAGAAGCAACCACGTTTTTACTCCCATATCTAATAGAGAGAGAGAGAGAGAGAGAGAGAGAGAGAGAGAGAGAGAGAGAGAGAGAGGTCTGTCAGATCATATGATTGTGGTATGCAAGATCAAGCTGAGAGCAGTGAGGTGGGTCAGGAGAGGGAGCAGTCAGGGAGAAAGACTGAAAATTTAGAAGCTGAGGATCAAAGAAATGGCAAATGATTACAGGACCAACGTAGAGGAGGAGTTAGAATCAGTGCATCGGAATGAAATGGATCTGGACAGACTGTGGAATGCATATAGGGATTGCTTAGGAATTCTAAAGTGGTGTGTGGTGCAGCAAGAGTAACAATAAAGAAGAAAGGTACAGCATGGTGCGATGGTGAGGTTAAGAGAGCTGTGGAGGAAGAGAGGAAGAAGTAGCTAAAGTGGTTACAGGACAGGGGTTCAGTTGAAATAAGAATGGAATATGTTGAGCAAAAAGCACGTAAAGAGACCAATGAAGAGGATAAAGGAGGTAAAGGATGATCAAGGAAGAAAAATGAATGCAAACTACTCTGATAATAGGAAGTTATTCTGGAAAGAGGTGCAGAAATGTAGAAGTGAAAGCGGAAAGAAATGTAATGGTGTGAAGGAAACCCATGGGGATGAAGAAAGGACCAGATGGAAAGAATATTTTGAAAGCCTGATGAATGAGATTTGAAAAAGCAGAGCAGCTGTAAACATGATTGGTTTTGGGGATGTGCAGAGAAAGAATGCACTGCCAGGAGACATGACACTCGTACAGGTGAAGAGTGCAATGAAGCGCCTGAAAAATGGGAGAGCAGCTAGGGTTGATGAGGTCTATGAAGAGATGGTTAAGTGTAGTGGAGAGAGTGGAATGAAGTCCTTGTTGGAGATATGTAAAAAGGCACAGATGAGTGAAACTTCCAACAGAGTGGAAAAAGGCTGTGATTGAATCCCTGTACAAAAATTAAGGTGAGCGAAGTGAGTGCAAGAATTATCGTGACATAAGTTTATTGAGTGTGGTAGGGAAAGTATATGGAAGAAATATTATAAAGGAAGTAAGAGTGGTGAACAGGGTGGCTTTAGGAGTCGCAGAGGATGTGTGGATCAAATATCTGCAGTGAGACAGATAGCAGAGAAGGCTTGTGAGAAGGACCATAAGGTGTTTATGGCATCCATGGATCTGGAAAAAGCATACAACAAAGTGGACAGAGAAGGACTGTGGAAAGTTTTGCGCATTTGCGGTGTAGATGGTATGCTGCTAGGTGCCGTCAAGAGTTTTTATGATGCTTATTAGCACATTTTCTTCAGCAATTTATTTTGCATAGTCACCATAATATTCCTTTCTGTCTTTTAGTTGGCCATAACAGAGACAAACTTTCCACGAACAACGTACAAAACGAAATTGAGGTGTAATATGAGGACGATGTATTATTAAATCTCCACAGCCACTCAGAATACGACCTTAGGCCGCCTCCACACTGTCTGTATTGTCGTCGGAGACTTAATGCTTTTTTTTTTTTTTTTTTTTTTTTTTTTACAATATACGTTGCATAATCCTTGTACCCTACTTACAGCTTTCTAATATCAACTTTTTTCATCAGTAACATAGAAGTCGATACTACAAGGCATTATCAGATTTCCTATGTCAACATCAATATATCCAGAAGTGTGAGAAAATGTCCTTACCTCCACAGCTGTCGTGAGAGGCGAGTGTGATGGATGGGTTGCGGCACTGAGCAATACGCAGGAAGCAGATGTTGCTGTAGGTCACACCGTTGCTGCCACACACGGGATCGTACTGGTGGGTGCACGCGTCAGGACACCTCTTTTTGGAGGAAGCTGAAAGTATTAATTACCTTAAATAAATTCCTGTATTATATGAAACACTAATTGGAGTAAAGAACTTCTTAGAACTGTACTCCTTTACTGAGGTAAAAATCGTCTGCCAGTATTCAGAATGGTATATGAAGTTTGATTGGAAAGTCCGACCTTTTACCTGGTGAATAAAAAAACTCAATGAGTTCAGACTTAAATTCCCTTCAAAGTATGTCCCTTAGGACTCAACACACTTGTCCCAGCAGTCTTTCCTTTGGTGGAAACATTTTGTATAGTCAGTTTTGAGTCGCCAAATCTTTGTCGCATTTGTCTTTATCTCATTTGTCCTCAAATCTCAAAGCCTTCAGCGTCATCTTCACTTTAGGAAATAGCCAAACGTCGGCCGGAGCCATGTCAAGAGAGTAGGGAGGCAACCGGACTTGTAATCCTGTGTTTGGCCAAAAAATTCCAGATGAGATGGGATGAGTGGATTTGAGCATTGTCATGGTGGAACTGTCGGTCCTCCGCCTACCACAATTCTCATCTTTTGCAATGCCTTCTGGAGCATATTCGTAATGAGCAACACCCTGGTAGTTGAAAAAAAAAAAAAAGCCTAAGCTTCACCTTGCATCATCGCCAGAAGCCTGTTGAATCTTTCTGATGGTTTCAGTTTGCGTGTCTCCAAGCTTTTGACAAAATATGATGCAATAACCACGCTCGATTCGCATGGTTATCACGGCACAAAAAAAAAAAAAAAAAATGTGATGAGCGGGGAAAACACGTTCTCAAACACACACTGCTCGGCAGTGACTGGGATGGTCGGCAGCACGGAACATATTCAAGCGTGAGCACAATGATTGAAGGTCACGCTCCACCGAGTCGCATCCCCTTGCTCGTACTGGTCTATGAGAGAAAAAATTAAATGGTCAGATACATTTCGATCAGACCCAGTATACTGCTATTGTACTGATGGGTTTTATTTTAGTACTTGGTCATTCCAGCTGAATTATCCAAATATCATACTATGACACCGTCAATCAAGAAATGTCTCGAAATACTTAGTGGAATGACAGAGCATTAAAAAAATATATATATAATTTTCCATTTACTATGATAATAAGTTACGAAAGGGGAAGGTTATTACCTACCTACAGCCACTGCTAGCACCATCATCAGCACAAGCACCAGCACCAAACACAGTCTTCGTTGCACCATCTTTAGTGATACGGGGTGTCCACAGCACAATTTTCTCTGCAGAGTAATTTAAAAAGTTTATTACACTGGCTCAAACTAATTCTGTCATTGCCATGATATCTTTAAATATTAAAAAATCTCATCTGAATCACTGGTGCAATGAATAACTCTTGAAGTTGAGTAGTCACTTTCATTACGACTATGGGAAATATTTTCCCCCAGAGCGGTTGCGCTCCTTACATTTTAAAATAGTCATCCCTGGTTAGAAGCAGACGAAAACCTGGAGATCGTTAACAACTGTTCAAGCAGTTTTTATAACCCAGAGATTTAAAAAGACTTGCAAGTATAACGCAACAGCCGATCTAAGCACATCATTAGAAAGCTTACGAAGTAAACTGTGTCGCTTAACAAGCTTTGTTCAAAATATTGCCATGTTGCTTAATAAATAAACGCCAACTTTAGTTCCAAAGTTGGATTATTTCGGAAACTATTAATGCACCAATGGACTTAGGCACATCGCTGGTAGGCTTATGAAACAGTAAAAGATGTAACTTAGTTTGCCTTTCTCAGAATTAACAACCATATTGTTGAAATAAGCCAAAAAGCCAAAATAAGCATCAAAACTTAGGTACCTCACTAACTGTTAAAGCAACCGCAGACCAACACACATCTTTAGGACTCTTATGGGAAAACTGACTGGTGGTACTTTAATGCCTTTTCTCAAAGATCCTCACCACATTGCTGAAAACACACACACACACACACACACACACACACACACACACGAGAAGGACCACAATATTTGGGTTCTCATAACAAAATTATTAGAGCACTGTAGACCAAAGTACACATTTGGAAACTATAGACAACAATGTTCTTCTCTCTCTCTCTCTCCCTCTCTCTCTCTGAAAGTGAGTGTGCATTGATGTTATTTTAGGTAAAATAACATTAGAGAGAGTGCTCGGTCAAAAACTTTCCTTGTTTTCAAGTTTGGATGCCTAAACTTAATAGGGAGAGTGTATATTAAGTATAATTTTCAAGTAAGTTCGGAAATCAAGTGAGTGAGAACACCATCAGCCATGTTGTATGGTGGCAGCGCACAGCACCAAAGCTGTGTCATTTCGGAATAAAGTTGCAGTTGATCTATGCATATCATTAGAACGTTTACGAAGAACCTTAGCAAATCTGTGCAGCCCCTCCCTGCCGTGTCTCTAAAACCTATTCGCTCAGGTAAAAAAGCAAGTAACACAATAAGTAGCCCAAAAGAGTTTTCCATAATGGTTGCTAGACAATGCGTTTGGTTCGAAGATTCTCCTAAACCCTCTCTTCTTCCAGGAAAAACATCTTGCCTTGCCCACTCCTGGTTCGAGCTGTGGAGTGTAAGGAAGTAATAGGTGTTGTCTGATACATAAGTGACTTTTCTGAAAATTCGGCACGACATTGCTGTAAAAGTACAAACAACAACAAAATTGAAATATGCACCAGGGGATAGCGGACATCAAATTGGATTATTTCGGTGACTACTAAAGCACATAATAAATCTTATGGGAATATCAGGTGTTATTTAAACAGTTTTTCTCCAAAGTCGCCACCATAACGCTGAAAAAGCCAGAAAAGGGGCCAACCTCAGCTAAAGAGCTGGGTTGTCTCCGATAATTTTTTATTAAAATTCACCACCCTATTGCAGTAAAAAGGTGTAACGTGTCACAATGATCTCCAAAACTGAATTATCTCGATAATTAATAAAGCAACAGTAGACATTCACACTTTGTTGTAAAGCTTATGGAAAATTAGTGTATTATATAAGAGGCATTCCTCAAAATTCAAAGTGTGCATTAACATCACGTACGTGGTATGGCACAAATTTTCTCATTTCGTTTAATATAATATTAACGGCGTTGCTCGCTGGAACACGTTCAGTACTTTCAAGTGTGGACCCCTATATATAATGCCCATACCTTTATCCCTTCACAGTGAAAGGATCCCCACAAGCAGAATAAAATCGTCTGGTGGTAGTAATAGTACAATATAATGTACGTCATCGGAGTGGTAAGATAAGGTTAGGTAACACCCAAAACCATATTACCCCCTTCGAGGTGTAGGGGCCCGAGGCTAGGCTACCCTAGTTCAATTCATGTAAGGTTAGATGGCCAGCCACCTCTCATGGAGGCATTAAATGATCTTAACACCTATGGTCACCTCTTGAAGATCGAACCTATGCAAGACTGACACACCACTTTTTTCTAATGCAAAGAAGAAGGAACCAAAGGCCAGGAGCCGGCAAACTGTTCAAGAAAAAAAAAACAAGAGAATACAAAAGAGAGGGTGTTCTGACCACCAGACCACTAAGCGTTAAAAAGCCAGAGATCCCCATGCTGTGTACTTCACTCACCCACCGAAGAGGTTGAAATGCTGGTGACTGGTCCGTCAGGCCCGGGGTTGGTATATACGTGTTCTGTATCTGCCTCCCCCCCCTCCCCATGACGTCACCCAGATGCCAGATGCTTATGGATGTATTCGATGTTGCAGATGAAACTTCGTATCTCTTTTTTTCTTGGTAATTTTTCGAGAGATAAAAGAAGATGTGTGGATGAAAAGGTTGCAGAGACTGAAATCTTAATAAACAAAAATGATGGACAGAGTCAAAGAATAGCATATGAATCGATTAGAGAACTGAGTGGTAATGCAGGTAAACGCAAGGAAATACCAGTTAGAGACAGGGAAGGAAATTTATTGACCAAAGATGGAGATATTAAAAATAGATGGAAAGAGCATTTTGAGACAGTTCTTAATAGACCAATACCACCAGAAGAGGATATACCGTCTGCTCAGGAAGATTTAAATATAGAACAGGAGATTTGAGGCTTGCAGAAGTGGAGAAAGCAGTAAAACAGTTAAAGAATAATAAGGCACCAGGGGAGGATGGTTTATTTCCGGAAATGTTTAAAGTGGAAGGGGATAGATTAATAATGATCTTGACCAAGCTATTCAATAAGATATGGGTGACGGGGTTACTACCATCAGTTTGGAAGAATGGTGTAATTGTTAAAGTTCCGAAGAAGGGAGACCTGAGTGAATGTGGTAATTGGAGGGGAATCTCTTTGTCACCGATAGCTTTGAAAGTTTTTAGTAGAGTGTTGTTAAATAGGTTGGAGCCAGTGGTTGAGGGTATTCTGAGGGATGAACAGGCTGGTTTTAGAAAGGGACGTGGTTGCAATGATCAGATCTTTATAGTTAGGCATTTGATGCAGCAAGTTAATGAAATGAGAGTACCGTTAAGTCTTTGTTTTGTTGATTTTGAAAAGGCTTTTGATAGTGTTTCGAGAGAGACTATGGGGAAGATCATGAGACATTATGGAATACCAGAGGAGTTTGTGAGGGTCATTATGAACATGCATGAGGACACATTTTGTAAAGTGATGGTTGATGGTTGTCTGAGTGATTCGTTTGAAGTCAAGTCCGGAGTAATTCAAGGTGGTGTTCTATCGCCTTTACTATTTATATTGGTCATTGATTACATTATGAAACGCGTTGGAACAGAAACCGGTGCAGGTATACTTTGGGGAGAGAACAGGAAACTTTTGGATTTAGATTATGCATATGATATAGTTTTGATTTGTGATGGGCCAGAAGAGATGCAGAGAGTGTTGGACTGTTTGGTGAGTGAAGGTCGCAAGGTGGGTTTGGTTATGCATCATTCATTCATTGCCAGACGCCATGTATCCCAAATGGGGTGGCCAAGGGCTTAGAGTCAATTGTTTTACAGGGAGGGACACTAATCCTCCACCAACCCCACTTGACACGTAGGGATGCCAACAGCATCTGGTATTCCCAGGCGGTCACCCATCCAAGTACTAACCAGACCCAACTGAAATAATCAATATGAATATGGAAAATGCGCAGGAATGTGTAATTGGAGGTATGGTTGTAAAGCAAGTTGATAGGTTTAAATATTTAGGTACTTATTTAGCCAAGGATGGTTCTTTGAACTTTGATTTCGAGGAAAAGTTAAAGAAGGCTAATCAGGCAATGGGAATGCTTAAAAATATTTGGAATAATAACAATTTTTCTGTGCATACAAAATCAAACTTTATAAGGTAATGGTTAGGAGTATCTTAATATATGGACACGAGTCTTGGTACAGCACAGTGACTATGGAAAATAAATTCTTGGTGTTTGAAAACAAAGCACTTAGAAGAATATTAAGAGTTAAGTGGTGGGAAAGGATACCAAATAGTAGAATTAGAGAAATAACGGGAGTGCAGCCGGTCGACGAATATGTTAGGTTCTCACGATGGAAGTGGCTAGGACATGTGTATAGGAGACAGGGAATAGTACGAGGTACACCAGGGTGGGTGGCACTTGGTAGGAGAGGTAGAGGAAGGCCAAAAGAGACGTGGGTGAGGACAATGAGACGGGAAGCTGGAGATGGGTGTTGGGGAGATCTTGAGGAGTTAGCACAAGATAGGATGTGGTGGTGTGAGTTCATCGAGGCCCTATGCATCCCCGAGGGTGCCACAGGAAATGATTGATTGATTGATTTTTCGATGAATTTTTCACCTTGATACTCTCCGTTATGTGCTTTTTATATTTCTAAAGTCAACAGAGTTTCCCTTAGTAGGAAAACTGAAAGTAAAAAGGTGTAGTGTACAAAAGAATTATCTGAGGAAGAGCTGCTGCTAAGTCTCGTATGCAATAATAAACACAGCCGTTGTAACGACAGTAAACCATACTGGCTTTGGTTTAGAACAGTGTCCAGTCTGCTGAACGTTTATCAGTACAGGTAGACTGTTAGGGAAGGTAAGTATGAGAAGCCACAGTTAAAAGATGTCAAAAGCACCACAAAAACTAAAATTACCCACATAGCCAACATGGTTACTCTGCTTACGTGTGGGTTTTCCCAGGAAATGTTCAAGTCACAGTGTTGGATAAGAGAGAGAGAGAGAGAGAGAGAGAGAGACATTCAGGTTTGTCACTGTCGTCAGCTTAACCGCCTTCACTATAATAACGTCAGTTTCATTCTTGCTACCACTGTTCCGCATACGGGTGACTTTCACAGACAGACGTTTGTGAAACACGGTCGTCAGAATCGATTAGCCTGCATCCCACATTGCAGAGTGCAGTCACCAATGACTTACAGACACCAACATGTTCTATCTTTGGAAAAACCGGAAGTGTAATAGTTTGCACATCCAAGTCGCATATGTAAGAATATTCGAGATAGATTCTAGGATTGGTCAGGGTCTTGGATAACGTTCGTTTCCTCCTTTGTGTCTGTTAACCCAGCACTGCAATTGAGGACATGGGTGGAACATGGACCACTTCGGATCGTCTTGTAGGGGAAGAGTAACACTTCGTAAACAATACTGTAATTTCTTGAATAATTCTAATCAAAGTCTTTTATCTTCGTCTTGTTCCTCAGAAATTGTCGTCAAAAACCGGTGGCTCGGTATCCCCTTAGTGATCTAAACATCGGCCATGAGATTCAAAGACAGTCTTACAGTCAGTTTCCTGTCGTAATTAGGAATTACTTTTGCTCGAAGAAGAAATGGGTAAATAGCCTAGCCCCGGTCCCCTGCACCCCTAGTGGAATAAAAAAAAAATATATATATATAAATAAAATAAATGGGTGGAAAAGAGACAGGAAATTCCAGTATTATCCTTTAGTTTTCCCCTCCGCAAAAACAGCCGTGGCAATTAATCGGAAGCGTCGCAACTAGTAGCACAATTGTTTCCAGGCTTTAGTACCCTATAGGTAATATCTTATCATTTTAAACATCTAAGGAGTCGATAGTAGACATTGGAACGCTTCCAGTTTTTAGAAATTAAGAAGAGTCAAGGTTGCTGGGAGTATACGAGTATACCAGATAAACCAATATCCTGTCGTCACTCGTGCACTTCTCTTCACGAGCTCAAACAAATATGGTAGTATGCTTAAAGAAAAATGTGTAGATCGCGAGTAACACTAAACACAAATGATATGCTTAAAGAAACTGTTGAATCCACTTTTGTGAATGCCACATTGTGAATGCCACATTTGTGTCATCTTTAAATGCCAGATTTACTGGGAAGAATGTGAAGTACAAGAAAGTTCATGATAATGGTTGTCTAATACAAATGATATAATGATAAAGCCATTTTTCCTGTACCGTCACTCACGCTAATCTCACCACATGCCACAACTGTAAGCACACGGACAAATTGAGGAATCCACTAGTGGAGTGCGCCGGCTGCACAAATGTGGAAAGCAACAATTTTACTTTATGCATTTTACCATTGCTCTCGTGGCTCCGAAGCGAACACTAAAGAAAAATAAATAAATAAATGATGCTGTGGCGATGGGTGGTGTTACATGAAATCTAGTTAGTGAGAGAAAAATAAATTTCACAAGATTTTTTTTTTTTAATGATTATTTTCATGAAGTATAAGAAATACGGGAGGCAGGAAGCAATACTGGCAGAGGACGGATGACGTACAATTGCTTGTGACAGTATCATTATTCACAGTCAGTTAGCGCTCAGAAAACTGGATCATTTGTTACTTATTTTCGCTCATTACATTAAAGCCAGTCTCGCTTCCACTGTACATCTAAACAGTAATGTGAAACTAAAGCGAAGCATATATCTTGGAAAACACGGAGGGCAACTCTACGAAAGTTTTTATCTTGGTTTTTATACAAGACGGCGGGTGGCCTTGATGTGTCCCCAGCAACCATGGCCGATCGGGGAAAGAGGTATGCGTGAGTCATCTTATGAGAGATTTTGGAGACTTCGTAGCTCCTTTTTCGTGGCGATTTATACTGCACATTGCACCTTTATATTCTCTTTTACGTTATATTTCGACGCCTCTATTGAGTCAGGTAGGCGAAGTCGATGGCCATTATTTTTGTACGAAATGTATGTGTGTGTGTTTGTATCGAAAACTCAAACCTCAGAAAGTATTGATTGTAGAAGGAAAAGTTATTAATAAAAGTTGTTTAGAGTCACGGCTTGAGTTCACATGTCACTCAACCAGCATTGGGAGTCATTCAGGATGGATATATAAGTAAAGTTTTCATTTAACTATAACTACAGTCTACCTGGCTCACAGAAGACGGGTAGTCTTGTTGTTGTTGTTGTTGTTGTTATTATTATTATTATTATTATTATTATCATTATTATTATTATTATTATTATTATTTTTATTACCGAAGCAAATATGTGTTCTTTAAGTTATGATATCAGTGAGTCTGAGGATGATGATGGTGATAGGCATTATAAGCTTCCCTACACCTTCATCGTGTTTTTCTCTGTACCTCCACTCCACCGGTACCTCTCCACTGTTCCCACCTCTTCCTTTCCGTTCTTCTCCACTCTTCCTCTGTTCTCCTCCCTCTCCTCCTCTCCACTTTTCCTCCCTCTTCCTCACCACTCCTAGCTCCAACTTCCACTCGTCCTCCTTCCTTTCCACATCTCTTATTCCCTTCCACACATCGCCATTCTTTGGTTCAGTTTATCCTCTATATTTCACTTGTTTCTTCGTTTCCTTTCTTCCTTCATCGCTTCTCTTCCCTTCTTCATTCACTATTGGTTTCATCCCATCACATTCCTTCCTTCATCCACTTCTTTTCCTTCTCTCCTTATTTGCTTCCTTCCTTCTCCCACTTCTTTCTTCCATCTTTCTCTTATTACTAACTATTTCTTCATTCCTTCCGTCCACCCACCTACCTCGCACACACAAACACCAACAAATTCCACCACTTACAATTTATCTCGATTTTTTTAATGGTAAGTAAAGGTATCGTTGTGAGCACACGCCATAATTCGGCGCTTGTCAGCGGTACTCATCACCATAACTTAGACTTTTGAGCTGTGGTGGGTTATTCACCCTCTATCCTGGGGAACAGGGGCACTGTATTATCTAGGTCACCACAGTTATTCTTCTCTTGGTGTTAAATTAGTAATCACTGTACGTACCAAACCAAATGAGGTGGATAGACACCTGAATCGAGTGTCGCCAGCTGCCTGCACCAGGAACTGAACCCTGGCAATGTCGGACCATCACCTTCGTCTCTAGCAATACTAATCAGTCGGTCACCCTTGTGGTGGCGGCGGCCTGCTTGTGTATGACCACAGGGTATTGAAAAAATTCATTTTGGCAAGTAATTACCCGATTTTGTTCTTCGAATATTTTAAAACTCTGACGAAGAATTACGAACCTTGAAGTGTGGCTCACGTCGGGTGTTTTAGTACGCCTACAGAGGAAACCACCGCAGCAGTAACTAAACACTGTCTTGATTTACAATTTTGCTGGCAATTTTGAACTCGGTGTTTGTTTCAGACTAATGCCAGACGATAATATTTTCCAGAGGGAAACCCACCTCAGATAACAAATCACACGGGCCTCTACTCAACTAAATCATATATTTGAAAGACGTCTAATATAATAAATAAATAAATAAATAAATAAATCTATTTCTCTATCTATTGGCAGACTCCTTAATCCCGAAAGGCGGTCGTCCTAAACAAATCGCCTCCATGTAGCCTTGTCCTCCACCATTTCGTTGTCCTCCCTCCAGCTCACACTCCCCTCTCTCAAATGCCTCTCAACTCCGTACCTCCATCTCATCATCGGCCTCCCCTTCCCTCCCTCCACCTCATTCACATACACTCTCCTCGTTAATCTCTCGCTCTCCATCCTCTCCACATGGCCAAACCACCTTACTGTATTCCTCCTAATGCTTTCTATCACATTTACACCATAACGTACCTTCACTTCCTCATTTCTCTTTCCTTCCCTGTAATTCCACATTCTCCCCAAGTAACTCAAATAACTTATTCTCACTGCTCTCACTCTTGAATTGTGTCCTTCCAACAAGGTCCAAGCTTCACTTCCATATGTTAGAGTTTGTATCATTATACTGTCATACAGCGACTTTTTTACTTCCATGCTTCCTTCCCTATTTCGTATCGCTGCTTTCAAATAACCGGCAATCTTTCTTCCCTGTTGTACCCTTGCAACACATCCTCCAAACTTCCATCCTTAATCATCACACTACCCAAGTGCATAAATGCACGGACATTTTACATTTCCTCATCATCCAACCTCGCTGTGCATTCAGTGCCTTCATTTCTCTCAAAGGCCATGACATTACTCTTCTCTATCTTCATCTTTAGATTCCGTTTCTTTAACACTCTTCCAAACTTATTCACCAAACCTTGTAGGTCCCCCTTGTCTTCACTTAATAATCCAGTATCACCTGCAAACAACAGAACAGGAAGATCCAAATATTGCCCTTCCTCATTAGGTCAGCCTTTACATCTACTGCCCTACCTTGTATCACTTTTATAACCTCATCCATATACAGACTGAACAGTCATGGAGACGTGACACATCCCTGTTTCAATGCAACATTCAGATACAGAAATTTACTCTGTTCACCGTCCACATGCACTGCAACCTTAGCAACCTTATAAATACTATTCATGGCATTCAACAGCTTCCCATGTACTCCATTTATTCTTAAAAGTTTCCACAATCCTTGCCTATCCACTCTGCCATATGCTTTCTCCAAGTCCATGAAGGCTGCATACAACTTCATCCCCTTCTCTAGAGACTTTTTTACAAAAGAACTAGGGAGGAATATCTGATGTACACAACCTCTTCCCTTCCTAAAACCTCCCTGGTCTTCTCCAACTAATTCCTCTGTTCTTTCCCTAACCTTTTCAAAAACTATCCTACAATATACCTTTCCTATTACACTTAGAAGATAAATGCCTCTATGATTACCACACACATATTTTTCAAATTTTCTTTCGTATAGGCGAATTATTATACCTAACTTCCAATCCTCCGGGACTCTAACTTCCTCCCAGGCAAATCTGCGCATCTTCCATTTCCATACAACTATCTCTCCCTCATGCTTCAGCATTTCATCACACACTCCATCAATTCCCAGGCCTCTTCCCATTTTGACTTTCCTCATTGCTTCCACTGCTTCCAACCTACTGATCTCCTCTCTATTCACTGCTTCCTTCTCCCAGGCATTCCCAAGACACTTTTAATCGCATTGCTTCTATTCTGTATGTTTAACAGTTCCTTAACCCCTTAACCGCGGGGGGTCACTTTCGTGACGCTTGGGAGCAAGAGATCATACCGCGGGGTGCCACTTTTGTGATTCTGTATTATTTTGAATTCGCCCGGGCTTTCAAGTGGTGGCTTGTATCATCTATCAGTACTGCCAATGTCCAACACTAGTCAGCATTCCTAATCTCATCTGTACTCCCATCCATTGATGACAATTTAGCCATTTCTCCCTGTTCTTGACTCCCCTCCCTACCTCCCTTCCATTACCCTCTCCTCTCGCCTGCCCGGCCATGTTACGCTAAGTAAATCTTCCCTGGAATTTTCCACTGATTTCATCCATTGAAATAAGCCCTATGCCCTATTCTTATACCAAATAATATGTACAAAAAAGAAATAAGGTAAGTGATGGTGCCATACACCTGGAATTGGCTAATTATCACCTGACAACACCTCAAGTGCAATTGTTTGCTAATTTTCGCTGTTTATTTCCCCTTGAAATATGCCGTATAATCTATTCTCGTAATAAAAATATATATAAGGAGGGAAGGGAGAAGCCAAAGTGATATTTACATTCACCTGGAACTACCTAATTTATTATGTATTGTCTAGATTTCCTGCCAATCATTTCATTGCATATATATTAGCAGCTGTCACCAGGCTGGGATTGGCAGCACTGCATTTCCCCTAGGCAGGCCACCATACACTGTATTCAGTTTACTGTTGTCTTTCAAGGTAAAAGCACGTCGGATTCGCTCCTGTCCAATTCCGCCCCTTTTTACCCCCATGCAAAGGGCCCTGTAACCTCTACCCCCTACTAAACCTCGTGTGGAAAGAGGTAAAGGGATAAATGAGTGGTGTGGAACGTGAACTGGCTAATTTATCAATGAAAATGATAGTGATTACGAACTTTCTGGTGAATAAAACAGTGCAAGTGGAAATGTAAATAATGTGTAAATAATTTGTAAACAGTAAGTGAAAGCAATGAATGTAAATATAAATGAACAGTGGAAAATAGTTTTAAATTTACTGCAAATGACAGTGCATAACCGACAAAATCTTCTACAGGCATACCCACTAATATTTGATAATATCCAGATCAAACCTGCATCATCCCTAAACAAACTTGGAGTTTCATTCTTTCAAAATTTATCTTGGAAAGATCATACTACATCTCTTGCAAAATCTGCTTCCGACAGATTAACCCACCCCTTCCCAACCGATTTTCCACCGCTGACGCCCCCCAATCCCGACCAATTTTGGAAAAAAAATTTTTTTGGCTCAAATCTCCGCTTTTGGTGAGAAATATAGAAAACTTATAGAGAAATTGCTCACCTGATGTTTAAAATTCTCGATACAGGTAGAAGTACCCCTTACCTTACTGGATTTTCTGTCAGGCTTTCTCCAAAGAAAACCAGTTCTGTGGGAGGATAACTATTCCACACCACTCATAAACGGTGTTTATTTATTTATTTGGTACAAATTTATATGTAGTACAAGAATATATTGGATTTCACACAGTAATATAGGTAATATAAGCATTGTTTCACTCACCAAACACATCAGCATACCTGACTTTTTTTGGCAACATTATCTGATAATTATTTCTGACTGTTTCTTCTTCTAATGCTACGTAAACTTTGTCCTCCAAATTGTCATCGATTGGGGAATCACTCTGGCCCTTAATTTCATACCATGGCATGACATGTCTTTACTGGCCAGGTCAATGGCAACAGGTGAATTGCCAAGACAATGGTGTGCAGGGGGGGAGGTCATGTGGGGTTAGGCATTGTCCCTGCCTGGCACATTTTAGAGGAAGGTGTCTCGTGTATATGTACCAAAAATCAAGCTCAAAAATTGAAAATTTAGCAAATTAAGGACCTTGCAATTGATACGCGTTTATATACGTCAACGGGACTGACAATGACAAAACGTGTGGACATATATATACGTCAATGGGACGCAGCGGGTTAAGTGTGCTAAGCTGACTCCGTACCGTCTTTACCCCTGCACAGTTGTTGACTTTATACACGGGTTTTAGTCACCCATGTGTAGAGCAGTGTTTCCAGTTGGGATACAAAAGTATCATTTTGATACTTTTTAATAAGACTGTACTTTCCTATGCCCTTCAGCCAAATGATATGAAATAGGGTTGTGTGGATATTTTTGGTAATTTTTTACCCTTTGAATATTTCTGTGAATTTTAGCACACTATTTACTGTAATATATATATATATATATATATATATATATATATATATATATATATATATATATATATATATATATATATATATATATATATATATATATATATATACATATATATATTTATAATATATATATTTATAATATATATATATATATATATATATATATATATATATACGAAGTGCATTCCAGAAGTTTTGAGACTATTTTGGGAGAGGCACTTCTAACTGCCCTAGATTATTGTCACTTTAATATAATTATCATTACTATACATCTAATAAGCAAACATGACAAATTCTGTTTTTCCAGGTTGAAGAAGACAGCTGTTACAGCACTTCAAACACACCCTACTACACACCACTTGTCACAGCTGACTAGTTCACAGAATGCAGTCGGGACGTGAAGACAATTTGGAAGCTCGCTACACAATAAAGTTTTGTGTTAAATTGGGCATAAATGCTACAGAAACTTATGAAATGATCCAGGCTGCTTATGGATTAACTTGTATCAGGATAGCACCTATTTTTCGCTGGCACAAGAGGTTCCAGGACAGCAAAGAGGAGGTGAGAGACGATGAGAGGTGCAGGAGGGAGAGGGACGTCAGAACGCCAGAGTTGGTTGAGAAAATTCGCAATTTTCTGGACGAGGACCGTCGTGTATCTATTCAGACAATAAGTACACAGTTTGGAATCGGTGTGGCAACTGTACACATAGTTCTTCATGAACATCCGAACGTGCACAAAACTTGTGCAAAGTTTGTTCCCAGAGTGCTCAGTGACGAACAGAAAGACGTGTTGGTGACAGCAGGGAGATGGTTAAACTCATTACCTCGAATCTGAGCGCTCTTGGGTCTCTGGTGACCTGTGACAAAAGCGGGATCTACTGTTATGATCCAGAGACCAAGAGACAGAGTTCCCAATGGAAGCATTTTGACTCCCCCAGACCCAAGAAGGCCAGGCAGAGCAAGTCCACTGGGAAGCTCATGACGATCCCCTTCTTCGACAGCAAGGGCATCATCTACATCCACTGGGTTCCCTCCGGCCAGACGGTCAACAAAGAATACTATGTTGAGGTTTTGAGGGAGTTAAGGAAGAGATTTCGTCGCAACAGGCCAGAGCTCTTCAAATGGGGTCATTGGCACCTGCACCAGGACAATGCACCAGTCCACAACTCCATTCTGGTGACCAACTACTTGACAGAGATGGGCGTCAAGACTGTCCCTCACCCTTCCTACAGTCCAGACATTGCCCCCTGCGACTTTTGGTTATTTCCCAAGCTGAAAGAGAACCTCAGGGGCAATCGTTTTGAAGACGTTGAGGAAATGAAGGAGGCTGTGACAAGGGTCCTAGGCACCTTCACTTTGGAGGACTACGAGGGGGTCTTCAAGAAGTGGCTGGAGCGCTACAACAAGTGCATTGAAGTTGGAGGGTCCTATTTTGAAGAAGATTAAAGTTTGGTACTTTTTTTAAATAAATAAATGTCTCTCCTAAAAAAGTCTCAAAACTTCTGGAATGCACCTCGTATGTATATATATATATATATATATATATATATATATATATATATATATATAGTTGAATGTAGAGAGTGAGAGCAGTGCAAGTATAAGTGGTTGGGAAATGGCTGGGAGAAGAAGAGATGGGAGGAGGGAGGAAGAGATCAGTAGGGCGGAAGTAGTGGAAGAAATGAAGATCAAGATGGGAAAGGCCCCAGGAATTGATGGAGTGTGTTGTGAAATGCTGAGGTATAGGGGTGAGATTGTAGTAGATATGGAAGATTTGTAGATTGGCTTGGGAAGAGGGAAGGGTTCCAGAGGACTGGAAATCAGGTATAATTGTTCCTTTATACAAAGGAAAAGGGGAGAGAGAAGTATGTGGTAACCATAGGGGTATTTGCCTTCTTAGTGCAACTGGTAAAATATATGGTAGAATACTCATTGATAGGGTTAGGTATATGACAGAGGAGCTAGTTGGAGAAGAAGAAGGGAGATTTAGGAAGGGAAAAGGGTGTGTAGATCAGATATTTGTTCTAAGATGTTTAGTGGAGAAGTATCTAGAGAAGGGAAAGAAAGTGTATGCTGCCTTCATGGACTTGGAGAAATCTTATGACAGAATAGATAGGCAAGGTATGTGGAAGGTATTAAGAATATATGGAGTGGAAGAGAAATTGTTGAGTCCTGTAAAGAGTATGTACGAAGGAGCTAGGGCTATGGTGCGAGTGGATGGTGTGCTGAGTGAGTTCTTTGATCTCAATATGGGTCTGAAACAGGGTTATGTGATGTCTCCATGGCTGTTTAATATATACATAGATGGGGTTGTAAAGGAGGAGCAAGGTAGGGTAGTGGATGTGGGGGTGGCTTTAATGAATGAGGGTGAGATTTGGAAGATTCCAGTGTTGCTGTTTGCTGATGATACAGTATTGTTGAGTGAAGATGAATGGGAGTTGCAAGGTTTGGTGAATGAATTTGGGACAGTGTGCAGGAGTAGGAAGCTGAAAGTTAATGTAAACAAAAGTAAAGTAATGCTGTTTGAGAGGAATGAAGTCACAGAATGTACAGTGAGGTTGGATGGTGAGGATATGGAGAATGTGAGTGCATTCAAGTACTTGGGTAGTGTGATGAGTAAGGAGGAAACTTTGGGGGATGAAGTGCTTGAAAGGGTACAGCAGGGAAGGAAGGTTGTTGGTTCCCTGAAAGCAGTGATGAGAAATAGGGAGATGAGGATGGAAGTTAAGAAGTCATTGCATGATAGTATTGTGATCCCTACCCTGACGTATGGAAGCGAGTCGTGGACCTTGCTAGAGGGGAACAAGTCAAGAGTGAGAGCAGTGGAAATGAGTTACTTGAGAGAAGCATGTGGAGTGACATGGAGAGACAGGTTGACGAATGAAGAAGTGAAGGAACGTTGTGGAGTGGATGTGGATGCGATTGAGAAGATTAGGAGAAATACACTGAGGTGGTTTGGACATGTGGAGAGAATGGAGAATGAACGACTGACTAAGAGGGTGTATGTAGGTGAGGTGGAGGGAGGGAGAGGGAGGGGTAGACCAAGGATGAGGTGGAAGGATGGAGTTGAGAGATATATGAGGGAGGGGGGGTGAGTTGGGGGGAGGGTAGTCAAATGGTGGGTGACAGAGCGACTTGGAGGCGTTTTGTCTGTGGCCACCTTTGCGGGATTAGGGCGTTGGGCTATAGATAGATAGATAGATATGGGTGTGGGTGTGGGATAATACGTGTGGTGGGGGTGCGGGAAGTACAGTGAGTATGAAATGTGTGTCATAATGGTAATATGGGTGTGTGCATACGTGACTAAGGATGTCCAAGGCTGATACGAAATCTTTGTCTTTATCCCGCCGCGTCCCAACAGATTTTTTACCAATGCCGCCCCCCAATCCCGGCAGATTTTCAAAAAGTTGTTTGTTTTGCTAAAACCTCCGCTTTTTATTGGAAACATCGAAAGTTCAGAGAGAAAGTGCTCAGTTGCGTTTAAAAATATAGTGGAAGTAAGAGTACCTTTACCTTGTTACCGAGTTCTCTCAGGCCAGGCTCGAGAGAAAACATTTTCTATGGGAGGGGTAGGTATTTCAAACGATTCATAACTGGTTAGGTATTTATTAATTTGGTATGAATTTATATATAGTACAAGAGTATATTGGTGTCCAGACAATAATATAGGCGATATAAGCATTGTTCACTCACTAAAAACATCAACATACGGCATCTTCTTTTATGACGTTACTGCCTCATCACTTCTGCTTGTTTCTTCCTTTGTCCTCCACCTCAGGAATCACTTTCGCCTTGAATTTCGTTATTGGAGAGATCGTGGTGCAACATGTCTTTACTGGCCAGGTCACTGCTAACAGGTGAGCTTCCAAGAAAATGGCATGCGGGGGGTGGGGAGGGGGGTCAGGTGGGGCCAGGCATTATCCCCACCTGGCGTTGGGTAGAGGAAGGTCTCCCACACATGCCTACTAAAAATCACCCGCGAAACTTGAAAAATGTGCAAATGACAGACCTCGCAATTGCAAAACTTATGGATACATCATCGGGTGTCACCGTGACATAACGTGGTGATGCATCCATACATCGTCGGGATGCCTCGGCTAACACTTGATGACATACACCTCAGTATTTATTTGGGTTCTATTCATAAGTTTGTAGCATGTTACATAATTATATTATTATGATTATGTTCTCGGGGTGAAACCTGAAACATAATATAAAAACAAACACTTAAATATTAAAAAAAACGCATTATGTGTGGCAAAATACATGAATATTAATATTTCAGGAAGAAATTTTACCTTATTATAACACCTGCTTAAATACGTTGTAGGTGCAGCGTTTCTTAAGCTTAGATTATCAGATTTCCTTTGATCAGTATGTTACGTTATATTGCAGCTTTAAGTAATATTTTAAGTGATGTCATGGTGGATGTTCACTAAAAACTACATCAAACAGACAGCAGGTGCAGTTGTTAGTTGTTTACTGGTATTTGGTATTGATCACACACTGACCAACTTAGTCCTGAGTAATTTTTAAAAATCTTTTATCACAATTGGAAAATAGCTCCTTAGGCATATCAACAGGTGGCAAGAGTTGGCAAAATGTCAAGAGAGTTGTGATTGTGCCAATCAAAGAAATTATCATATTTTAATGAAAATACCTGCTATTGGAAGAGGAAAGTTGCGTTAAGTAATGGAGATAAACGTCACTAATTCCTGTATAAGTGCCCCGTAATAAAAATCATGTCAGTGAGCAAAATATATAATATGAGGCGTCTAGAATCACAACATCATACGCGCTGCCGCAGGTGAAATGGAGTTAGTGTTACGTTTTTGTGATTCTAGTGCTCCATCCAGGGAGAGTCTGACAGCAACACTTTATATAAGAAAAAACAACCCTATTGCTGGGATCACATAATCGTAAATCCATCGTGATAAGACAGAGCAGGGTTTGGGGAGGTGCCTGGTAACACTAACTCCATTTCACCAGTGGTGGCACTTACGATGTTGTGATTCTAGACGACTCATATAGTGTAGTAATAGTTACTGTATATTGTCAGGTAAGTTATAGTAAGTTATTAAAGTTACTGCTAGATTGTTATACTGCATGGAATAATATCCATTATAATCAGAGGATAATAAAAAAATATATATTTGTATGGAACTCATTCATTAGTAGGAAGTCAACCCACCCTCCTTCTCGATCACCTCTCGTAGTCTGTTTGGCATAGAGACGACATGGTTCCATATGAGCTGTTGCTGGCGTCTGAACTGTTCCCACCAGGCATGGATGTGTGCCAGTAGTTCATCTGGTGTCCGTTCACTCTCAGGCTCCCAACAGTTAACCATATTCCCCCATACATTTTCGATGAGGTTCATGTCTGCTTTTTTGTTGAGTCAGTCTAACTCTCATATTACAATCCGTTGGCCCCAAGCATGCCAATGGCTGTGGTTACCAACCATCTACTATTACTATTATTATTTTTATTTTATATTTATTATATTACAGTGTAAATAAAGACGTTTTATTGGAGTCGCTGGTCTATGTGACTCTCAACCACTGTAGCTTCGTAACCCATACCCGCCAGAGAGACAGGCCTGAGGGCTGATGATCTTGTGCCCCTGAGACATAGCAGAGCAGACCTCATGAGGGAGAATGACAGTCGACATCTCATCCAGGCCATAACAGAACTCTGCGGTTGACGTTTCTTCTCAGAAAGAACCACTGCCAGTCTCGAATAGAATCTCACTGCCTCTGGACCCATCCCACCTGATGTCGTGAACACAAGGGGAGTGAATCGACCGTGGTCCATATGTTGGATCCTTTCTTGATAATTTCTATTTTTTTCTTGTTCATTCCTCTTGTGTGCAGCTTCGAGAGACAGTTCATGATGACATGCTGCCATGGGATCGAATATCCTGATGTCAAAGAACGCCCTCTGCCCACGTGTCCAGAAACCTCGAGCACTGACATCCACTCTTTCATCATTTGATGTGTTTGCTGTTCTGTGGGTGAAGTGCTCTCCGTCTAGGGGTAGCAGAGCTGGCTCAGTCGTGGCATCATGGCATATTTCCTGCAGCATTTTGGCAGTGAGGTCACGTACTTCATCGTGTCGGATGCAAACAAAGCCTCCCTTCTTGCATACCATTGCATGGTTTGCATCAAAGGCAGTGCCACAGGCACAGTGTTGAGGTAGGTTCTCTATTGGCCACCGATATCTCAAGGCTATGGCGTCAATAAATTCTTGTTTGTTGAAGTGGAAGCCTTTTGCCTTGAGAGGCAGGGTTGTGAGCCAGTTTGATGCCCCGACCTCCTGTGCAATTTCAACTCTTCTGCACTGGTCTGGTGTTAGATGTTCGATTATGTGCTGCAGCTGGTCTTTTTGTCTTGCTTCACACTCCCTGCTTATCTGTGTCTTTATGTCTTTCAGCCTTTGTTGGTCGATTTCACTTGTCTCAGACCTGGGCACAGATCTTCTGTGACAAGGATTCGGTGAGCCTGAGTGAATTTCTGTGTTCATATCTTGCCACGGCTACTGGATTTATAATGCCAAGGCCTCCCATCCTGGGTGGTAGTGCTAGAAGGTCCCTCTCTTCTGGTGTGGGGATATGGCCATTGGTTAGAGATGGGAGGAATGAATCCCTGATTGCATCCTCCAGTGGTTGTAGCAGCAACTCGATGTCTGGTATGGTCCTCATCACGAAGGTCCACTTATGCTTTACACCATAGGTAAATGCACTGTATGCTGCATGGGGTTCTGTTTTTACGTGGCTGGATAGTGTATGAATTTCTTCTACCCATGTCTTTACTTTATCACTCACATATTTGTCTTTGAATTCCTTAGTTCCAATCACAGCCCCTAGATGCCTCTGACCTTCCTTGGTCACTATCACGTTTGTGCCTCTAAATGCTTCTTGTGCATCTTGATAGTAAGCTGGTTTCACGATCAAGATGGACATACTTGCATTAGGGTAGTAACCTATTTCAAGGCCATGAGATGTTACAAGGTCCCACCATTTCCTCACATCCCCAACCTTGCCAGTACCTGTGAGATCATCTGCATAGGCTAACTGTTTTACATTGGCAGCCTCGTATTTGATCTGTTGTTGCAGCACTGTCATCGCCAGGGCATACATAGCCATGGCAACGGGGTCTCCCTGGGTAGTTCCTTCTGTGGACTGGATTACACCGACATCATGAGCCGCTGTCTTACCCACAGTGTAGAGGTCTGCTGGTTCTTTGTAGGTGTTTTCCACATACTGGGCAAATGTTGGGCATTTAACCTTGATAATGTGCAGCATTGCCTCCCGGTTGATGGAATTAAATGCGTTTGAGGCATCAACTAATAATACTGCCTGACAGTCCTCTTCCCCAAATATTTCCTCATGGAGTGAACTGATGCCTCACCTCCTGCCTGCTGGCCTGCACACACCTGGAGGTTGCCAACTGCCTGCTTCACATCATCTTTCACCACCTCCATGATGCATTTTCCTATAATCCGTCTTAAGACTTCACCCACCCCGATGGGCCTGCATCCAGGATTCTTATCAAGGGGGATTAGTTTGCAAGCCGTCAGTGCTTATGTGTTACTGCACTGACTTGAAGCCAGCTTCCTCGCCAGTGAGGCAATGGTGTTACATAGGTCTGTTGCTGCCTCCCGAATCTTGATGTTACTGAGGATTACTCACCAAGATCTTGCATCCAAGATTGACGGTCCAGCCCCTCCCTGTGTGTGCATTGCCTTCCGCCACACCATATCTCCAGTTATCCTGTCATATATGATGGGATTGGGAGGAATGTAGTTGCCGTCAAGCTCTGACTGGGCACTTGCTTGTCGTGCAGTCGGGTGTTTTTCTTTTAGTTGTTGCATTGTTTCATCTGTCAGGTCAAGTACTCCATTTGGAGATTCAGCTGACAGAGATCTTGTTGCCATCGAGACCTTCCCCTGTCTCATCTTGCTTCCAAAAATCCTTGCAACATCGTTGGTATTCTTATTTCTTCTGCCTCGGTTGTTTATTCTCATCTGCAAGGCCCTTGCTTCCTCAAGTAGGTTCTCGATTTCATCTCTTTTCCATGTTTCAACCCGCCTTTGGATGGCCTTAATATTTTCTGCAATGCTAGCTCTTGGGCGGGTCTTGTTGAGGAAGAGATGTGGTATTAGTGCAAGGACCTTAAGAGAGAATGAGGCAATGGGTGTGTTACAGTTGTAGTTGGCTATCAGGCGAGTGATTTCCTTGATCATGTCAGTTGTAGCATTGCATTTGGGAGGTTCAAAAAGGTTACTTGACAACCATCCAACTATTTCAGTATATGTGGTGTTCACCCAGGTTACTGCATTTTCTCGGGATTTGCCCATCCAGTATGTGGGACGACCTTCTCACACAGACCTTTGAGGCTGTTCTACTACTACTACTACTACTACTGCTACTACCACCACTACCACTACTACTACTCCTTCTGCTCTAGAGAACCCAGATATTTTTCCTCCAGATGTAATAAATCCAGATACACCTTCATCCTTAAATGATTCTCTAGAACTTTCTTCAACTCCTCCTCCCACTTCCCATGCTGTCTCTGCTACAACACTTCTGCTCCCAACTCAGCCACACATAACTACCATTACCTTCACTACCTCTCAACCAACTACTTCAGTTACTTCGACACTTCCCCAGCCTCACGTTCTTCCAACCATGGCAAATCAACCCCCTCCCCCTCCACAGTCAATATATTTGGGACGATGCTAACCGCCCTAAATTTACGAGCGAAGATAACTCAGTGTCCATTTACGACTTCCTCAGGGAGGTCGAAATAGAACATTCGCAATAGACAAATCACAACTGAACCCCTCAAAGTCTCTTATCTTATGGGTCGGTTACACCAGGGCAAGTCACCAATAGGAGCTGCGATTCATTCAGGCCATTTTGAGGACTGTCAAACATTTGATGAATTGCCTCAAGAGTTAATACAACTCTGTTGGCAGCATTCAAATGCCGCATCTCTCATTGGCTTTACAAATTTATTAAACCAAATGGAGGAGGATATGAAAGTTCCACCTAAAGATGCAAAATTATATGAGGCAGCGGCTGTGATGAAGGCCACTAGTTTTGAGATGAGCCAGTTGTTGTGTGGCACCCAATGGGTAAAAGACATTAATGGAACCCTTATGATATCACTTAACAACTTTGGAGATTTGCCGGGTTACCTGAGATTGATGAATTGACTAGACACAAACCAGAAAGAAATAGCCCTACAGATAGGATTCAACCCAGGAAATATAATTCAAAACATCTCAAAGGACATCAAGGAAAGAACAGGATAAAACCACACTCGTCAGGCCACTAATCGCCCCTCAGTCTCGCAAGTTTTCCACACCTCAGTTACCTCATCGGATTACTCACGTTCGCGACCACTTACCAGAGGAAAACCTAACACTAACCATTCCCTTTCACGTTACAGATCACCAACCGGCGGTCGTGACAAGTCCAATGTGCGATGGGACAAACAATCCTCGATCGTGTGCTGGCACTGTGGTAACACTGGGCATCGAGAATCCAGTTGCGACAGTAAATACAATCACTCACAGGGTAGACAACATACACCTTCGCGATTGCGTCGTCCTAAATGCAGATATCACAAGACAAGTACAACTCACATTACTGAGGAGTGTCGTAATCAGTCGGGGGAAAGGGAGCGTCTGTGTCGGAAAATTATAACGTAACAACAGAAGATCAACTCCCCATATGCCAGGTAGGGTTTATAACTTCTTCAGGCTTAGCCATTCTAGGAAGGAGTGAAGACATACAAACCTCGTTTTTCATGGATACGGGGTCTATGGTAAATTTGATATCCAAAAACTCTTTAAATAGCATTAGAACAGGTAAAAAGGTCGGAATCCTTGAGCCACCTGACAATCGTTAATGTGGTGTGGATAGCTCAGAGTTTAAGGTCAAAGGACAAGTTGTTTTAACCTGTCACGTCCCGAGCTATTTCGCATCTCCGACACCCCCCAATCCCGAGGTATTTTTGATTTTTTTTTTTTTTTTTTTGCTAAAACCTCCGCTTTTGGTGAGAAACATCGAAATTTCATAGAGAAATCACTCACCTGAGGTTTAAAATACTCGATCCAGGTACCAGTACCTCCTTACCTAACTGAGTTTTCTAACAGGCTGGCACCAAAGAAAACGAATTCTATGGGAGGGTAACTATTTCACACCACTCATAAACGGTATTTATTTATTTACTTGGTACGAATTTATATGTAGTATGAGAGTATATTAGTTTTCAAACAGTAATATAGGCATTATAATCATTGTTTCACTCACTAACTCATCACCATACCTGACCTTCTTTTGCCACATTACCTGATCATCATTTCTGACTGTTTCTTCGTCTAATGCTATGTAAACTTTGTCCTCCACATTGTCATCGATTGGGGAATCATTCTGGCCCTGAATGTCTTTATTGGCCACGTCACTGGTAACAGGTGAATTGCCGAGACAATGGCATGCAGAGGGGGTGGGGGAGGTTATGTGGTGTAAGGCATTGTCCCTGCTTGACATCTTGTAGAGGAATAGAGGAAGGTGTCCTGTGTATACGTACAAAAAATCATGCGCGAAAATTAAAAATTGTGCAAATTAGGGACCTTGCAATTGCATGACGTACAAGTACGTCGTCGGGATTGGCAAATGCAAACTGTTGCAACGTACCCATACGTCGACGGGACAGGGCGGGTTAAAGATACAATTAGATAAAAGCCTTGACACCTTTTACAGCCACATTTCATGTCATGAACGACCTCACATATTCAGCAGATGTCCTTCTCGGCTTACCCACCCTGGCAGAATACAACATTGCCCTAATCCTAGCTTCTAGTAGTATAGATATTTATGGGTTCCCAGTAGATGGCATGGACTGTCTGTGTCCTGTGCTTTCCCAAATAAACTGTCATTCAGTCTCCACTAACTCCACCACTACCTGAGAGTACAGATGAATGCTCCCCATTCTCTGAGAGTAAAGAGATAAATCCACCACTGCCTGGGAGCATAGAAGTAAAGTCACCAGCAACTAATGATACACCCTCTAAGCACTCAATTGTAGATCATGATAACCCTTCTGAGGACTGCACTATAGCCGAATCAGACACGTCTCACGTAGCTACCTCACAAAATTTGAATGATGTTCTAGAACACGCAGTGATGAGGCGTGCAGTAACAAATCAGTGCACAATTATGTTGCCATACCTACTGTACAGTACTAAAAATAATGATGATAGTGATCCATCTGGTGTGTATGCCATCAACTCTAAGGGATCTGCTCCGACTCTTTCACCTGACCTACATTTAAGCCTGACTTGTGATGATTATCCACAACATAAAGATCGATTAGCCAATCTATTGCAGTCATATAGAGATGTTGAAGCTTTACCTGAAGAACCTATGGGTACGACAGACTTAGTTAAGAGCCACATAGAACTAGTACAGGGTGCTCAACCGATTTACATACCAGTTTATAGATTGCCTCACAGCCTGAGCAAGAAGACTGACGAGATAGTACAAAAAATGTTAGATCAGGGTATCATTGAACCCTCTGTCAGTCCGTGGAATAGCCCACTTTTCTTAGTTCCAAAGAAAGATGGCCAATTTAGACCAGTAATGAACTATCGTAAATTCTGTAACTGTGGCAGATGGTTTACCATTGCCAGTCCTGACTGATTTGCTAGAGTCACTAGGTGAGAACAACGTAGTCTTTACATCCCTTGATCTACTCAGTGGCTACTGGCACGTAGAAATGGAAGAATCATCTCCCCCTATAACAGCCTTCAGCACCCCTTCTGGACATTTTCAGTTCAAGAGGCTTCACTTCAGATTAAGAAATGCCCCTTCAGTGTTCATGCGACTCATCCATTCCGCCTTCAGTGGCATGATGTGCCATTCTCTCTTTGCCTATTTAGATGACAACATTGTTGTGAGCAAATCAATCTCTGAATATTTTGTTAAACTTCAGCAAGTATTTGAGCGCCTTCAACTGGCTGGTCTGAAGATCAGCCTCAGTAAATGTGACTTCCTAAGAAAGAAAATTAATTTCCTAGGGCATGTAGTTGACGCAGAAGGTATTCATACCAATGAAGATAAAACTAAGGCGATCATCAACTTCCCAGAACCTACCAGTACAGATGCCGTAAAGAGTTTTTTGGGAGTGAGTGGTTACTACCGCAGATTTATCAAAGGATATGCACAAATTGCCGCTCCTCTGAGTCACTTACTAAAGAAAAATGTGCCTTTCGTTTGGACTAAAGATCAGTCACAAGCCTTAGCACTCAAAACAGCCCTTGTAAATGCCCCAGTTTTAGCATTTCCTGATTTTACCAAACCCTTTCTTTTGTGCACGGATGCCTCAGGCGCAGGCTTTGGTGCAGTTTTGATGCAACTAGATCGAGCATCAAGGATGCGTGTAATAGCATAAGCTAGTCGCTCCCTCAACCCTGCCAAATGTAATTATAGTGTTACAGATCTGGAAGCTCTGGCAGTGGCCTGGTCCTTGAAACATTTCAGAGAAATAGTATATGGTTACCCAGTGCATATCCATACAGACCACCTCCCTCTATGTGATTTGTTCAAGGGACGAAACTGCACAGGTAGGCTAGTTAGGTGGTCTGTCACCATCCAGGACCTAACCCAACTTTTCAGCATGCATCAGGGAAATCAAATGAAGTTGCAGGCGCAATTTCACGCAACAGCAGTGGCTGTCATGTCAGTACAGCCAAGCAAACCTGATAACACCGCACTAACACCCGAAGTTGTTCAACATTATCAGCGCAAGGACCCATATGGTCCAAAGTAATTTATTTCCTGGAATCGGGAGATAACTCTACCTTACCTACTCTGCCAGTGCCAATTGATGAGTTCATGCTAAAAGATGATATCTTATACAGGAAAACGTTACTTACAGGGAAGGAATTGCCCAATAGGGAAGTCCACCAACTTGTCCCTACTGATCTAATATCTGCGGTACTTCAAATAGTTCATGACACACCTCATGCATCCCATCTAAGTAGAGATCGATGCTTAAGACAGGCACGTCTTGCATACTATTGGCCAACTATGCATCGAAATATTAACGTAGATTGTGACATTGGAGATCTAGTATTTGCTCGTCCCTTTACTCGCACATCCAAATTGGATGACAAATTTACAGGCCCTAATAAATAGGATAACAAATTTCAAATACAAGAATTGTCAACTAAAGATACCAAGTGGGTACATCCAGATGACCTAAAGCATGGACCACGAGACCTGATGTTGGAAGAGTCACTTGCACAAAGTACCACTATGTCTCCTTCTCCACCTATTCCTCAATCTGAACCTTCTTCACCCACATCTCCCCATTCTTCAACCAATCAATATCGATCCAAGCTGCGCTCCACACATAAACATCTTCTTGATCTCTCCCATTAATTCAGACTTATTTTCTAGGTAAGATGTTAGCGGTCTACCTGATGGCAGTGCTGACCCTCATAGGGTCCGGGTTGGGTGAGGACGATGGTGGAGTACATCCCGGGACCTTGGTCGGCTCACGAGGTGAGGTAATGGTGATTGAGGATGGATGTAGTCTCCCTGCGCTACGATCTACAGCCCCTGGCCGACGTAGCCATCGCCCTTCCTCACTTCGCACTCCAGTTGGACGAAATGAAGATCCAACTGTCAACCATCGTGGGGGAACACAATCCGGATCAATTTTGGTACCCTCTGTATCTCCCCATTTCTTGGCAATTGGAATACGTCAATGACAGGTTCTCTCAACTAAACAACACGTTTTCCAGTCAGGCACCAGCAGGTCGTTCACATGTGAAACGAGGTCTCTTTGACTTAGGAGGTGAAATTCTTAGTGGCTTATTTGGTGTAGCTACAGCTCGTGACCTCTGTGATTTCAAGTCCGACCTAGCTCACTTGGCCACGGCTCCAGAATCTCAAAGTCGAGTCATAAAGGTACAACACACTATGTTGCAGAAGATTACAGCCCACCTAAATGAAGTTACTTTTACACTCTGAACAACTTCACAGAATTCTAAGACAACACATTTCTAACATTAACATTGTTTCTCAGCTCCTCTATCTAAAACTTCACATCGATAACCTCCAACTCTCCATAGACTCTCTTCTATCTCAAGTTTCTAGCTTGCTTCGTATTCTAGTCGATGCTGTTGATGGACGTGTCACTGTGGACCTATCTCTGCTCTTCGTTCTGTATTAGAATGGGCTCACGCTACATTCGATTTGTCTCAGTTGCTTTCTTTTTCCTCTCTAGAATTCTACTATCCAGTTCTTGAGGCCACCTTTCTCGCTAACATTGTCATGGTTCATATTCCTCTACGTTCTACCATCACCTTTAACCTCCTCCAACTTATTCCTTTTCCTTTTAGGTTTAATAAATCCTTATTGCCAGCATCTGTCCTCTCGGAATATTTCCTCCTATCCCATGATCACCTTTCCATTGCTTTTATCTCCTCCACAGATCTCGACAGATGTTCTTTCCTTACCCCTGCGTCTCGTCTTTGTGCTGCTCACCTTCTAGTTATTTTCCCTAGTAGCGCTGCAACCTGCGAGTCTGCCTTAGTTGCAACCGTTCTGTACACTTTGCCTGTTCTTTTGTTCTGGCTCCAGAAATTCCAGTGCATCACGCTCATCTGAACCATGTCCAATACTTCTTCTTCACTGTCCCTATCTCTGTTACCATAATGTGTCCTGGTTCTTCTATTCGTTCGGTGCCTGCTAGTGGTCTCTATAAGGCACCTGACTGTTGTAAGTCAAATCTGGGTCTGTAATCACCTACGCCAATCGTTACCACTAAGCTGTACGCAACCACACCTATGACATCTTTCAACCAGTCAACATGACTTCCAACCTGCCATTTGATAATATCTCTATCACCTCTGCAAACTTGCGTATATTAACATTTCTATATGAAAGTGACTTCTCCTTGGATCAGTTTTCTATGGCCTTCAGCCATTCATGGGTACATCCAACATGTCTGTTTCCTCCAGTGGCCATCTCTTTTATAGGTCTCATTCTCACAGTCTGTGTAGTGCACTGTTGTGTAAGGAAGTTGGAACGCCGCCTTCACGAAATCCGAATCGCAACAGGAATAGTACAGCCCCCACGGGATGCAGAAGCAGGCAGTACTTAGTGTCCTCATGTATGATGACTTAAAGTGCAGAATAATTCAAATAACATCTATTGACAGAAAATAAAGACACACAAGAAAAAAAAAAAAAAAAAAAAAAGAACGAAAGACTTACAGCATAGTGAGTAAGATTACACTAACAAAGAACAAACAGTTCATGAGTCACAAGAGAAAAGAAAATAGTAAGGACAAGATCATAGACATATTTTACACTAGTAGCGTAGAAAAACATATAGAGTATATACAGGACAGTAAATAAAGTGTGAAAATTATTGAAACAAATATTGAATCATACGACAGAGACAATAAAAGTGTACAGATGCTTCCATGTAGACCAGTGGTTCTTAACCTTTTTTGAGTCACGGACCCCTTTGAGAATCTGGTGAAGGCTATGATCCCCTTCCCTAGAAAAATGCACATAAGCACATAAACACAACATTTTGCATACGACGAATATACTTTATTTTACTGAAAACTACATCACACAGTGTATGACATATACAAAGTATAAAACAATCTTTACAAAGAATTATGTTTCTTACTCTTTTTCATGAATGGCCACTTGATGAAAAAAACGAAATGCATCCAACTTGTGTAATATAAACAAAACAAAACTTTAATTCTGCTCAAAAGTTAATTTCAATGAGAAGGTTGTTGTTTGACTTGAATAAGATAAAATTGTGGGATGGTTTTTGACAAGGCAACACGCATGTCTATGACATCCAACTGATTTCGACTTTTCATTTTGATAGAAACAAGCGCTGAAAACCCTAACTCAGAGCACTCATAGCTCGCATTGCCAGACGAGGGTAGGCTTATTTCAACAAACACCAAAATTCTTCAAGACTCATCAAGTTGAATTCATTTCGTATCATTTCCTTTGTCCTCAGGTCGATGAGGTCATCTTTGGCAAGGTCTTCATCACTGATACAGTCTATGTCAGCAAGGAAAGGATTACAAATCCATGTTTTAACTTTAAAGTCACCTGAGCAGAAGCAACCTTTGAAAGAATTCTGCAGTGTTTCCAGATGTCTGCAGATTTCTGCCTGCAGAGAAATTGGCAGGGCTTTGTCACTCTCGATTCCACCCCGCAGAAGTACTTCCTCTAACACTGGAAAGTTTGCACAGTTGTCTGCCTCCAATCCCCTCTTCCACAGTGGCAGCTTGGCCAGAAGAGCTTGCAATCTTTCAGCAGCATTCATAATGGTGACTGCAAGGCCTTGAATGGAATTATTCACCCTATTCATATGGCCAAAAATATATGCCAAGTAAGCTAAGCCATGAATGAACTCCTCCCTGTCAAACTGTTCTGAGAGTGGGCATTCTTTTCTCTCAAAAAAAAAAAAAAAAAAAGTGAAACTTCTGTCCGAAGTTCAATCAATCACTTCAAGATTTGTCCTCTGGAAAGCCAGCGAACTTCATATTCTGCTCCCATTTCTCGACAAAACCTCATGAAAACACTATGGTTTGAAGCCCTTGTTCTGATGAAGTTGACGACTTTCACGTCAGTCGACAAGACTTTTTTCAGGATTGTTAGCAGAGTCTTTGATGCCAATGCATGCCGATGTAAAAAAAAAAAAAAAAAAAAACAGTGGTTCAGAATGACCTGGGGAGCTTCTTTTTTCACCAAAGCAGCAAAACCAGATGTGTTGCCAAGCATTGCAGGTGCTCCGTCTGTGCAGTGTACCGAGATTTTTCTTCCAGTCAAAGTTTTGCTTGGCAAAGAAACTATTCACCATTTCTAAGATGTCGATAGCCTTTGTAGTTTCCAAAAGGGGTTCACAAAATAGGAATTCTTCATTGATAACATTAGCATGCATACAGCGGATGAAAACCAGGAGCTGGCTGCACTGAGAGACATCAGTAGTTTCATCCAGTTGCATGCTGAACGGAAATGGCATAGCTGCCAATCCCTCCATTACTTGCTTCAAAATACAGTATTACAAAAAATGTCAACATTCTGGAGAGGATGACGTCACTTGACAAAGGCACTGCTTCAATTTTCTTCCTCTGCTCAAAACCACAAAACAGCTCAACCATTTTAAAGGGCACATGGCTTTACCAAGGTTTCTCCAATCGTATGTGGCATCTTTTGCTCGGCGGTGCAATAAGCAGCCTTGTAGGAAGCTTCAAGGCAAGGCTTTTGTGTTGGGGCAAATCCAAGTTTTGGCAAAGTTCCAGCTTTCCCAAACGGGGCCTTCTTTGCACGAAAAAGAACAACATTGTCCGATGTATTTTCAGGATGGACAGACGTGAGGTGCTCCTTTCAATGGTAATCATGGGCCACCAAAAACACTTAGCTGCCAGCACTATAAGCAGTGGCAGGGTACATTTTCTTTTAATTCCTTTCAATGGGAAACCATTATAGAAGTCAAAACCTGACGATGATGACGATTGTTACCTGACCAGGCGCTTTCTCGGTAGTTCTCAGACAAATATTTAGCTTGGTTGAAAGCTAGTGCTGCCAATCGGCATCACGCAATATCACTAAATTATTCTTAATTGTTCTGACCTTCATGGACCCCATGAAGCCCATCCATGGACCCCCGAGGGGTCCATGAACCCCGGGTTAAGAATCCCCTGATCTAGACGTATTATTACTATGAATATCAATTGATCCCTAAATGTTTTTTATTAATAATATTAAAATTGTTTAGTGATACAGTATAAAAATATGTTTGTTATACATACCGTCAGTAAATTTATACATATGCATTAGAGTGCTGTCGCCTCCAGAACTCTTTTTTCTGTCATTAAATTTTATGAATACAAAATACCTGGTAACAGTCACATGGAGAAATGTCAGGCATACGATCAACACATCTCTATGTCTGTATCGAACTACTGCTCTTCCACACTCTCCAGTCAGTTTTTCCTCAACCTGTCTGTTTACCATAATTATTACAATTCACCACCATATATATATATATGAAGCCTCTGTGATACAGTGGTAAAGTGTGCATTTTCGTACACTGAAGAACGAGGGTTCGGGCCCCACCAGGGTTAAAAACTTTGGGAGTGTTCTTCTGGCCACGTACTGCATTAGCGGACACAAGGGGTGCTGTGGCTGAACCAGTGTCGCATACAATATAGTATGCTTGCACCCAGTCGGCTTGCGCGGGCCGACTACACTTGGTTCACAGACTACACACACATTCAAAGCCACTCCAACACAACAGTTACACTTACAAGCACTTCTCACTCTACATACAATCTCTACTAGACAGCCTAAGCCACTTGGTAGAGATACATTGGCTGTATCGTCCCCACTTCGGTAGGGATAGGCCGGTCCTGCAGTGGACGCTCAAAAGGCTGATGAGATGATCTCTCTCTCTCTCTCTCTCTCTCTCTCTCTCTATTGTGTGTGTGTGTGTAGGTTCTCACTTTTACCTGATAACCATACACCCACGTATCTTATTAATCAAGAAGCTTCATATTGGCTAAGTTATATTCAATAAATCCACGTGGACTGTCGTGTCATTTACTCATATCTGTTGCAAGTGGCCCAGCTTAAAAATAAATAAAACAAATATTCTGGGTGTGGTCATCGGGGAGGGTCATGCAGTAATCATTATTATTATCAGCGATCATTTTCAAACTACTGTGCGACATAGGGTATTGGTTTTACACTTGACCACTCTCATTTTAAAAGGAATTACATTGGCCAGTAAAGGACAGCTGGATTTAAAACCACACCAAAAAAAAAAAAAAAACGTGAACTTCGCCACACACACACACACACACACACACACACACACACACACACACACACAAAACGTGAACTTCGCAAATTATTAAACACTGAACTGGCTGCCTTTTCGAAGTAGTGTACGTGAACGTCCACTGTGTGAGCCTTTATGACATAGTTAATACATTATATAACGGAGATATTGCGTAAATCTGTGCTATAGTATAAGTTAATTAACTGATCGATGGGAATCCGGTAAGCTATCATTAAAAACAGATGCTCCCACAGTCTAATTTTGTAATGAACAAAATAATAACATTATTTTCTCCTGGAAGAAATACTTATGCATGTAATATGAATTCCATGTTACAACATTATAATACTTCAGTGTTTGTCCTTATATGGTGTTTCAGGTTTCACCCCCAAAACATACAGTAATCATAGAAGCAAAATTATGTAACATGCTACAAATTTATAAATAGAAACAAAATAAACACTGAGGTGTGTGTCATCAAGTGTTAAAGACAAATTTTACATATCAGTCTTGGACGTCCATAGCCACGTATGCACACACCCATATTACCATTATGACACACATTTCATACTCACTATACTCCCCCCAACCCAACCACAAGTATTGTCCCACACCCACCCGATATGCACTCACACATACTGTATTTGGCATTCTGTGTACTGAATGAAATCCTGCTTTGAATTCTGTTGTTCCAAATGTAAGTAAGCATATAGATTTAACATTAATAGCATGTTCATTAACACTGCACACTGTCAGGCTGGCAATACTGAAACAAAAGACCCAGACTGTAACTGGTGCGTGAGCTGGAAAGCTCCCACAGTATGCTTCATTTTGAGAGTTCCATATAGGCTGTTTGTATTTTTCATTAGAAATGGCTGTTCATCAGTATGTTTACTTTAACTATTGACATAACTGGAGGAACAGGAACCTCTGCAGTGACACTACAACTCACCACCGTAGCTATGAGGATTGGAGGTGTCAACAGCCACCTCCCCTCTAACTGGTATCCGCCACTGAACACATTATTACCTATAACATTAACGAAAATATCACTGTGGGTATGTCTAACCCATGACTATTACTGACACATAAACTATGCAAATAAATATTGATTATTGGTTAACTTAATCCGTAATGTGAAGGTGGTTATGTATTGCCCTTGTATTTTGACACTATTAAATTTTAGGTAAACATACTAAATGCAACGTCACTACTCATTAGCATAAACTGATAATGTGTGTGTGTGTGTGTGTGTGTCTACTGATAGCCAGCTGAGGAGTTTTAGAGAGAGAGAGAGAGAGAGAGAGAGTCGAGGCGGTGGAGCAGGGTGCATGTTTTCTGTTAACGAGGGAGGGGGTATCCTAGTGTGTGATTGGGTCTATATAAAGATAATAAAAATAAATAAGTTTATTATTCTTTAGGAGAGAGAGAGAGAGTCGAGGCAGTGGAGCAGGCTGCATGTTTTCTGTTAACGAGGGAGGGGGTATCCTAGGGTCTATATAAAAATAATAAATATAAAAACGTTTATTATTATTTAGGATACAGGATATCATTGACACCTTAATAACTATACTGTAATGACTAAAAATTTATTCCTGTTGGCCGCTCACTCCCATACTCCCCCCTTCCCCCAACATCACGCCATTTCTGGATGAACTTGCCCTCTGTTTCTGAACCACAACTCAACCTGTATCGTGGTTCACACTACAAGGCAAGAGAATAATTTTATATAACTCAGACTAGAAATAGTATAGTGCACAGCCCATGATCCCAATCACATAATATTTATTAGTCTATAACATAGCATAATACAATGGCCACATAATATAATTTGGAAGATGAAGCTTACCGATTTGAAAAATTGTTGGCTCACACACACACACACACACACACACACACACACACACACAAAACGAGGGAAGATCAGAAGAAGAGAAGAATACATTTTTTTACAAAGTAATAGGTTTGCAGGTACGAAAGTGGTACATAAACAGGAGGGAATAAAAAGTAGGAAGGTAGTAGAACCAAGTCATGACAAGTATATAAACAAGATGATTAAGATGATGATACTCAAATGTGGATGGAATGGTATCTAAATTATCAGAGATGAATGATTATGTCAGAGAAAATGAACCACATATAATATGCCTAACTGAAACAAAATTAACACCAAGGATATCAAATGCCATACTAAACTTAGAGGAATACAATATATGGAGAAGAAATAGGAACTTAAAAAAAGAAGGAGGAATTATAATATTAACTAAGAAAAATCTAAAAGTCAAAGAAACAGAACTAGATATACCCTCACAAGTAGAACTGATTGCAGTAGAGATCAATACATCTGAAGGGAAAGTAATTGTAGCCAATTTGTACATGCCACCCATATCAAACACATGGGAAAGACACGAATATGAGGACCTGGCGGAGTTTAAGAGCATTACTACATAAAATGGAAGAGAAGTATAAAAGAATTATACTAACTGGAGATTTTAATACAAACATAAATTGGAATACTCTAGATATAATAAGCCAAGAAAGCTGTTGGGACCAAAAGCTCCTGGATCTCGTGCAAGAGTTTTTCCTAACGCAACATGTGAGGGTAACCACCAGAAAAAGAGGACTCGATGTACCTTCAATGCTAGATCTCATATTTACTAGGCAAGAAAATGATATTGACAGCTTAATAAATCACCCTCCATTCGGCAAAAGCGACCATGCAGTACTAAACTGCAACTTCAGGAAAGCATATGACATAGTTAACAGCAATGAAAGTTACAAAAAGAGCCTAAATTATAAAAAGGGAAATTATCATGACGTAAAGAAGTACTTCTTAGAAATTGATTGGGAAAATGAGCTTAGAGGACAAGATTTAAATGCTGTATATAAAAAATTATGTGAATTTTATGAAATAGGAGTCCAGAAGTACATCCCACAGCACAAAGAAGCAGAAAATAAAATAAAGAAATGGTTCAATACAAAATGTCAAAAATCAAAAGAAAGAAGAGATTTGTTGTGGAATAGATACAGAAGACACAATAGTGAAAGGGCGTATAATAATTACAAACAGGCAAGAAACGATTATACAAGAAAAAGGAGGGAAGCCCAAAAACAGTTTGAGGAGGATATCATAAATAAAAGTAGTGATCAACCGAAGCTATTTACAGCTATATCAGAAGCAAAACCAAAGTAAAAGATAAAATACAATCCATTACAGACGAGGGAATCACCTATACACAAGAGAAGGATATTTTTGAAGCACTAAACAAGAATTTTCAATCAATTTTTACAGAAGAAAAAAATTTTGAGAGGAACTATGTGGAACATGCATGCCCACACATACTACCAGATATATCAATATCAGAAAAAGTAATACACAAGGAGTTAAGTAAATTAGACAGAGGAAAAGCAAATGGTCCTGATGAAATTCATGTTGGGTGCTACGAGAATGTGCAAAGGAGTAAAGTAAACTATTATTTTTAATTTTCAAGAAATCCTTGAGTCAAGGTAAACTACCTGATGTTTGGAAGAAAGCAAATATTGTTCCCTTATTGAAGAAAGGGAATAGACAAAATCCACTCAAATACCGACCAGTATCACTGACCAGTGTTGTAAGCAAGATATTAGAAAAGCTTATAAGAAAAGCTTGGGTAAATCATCTAGAAGAACTCAATATGATAACAGAAAGACAGTTTGGTTTCAGAAAAGGAAAATCATGTGTTACTAATCTGTTGAGCTACTGTGACAGAGTAACAGACACAATACAGGAAAGAGAAGGATGGGTGAACAGTATCTATTTAGATTTCAAGAAAGCATTTGACACAGTACCACACCAAAGACTTTTATGGAAACTGTACCATCAAGGAGGAATTCGAGGCAAACTGTGTTGTTGGATGCAAGATTTTCTCATAAAAAGAGAAATGGGAACAGTACTAAGGGGAAATTACTCATCATGGAAAGAAGTGACTAGTGGAGTACCACAGGGCTCAGTGCTGGCACCAATCATGTTTTTAGTGTATATAAATGATATAGACAGTAACACTGGAAATGAAAGTTATCTTAATATGTTTGTAGATGATGCAAAAATACAAAGGAGAATTACTAACACAGACTCTTGTAAAGAGCTACATGAAGATTTAAATAAACTTCATGAATGGGGTAATTCGTAGCAAATGGAATTCAATGTGGACAAGTGTCATGTAATCAAGTTTGGTAAAAGTAGAAAAAGACGTGATTGGGATTATACGTTAGGAAATAAATCCCTACACACATCAGAAAGAGAGAAGGACCTAGGTGTGATTATCAATAACGGACTATCTCCGGCTGACCACATCAGTGAGAAGGTACGGAACATGTATACACTGCTTGCAAATATGAGAATAGGATTCACATACATAAATGAAGACATGTTAAGAAAGATAATAACATCATTCATCAGACCAACCCTAGAGTATGCATCAGTTGGAGTCCTCATCTCAAAAAACACATAGACTAGATTGAAAAAGTTCAAAGGACCGCTACAAGACGGGTACGAAGCTTAAGGGATCTAAACTACGAAGAAATACTAAATAAACTGAATCTACGAACACTACAGGAGAGAAGGAAAAGAGGTGACATGATAATGCTATATAAATGCATATCAGTGAAGGAAAAAATAGACATAAATGATTACTTAACCTATGGGGAAGCATCAGCAAGAGTACACTGCAAAAAACTGCATAAGAAGAGAGGTGATAAAGACGTAAGGAAATTCAGTTTCCCAAACAGAGCAATTAATCAGTGGAATGCATTACCAAATGAAACAGTGTGTGCCAAAACAATTCACAAATTTAAGGATATGTACGATAAATATGGTTTAAGACATGGGACAGTACGAGCTTGACTCTTTCCTGTAAAGATACAATTAGGTAAGAACACACACACACACACACACACACACACACACACACACACACACACACGGGCACGCGCTGTTGCCACTTTAGCCAAATCCCCCAACCACGTGGTCCAGTCAGAAATCTTGGCGAGTGTGTGTCTGCAATGAAGAGGAAATGGCCCGGTTCCTTGGATTATACTTTATTAAGGGGATTTGTGAACTGTCAACCATAAGACACTATTGGTGTTCAACAGAGGTTCACGAATACCCCATATTTCGACAGGCTATGAGTGGAAAGCGCCTCAGGGCCATCC
>NC_137013.1:22965412-23197912 GCF_032717465.1 Coenobita brevimanus | reverse complement strand
GTGTACTGTGGTGTTGGTTTCTTTGCTGTGTCCGAATGTTGTATGGGCAAGTGACCTCACAGCACTGAGCCTTGGTGTTATTTTATTTTTAATGTTTGTGATGTGTTTTTTAAATGACATTGATGTATTGTATGTTACACCAAGGATTTTGTGTGTGGTAGGGAAGTGTTTATGCTGAGGTGTGGGATGTGACTGTGTTCTGCTGTCCAGTTTGTGAGAAGAGTCTCTGTAGATTTGGCTGGGGCTATTTTGAGCCTGTTTGTGGTGAACCATTCGTGTAGTGTGTTGAGGTAAGGTTGAATGATGTGTGCAGCTGTTTTTGCGTTTTGGTGCGTACGTGTAAGTGTTATATCATCTGCATAGGAAGCTATGTGTATCTGTGGTGTGTGGGGTGTGGGTACGTCGTGCATGTATAGGTTAAAGAGTGTAGGGGACAAAACAGATCCTTGGAGGACGCTGTTTGTGAAGTTTCTGATGTTAGAAGACTGACCGGCAAATGTTACGTGTGCACATCTGCCTGCTAAGTAGTTTGCCAGCCATCTTTTTGTGTTATTGTGAAAGTTTGTGTTGAGTATTTTGTTTGTGAGGTTGTGGCGGGGGATGGCATCAAAAATTTTGCTAATGTCTAGTGTGACTAGGAGTGTTCTGTGTGGTGGCCTAGCTGAATTCATGCCATCGAAAACTCTCTGTGTAAGGTCTGTAAGAAGGGTGTTTGTGGAGTGTAGTGGCCTAATGCCGTGTTGTGACTGGGCTAGGGGAATGTGAGGTGTGACTAGTTGTAGTACCAGTCGTTCAGTGACTTTAGAGGGGGTGCAGAGGAGTGTGATGGGGCGATGTGAGGAGGGTAACCTGGGGTCTTTGTTGGGTTTAGGGATAGTGATGATATTGCCATGCTTCCAGATGTTGTTGTTGTTGTTGTTGTTGTTGTTATTGTTGTTATTGTTGTCATAACAGTAGTAGGTGTAGTTGTAGTACTGGACTTGTAGCCCCAGGTTCGTCTATAATGTGAACCCAGTGGACTGCAGGCTGAAGTTGCCCTCCTCCCGCAGTCCACTATTATTCATTCGGCGGCTGAGGGGGGTGAAGAGACGTTTGGATTACCGGGCAGTGGAGTGTTAATTTGTCATTGCAGATATTTAAAATGCACTCTATATCCTTTCCAAAGCACTTCTTCGTGACTACCACCATACTGCACTGTACATCATCTGTTACAACTCACAGTTCAAGGAGAGATAGCACGCTAAGTTGACTCAGATTTTCTCCCCTTTGCAGTTTCTTTCGTGTAGCTCAGTTAAGAAATTAGAAAATACTATGGATCTACATCCTTTCCATAGTACTTCTTCGTGACCAGCATCATATTCTAGTGTTGATCTATTGTTAGAGCTCAGCAGTGGCGAAGGAGAAACGGAAGTATTTCGCAAGTTAAAGACAGTACAGTAGTGGACGGAAGACATTCCCCCCCCGGGGGGAAATTTGGTCATTCCGGTGGGGGGGGGGAAACAGATAAGGCCATAATAGCCAAAGTGGCCTTTTTCATGTACTGTTGGTAAATGATCTTATGCTTATATATTTTAAGGCCAAAGGGTTTAACGCTTTTAATTTGTGCTTTTCAACAGTAACGATTGGTGCGTGGGACCTGCTGGTGGCGTGTGGCAACTACTGTATTCCTAGACAACACATCGTGCCACTCAGCTGGTCTTGCCAGTGGTCACACGTAAGATAATTATCGTATACTACGATAATATTGCCTCTCGTACGTTGTACGATACCATTTCTATTATAGTACGGTTTGTACGATAATTTTGGGTTGAAAGCTAGTATGGCAGTAAATTTTGTGGCACGCATAGCTAATCATGCACAGTTTTTCCACAACTGGACAGATGAGGATCTTAAGGGCTAATGTGATGGTCATCACTAAAAATATTTTTTTTTATGATCTTACCGAGTTATTACCTGCAAGAGTAGGGATATTTCTATGAATTATCTAAGTTCTATGGACTGCATTCTGTTGCTAGTCGAGTGATTTTCTAGATTGGCACTAAGGCTATTTTTTTCCTTGAAGTATTATTCTTGTAATAAAAGATATGATTATACTATCGTAATATTATCATTATGAGATTTTCACGTCAGTACCTTACAAAACGACGTTTCTTATGAAGATAATTGTAATGGGTAAGTGTTCAGTAAATAACCAAGGCATCGGCCACCGTTTTAAAATACACTACATCAGATTCTTAAACACTATTTAAAAAAAAAAATAATGATGTACGATAATTCCAACGAAAAATCGATAATTTGAGGAGCCGGTACGTAATTCCCATCTAAAAGTGTGGCAACACTGGGTCTTGCCCGCGCCGCTCAGCTGATACTGCCACACGGCCATCAATTTCCTTGATGTAAGGCACGCTTTTCAGGTAAATGAAGAAAAATTAACAACGGAAATGAATAGTGAATTATTAAATGAATTATGTGATGTGTGGGGTAATGGAATACCTTTCTGAGAAATAGGAGAAATGAGTATGTTTACAGTAGGGTTCATCAAACGAGACTCTGGGATCCCGGTACTCCCCGTGATACATTCCCGGGAAAGGTATAAATACTCTCGGGAATATCCCGATTCAAAGGTGGTGATACATTTGTAATGCTCACATCCCGGGAATTTCCCGTGATGACTAAAATATAACGGGATAATTTGATTATCCCGGGATCCTCTCTCTTACTGGAAACTATTTGGGTCCTGTATATAATTATCAACATTCTGGAATAGCTGACTATTTAAACATGGATTCTCATTCTTTCTCATTTCATTTGTTTTAGCGTAATATAAAAATGCTGACGTAGTCACGATATGAAATCAGTAGTACACGTATCAACGTTTTAATACATTCATACACAGCCGTCCATTAATTATCTGATGACACATACCTAAAAGGTAGTAAAGCGAGGGGGACACTATAGCTAGACCTTCTGATTTACCAATAGAGGTAGTCTGTGAACCACTGCTGTAAGTTTGTAGTGTAACATGGTTAATAACTATCAGTTGGCATATGTCAGCCATATACCTATATCTTCCCTTATTTGAAAGCACACAATACAGTCGTGATATCAGAACCAAAATATTGTATGTGATTATTTTTACTGCGGCACTTGCCAATAATTACTCCTTTACATCCTACGTAAAATTGCTGTTAACATTATAGCCATGTGTTCAGATGCAGTCAGTTATAGGTGTTAGTATATGTTACTTTTGTTTGATGGACACACCTAGACAAAACAGGTATCAATGTTTTGCTTTGTTAAATTCACCTATGTAATGTACTGTATGTGTCATACGTTAAGAATGTTATGTGGCAGTTGTTAATATGTGGGTTTGTTTCCCCATAATAACTTATTTCACATTTGTCAAATTGTTTTAAGTAGTCCTTTACTATTAAGATGTATTCTTGATCCCTGGACAGTTCCCATTATGGTGGGAGATTCACGCAATACCGAATGTGTGAATGAGATATGTACTGAGACATTCCTGCGATCCCGGGATATTCATGTAACCCCGGGACATTTGGAATTCCCGGAAAATTCACGCAACCTCTAGCTTGCTTGCGTCTCACATCATTTGCACCGGGAATATCCCGAGACTAGTGTCGTATATCTCGGGAAAAAAAACGGGATCCCGGGATCTCATTTGATGAACCCTAGTTTACAGTAGTCTTCCGGGTGATGGATCACCTAATAAGGTATGGAGAAGTGATGTGTGCTGGTTGGATTCGAATGCTTCATGAATAACAAAGTGAAATGCTTCATGAATGACTTGGTAACATGTATATAACCTTCGAACAGAAATGGTATTGGATACATGTAAACTTAAAGGAAAGGGGGCATGTAAAAAAAGCCTTGTACTGTAACTAGGCTACTGTGATGGCTGCTTATCCAAACCAGCTCTTCGTGTAATTCCATGCTAAAAATATATCACACAGTAAGAAGAAAATTTTGCAAGAAAGTATGTACTGTAACTGTGAAATGGTGTAGTATACTTCAATAGTAACCAAATGAGTGCCTTGAAACTTGAGTGAGGCCTGAATTATGGATTTTTTTTTTATTATATTATTTTCCTTTTTTTGTGTGTGTTATTTTGTACATATCTTGTGTTTCTACATCAGTTAGAAAAAATTCAGACTGTTGCAGAGTTGTGGCATACCTGAATAAATGAGTAAGCACAGTTACGATCCAAAGGAAGTATCAAGGCCTTGATGCTGGGGGACAGGAAAGCAAGAATGGTCTGGTGTTGGGACAAAGCTCGAAACCCCCTCCCCGCCCCCCTTCCTCCCCCTCCTCCTCCCCCAAGTACCACCACGACCTTTGATCGAGACGGTGCTGACTCCTTTGCTTCGCTGTTCAAAGCAGCTCATGGTACTCATGACGTGTTGTGGAGTCCATATTACGTTAAAAAAAAAAAAAAAAAAAAAAAAAAATTGAAGAAATTCTGATTGCACAGTAACGGAACGAAAAACGTGATGCAAAAGGGAATGAACATTAACCTATACTGGTTACAAGTATAAATTACTGAAGTATTTTCCACAATATTCAAGCTCTACTGTACTGTAATCCTGTGTGGTAGAGAATCATGTTGTTGGATAGAAGTAATCTTCAGCGAGATGGACAGGCAACAGAAAACTGACGAAAAGACATACATAAACCTTAGAGAGATTCACCAAATTGTTATTTTTCTTTCTAAATAGCACCAAAAACATTTAGTGAGCCTGTGTGATTATAAACCATTCCAGCAAGGAATTGAAAACACACAGACACATGCCATTTGAGATTCATGATAATTGCTATTTTACTCTTGCTAAAGACAAACGATTACATCCATCTTCGGAAAAGTAAGCTTTCTACATAAGCCAGACAAGCAGACAGACATGGACAGACTCTGGATGAGCGATTCACGCTGACTTATTATATTGTTCGTTCCACCAGATGACATGATTCAGATGACATGATAACAGAGCCTTGTAGACGTAGAGGAAAACGTAAAAGGCACATGGGACATGGGACAACGGACAGAAGGAAAGACAGAGTTGCAATTATTAGATCACATTGATTGCTATTCCGCTCCTGCTAAAGGCAGACGATTTTATTCAACTAAAACGAGACTAAACTCAGTGGCACAGCCAGGATGGGGACCACGGGGGCCCGGGCCCCCCTCCCGAAATCTGTACGTGTGTTCGAGAATAGATTGCTAATCTTATTTGTCGAATACTTGTTTAATCCACGGTATAATACTCGGTATATCACATATTTGGAGAACTGAAAGAATATGCAATTCTGAGTAGGTCTTCTATACGCATATACGTTTTAAGACTTACTTTAGGTGCGAGACAGATATGCGAATTTACACATGGGGAGCCGTTGGCGGCCGTGATGTGTGAGGAGATGAGGCAGGAAAGGAAGCAAGGCACATGATGCCGCTCTGCAAAACTTTCATTTTTTTTTTTTTTTTGCATGTTATGACATTACCTTCAAAATGGAAAACTGCTCTATTAATAGGTTTAATGTAATTAACTAATTAGGAGTACTTCAGGGCATGTAGGCCTACATATAGCAAAATTCGCAAGAAAAATACACTACCGTGGCAACGTTTACTGGCCATCACCCGCCTGCGCCATCAGTCATCACTCATCAGTCAACTGTCATCACTACTGTTAAGAAGCTGAATTGCTAGCCAGATTTTTCTCGATAATTCCCGATGTTTATCGTAGTTCAGGTACGAGTCAGAGTTACCAGGTAGCATGTTGTTTGTGAGCGTAGTTATTTTGTAAGTTGTACATTAATTTTTTTGCCTTTTTTCTCAATAATGTTTTATTATGTGATTGTTAAATTCTATAATTTAATTTAAGTTTGTATGCTAAATAATTTAGAGTGTTATGCAGTGTTCTCAAACTCTGGCATGTTTTGGATATCTTCGAGTTGGTGACTGTTGCTTCTCCTAGAATTCAGTACGCACTTGAATATAGGAAGCTTATATATGGATGGGGAAGCGACCAGAGCAGGTTCAGTCAGTTTCAGTTCAGTTTGAGTGTAGTTCAGTGTCGGTGCAGTGTAGTTTGTATGTTTTCAGTACTTGTGAAAATAGTGAAATGTTATTGGCAAATAGTGAAGTGTTATTGCAGTTTGTGTATCTTCGGTGTTTGTGAAAATAGTGAAATGTTATTGGCAAACAGTGAAGTGTTATTGGAGTTTACCTTCAGAGCTTTTGAAAACAGTGAAGTTTAATTATATGGAAAATACAGACTGTGAACTTAAGAAGCCAATGTTTCCTTATGGTCTGGCTAATCTTGTGTGCTGTTCACTGAAAGGCTGCCCATAGGAAGAACAACTCACTAGGCAACGTCCTTCCTGTAATGAAGTACTGTTGTTGGAGCCTGTGGCAGTGTGGGACAGGGACGTAACACTGGTGTCAGGAGTATGGATTAAGTGCTAAAGTGAGTCAAATCTTCGACATGGAGCTAGGGGGTGTGCAGACAATGTCCCGAGCTGGGAAGGAGGAGGAAATGTCCCTGGCAACAACCATGAAGCTATTACAGGAACAGAACGAAGGACAGAAAGAACTCAAAGAACAATTACAGGCCCAAAATGTACATTACAGGCACAGAATGAGGGACAGAAAGAACTCAAGAACAATAATTACAGGCACAGAATGAAGAACAGAAAGAATGATATGAACAGCCTCAGGAGGAATTACAGGAGCAACAGAGGCAATTACAACTGAGGATGCAAGGACATCTGGATGCTTTCATGGGGAAAATGAAAGAAGAGCAGCGGCAGTTGAGGGAGGAAGTATATGCTGAGCTACAGCAGCAGGAATGTGAGGGAAGCAATAACGTGATGGAGGTCAGACAGCATCTAGACGACCAGGTGAACCACATAGACGACCAACTGAAGATCAGTGAGGGAATAGTGACAGAGTGCAGATAGCATGTTGGCAAGCAGCTGAAGATTGGTGAGGGAATAGTGATGGAGTGCAGACAACATGTAAATAACCAGTTGAAGCATGTAGTCGACCATGTGAAGATTATTATTGAGAAAATCGAGGCTGTAGAGAAATATTGGGCTGCTGAGCCTCAGGTTAGTGTATAGAAGCATATGAAAAGAATGGACAGTGGATGGTGAATCGTGATGGATCCCAGGAATCTAAAGGCAGCATTACAGGGTTGAATAATCAGAATGTAGGACTCTTCAGTTCTGGACTTTATTATGATGCCCCAGTTTTTATACCTCAAACCAGTGAAGTGCATGGCTGTAATGGGGGTACAATTAAAAAGAAACCTCAGGAGTTTGATGGTAGAGTATCTTGGGAAGCTTACCGTGCACCGTTAGGGTGATAGACAGAGGGCAATGCAGCTTGTTACTATCCTTAAGGGTGCTACAGTTGAAATTCTGGGGCAGATGTCACTGATGGAGAGGAACAGTAATCAGTCTCAAGTAGAAGTGCCGGAGCACATATATGGGACCATGTACCAGACTGAGGATTACAAAGCAAGATTCCAGAGCTGTGTACAGGCTTGAGGCGATTTCCTACAGCAGCTTGCTCATGACCTGGAGAGTATGGTATACAAGGTATACCAAGGAGCAGCGCCTAACTTGTTGGCTATTCTTCTGAGGGCTCAGTTCATCGATGCTCTTGATAGTGTAGAGTTGAAAGTGCAAATGAAGCAGGCACAACCCAGAAACATGCAAGAAGCACTAGCCAGGGCTCTAGAATTTGAGTCCTACGTCAGGTCCAGTACATCCACTTTTCAGACTGGTCATAGTGCAGGATTCAAGGCAAGAAAGGCGCAAGTACATGAAGTGGAAAATTTTTGAGGAAGATGCTGGTACTGTGAAAAGCCAGGACATAGGAAAGAAGACTGTTATAAGTGGAAGAGGCAACAGGAGAAGATCAGAGGGAGTTGCTGGTATTGAGAGAAGCCAGGACATTGGAAAGTGGACAGCAACAAGTGGAGGAGAGAACAGGAGAAGATCAGAGGAGGTTGCTGGTTCTGCAGGAAGCCAGGACGCAAGAAGGTGGATTGTTACAAATGGAAGAAGGAGCAAGAAAGGAACAGTGCAAGGAAACCCACGATTGCAACTAATGGCTGTTGGACATGTGGCGAGATGGGAAACTTCAGCTATGAGTGTCCAAATGAGAAGGATGAGAATAAGATGAAAGCTGGTGACAAGAGGGAACAACCAGCCACTTTTTCCCAAGAAGCCCCACCACTGAGGAGATGCAGAACTTTGATGAATAGTGTGTGAGAACATGGAAGAACAGAGGGCAAGCTGTGTAGTAGGGATGGGAATCTTAGCAAGAAAATGCTGCCATACTGTAGTGACAGGTCCAGCATCAGATGAAGAAGACCGGAAGAGGATGCAGATTTACAACCAGAGCTAGAGTGGCTGCACTGGAGTACAGTGCAGCCATCATGGGAAGAGGTTTCTAGATTCAGCCCTGTGACCCAGAGCTCCTGGAGTCAGTGGGACCTTCTTCATTTGAACAAACGACTACTGGAACGTCAGTGGGAGCCAACCGATGGCCTCAGCAAGTATATATTGGCAACTGGTGGTCGTGAAGATGAGGTCTGAGATCTTGGATGAGTCCCATAACCAGATTATTAGTAGGCACCTGGGAGTGAAGAAAACTCTAAGTCAACTGTAACAGAGGTTCTACTGGACTGGCATACAGCATGATGTCGAAGAGTGGTGTCAGGCCTGTGATGTATGCTGTGCTAAGAAGGGACCCAAGAAACATGGTTGCGCCCCTCTTTAGCTGTGCCAGGTGGGTGCACCGATGGAAAGAGTTGCAGTAGACATTGCTGGACCTTTGCCACTCTCAGAAAGAGGAAACTGGTATATATGTGTCACCAAGGACTGCTTCACAAAGTGGCCATAAGCCTATGCTATCCTCAGTCAAGAGGTTGTGACTGTTGTTGAGGTGTTGGTTGACCAGTTTTTCTGTCGCTTTGGGGATGCTACAAGAGCTACATTCATACCAGGGTAAAAACTTTGAGGCTGCTGTGATCCATGAATGCTGCAAGTTGCTGGGGATCAAGAAGACCAGGACGACCCCACTAAGGCCACAGTCAGATGGGATGGTGGAGAAATTCAACTGGACCCTGGGACAAGAACTGGCCAAGTACTGCATAGTGGGACAAATAGAATGGGACCAGAAATTAGCTGCATTGTTGATGGCATATTGGTCTGCATTCCATGAGTCTACTGGCTACATACCTGCAAAGCTTATATTGGTCCATGAGTTACGCTTACCCATTGACTTGTTAATGGGAATACCACCTGGTGAAGAACAGCCTACAGACATCTCCAGCTATGTGAAGCATCTTCAGAAAGGCTGGCTGAGGTACATCATCAAGTGCGAGGAGCCCTTAAGTTTTCAGGAGAGGTGACGAGGTGCAAGTATGAGGCCACAGCAAGTGAGATGAGGTTAATGGATGGTGACAAAGTTTGGTTGTATAATCCTCAGCGGAAGAAGGGGCAGTTATTGAAGCTGCAGAGCCCATGGGATGGGCCTTACACTGTGCTGGACTGCCTATCAGACGTAATGTATCTGATTTGGTGAGGCAGGAAGTCTCGCCCAAAGGTGGTACACGTGGACCGTCTGTGGCAGTACCATGGGCCAGGACAGTACAGCTGGAATGGCACCATGGAATCGTGCTCACCTGCAGCCGAGGATGTTGAGAAGGACCAAGGAGCTGAAGTGCAAGAGGATGGTGACAGTTTCCCAAGAGAAGTGGATCAAGAAGAGGACCAAGACATTCCAGGAGGAGTGGACTGTGTGAAAGACCAGGGACATCGTTGGAAGCAGCATTGGAGAAGACCTGATGAATTGAAGGATTATTTTATGTATAGTTAGATGTTTCAATAGGATTAAGGTTTATGTTTGTTTATACTGTGTAGTTTTGTCAGGACGACAATGAACTAGGGAGGGGATAGTGTGAGGAAGCTGGATTGTTAGCTAGATTGTTCTTGAGATTTCCTGATGTTTATCGTAGTTCTGGTATGAGTCAGAGTTGCCAGTTAGCCCGTTGTTTGTGAGCATCGTTATTTTGTAAGTTGTACATTAGTTTTTATGCCTTTTTCTCAGTAATATTTTATTTATGTGATTGTTAAATTTTGTAATTTAATTTATTTGTATGCTAAATAATTTAGAGTGCTATGCAGTGTAACAAAACTCTGGCAAGTTTTGGATATCTCCGAGTAGGCAGCTGTTGATTCTCCTAGAATGGTGAACACTCTAGAATATAGGATAGAATATACGAAGCTTGTAAATGGATGGGGAAGAGACTAGTGCAGGTTCAGTTAGTTTCAGTTTAGTTTGAGTGTAGTTCAGTGTCAGTGCAGTGCAGTTTGTATATTTTCAGTACTAGTGAAAATAATAAAATGTTACTGGCAAACAGTGAAGTGTTATTGCAGTTTGTATATCTCCAGTGCTTTCGAAAATTGTAAAGTGTTATTGGCAAACAGTGATGCGTTATTGCAGTTTGTATCTTCGGTGCTTGTGAAAACAGTGAAATGAAGTTGGCAACCGTTAAGTGTAATTATCTGGAAAATCAAAACAGTGGATTTCAGTAGCCAGTGTTTATTTAAGATGATCAAGCTGATCTTGTGTAGGCCTACTGTACACGAAAAGGCTGCCTCTATAAAGAACAACTCATTGGGCAACATCTTTCCTGTACTAAACTACTGCTGTTTGAGCCTGTGGGAGTGTGGGACGGGGATGTAACACTAGAGTTCGTGTTACGCCAGTCCATACAACTTGCTCATCACGGTACTTCACGCTGCACTGCGACACAAACTGAAAACACGTATATCGTGGGTTTCCCTGGATCACTGAAGGATGAAACGGAAGCAGCCGCAGCAATCAAGTATATTGGACTTTATGAGTTCAAGTTCTAAAAGGTCAGATTATGTTTAGCAAATGTATTACATTGTAGAGGATATTATTACTGGCTTGTATCATTGGTGTCAATTCCCAGAGGTCTAGGCATTGTAACAACCCAGCCAACATTTCCATATGGGCCACATATGGGTGTTATATAGGCCAGGCTGTATGCACATATGGGTTATATATGGTTTGCCCATATATCACCCATATGGTGAAACATGGGAAAATATGGGTCCCATATGGGCTGCCCAGATGCACAAAGATACCATTTATATTTACTATTAGACAAACAACAAGGTGTCATTTATATCATCTTATTTCCAGTTCTGCGGTGATGCAATGGTCATGTCTTGTCTGGGATGTGCAGTTTAGCACTATGTTGAGCAGCTTAATACATCACAAACGCATGTTCAGAAGTTTGTTGGAACCTCTCCTATAACTACTGTACAAACGAGCCTGCAAACACTTTGGCAAATCATTAGCATATGATTCAGCATTGCCGCACGATTGAAGCTTGTATCCATCATAAAGGTTATAGCACAGAGTGATGATCATCAATGTTTTCCACTAGTGTATATGTGAACCGACTAGGTATTATTTTCACTTTAGCATTTTAACAAGTGATAAAGTCATGTCATGAGCTCTACTTAAGTGTAAGCTCACAGAAACTAAAAGCCAATGATTGCTTAAGATTTCCCTTGTGACATATTTTTGGCTTTAACTACCTGTGCCCTGTGTGGCAGCCATCACTGAACCTGAGTAAACTAATCACTGAACTAAGTGAAGTATTTAACAGACGAAGGATTTTCATGGACATATAAACTTTTTTTTTTTTTTTTTTTTTTTTTTTTTAACAGTAAGTGCAATGAAGGCCCTGATAAGAAAACAGAGGCTTGAGTGTTGCAGCTGCACGAGGCTTACATGAGGGAGTGTTGGTGCCAACTTTAACATAAGGATGTGAGACTATGGTGTGGCATGAAAATGAAAAGTCAAGAGTAAGAGCAGTGGAGACGGGACTCCTGAGGAATGTATGTGGAGTACAGAGAGTGGAGAGGATACGAAATAATGTGATTCGTGAAAGGTGTGGGATGAGGAAGTCGGTGGACAACAGAATCGAAAGAGAGTGTACTGAGATGGTATGGTCATGTGGAGAGAATGGATAACAACAGAGTAGTGAAAAAGGTATATCTGAGTGAATTTGAAGGAGGGAGGAGGCGAGGTAGGCCAAGGAGAAGGTGGAGAGATATGGTGGATGAGTGTTTGAGGAAGAGAGGTTTGGAAGTCGGTGAGGCTAGGGAACTGACAAGAGATCGAGCTGGCTGGATGAATGTTGTGAGGAGAAGTGCATGATCAGGGATTTTGGCACCCCTTTTTAACGTAGCAGCCTCCGGATTGACTCAATCGGATACGTTTATGTGAAACTACAGAACGTGGTGAATGTTTTTGGTGTATCCGATAGAGCCAGGATTCCGGGGGCTTGAATGATAAGTGAATGGAAGCGTGGCCCATTGGACTGGGCACGTTTGGAGTGTCTGGACATTGCTACTCCTCACCCTGCCCTTGGGTGGGAAAGGAGGTCCGGATGATGATGATGATGATGATGATGAATAAACAGTAAGTAGGGAAATGCCAGTACCAGGAGTTAGATTTAACTGTTTAACAGCACCTTTTCTGCGATTAATATCTTGTATTTGTCGGTAGGTCGTCCAGCAATAAGCAGCAGGCGGCCGTTTCGGGAGAATCAGTTCATCCAGGAGTACCGAGTGTTCGTACACATGATAAACCAGCTGAGTGTTCGGTGAATGACCTCAGCCAATCTTCCGACCCACGTGTAAATCTAGAAGACGACTCATGTAGTCAAATCCGTGATTGTCCGGATCACTTTCATAGCAGTAGGCAACAATGTTATGACATTGTACGGACTGTTCAATATAAGCATCTTGATGACGAGAGCAAGTCTGCTCTCTTAACAAAACCTGGTCGCCTCCCAATGATTATGTGTTTCCTACCTTATCACACGCAGGGAGAAACCATAAGTTCCAGCCGTCCTAGCTTGAAAAGTATCCCCGGCTCGCGTACAGCGACCAGGTGGCTGGCTCCTTTTGCGGGGTCATGTCCTTTTATTGTTACCCTGTAGAAATGTATGTTACTTTACTCTACTACTGTCTCAACAGCAATGCATTCGCAGATATGGCTCGTCGTCGTACTTCGACTGGCGTCGGATGGCTCCTTGTTTAACCTGTTCGGAAGTGTGTGATTGTTTGAAGTTGTGGTTTTTGAGTATTTTGAGGTAATGGATGATCATCAGCAAAGATGGGTGATTTAGCCATACATCAACGTGCATGGTGAAGTGCAGTGTGTGTTTACATTTCTCATGCTTAGTCATTGGGCCCCCCCCCCAATTATATTTCTGGCTGCACCTCTGAATTAAACCCTATCCGTAGAGGAAGGTAATCCATAGTGAAAGGTAATTAGTAATATAAAGAGAACGAAAGTGAGGCATGCAGTTTGCTAATTATCGGTTCACATTAATTGGAATGATCGGTTCATATTAACTGGTACTGTATTATTGTTGCTGCTAGAAAATTGTATTTAGCTTCAGTGGAAATACGACTATCCCTGAGAGGAAGACGCCAAACATATGCAGACATACACACTAACAGACAGACGCTCTCTAAGTCATTAATTTCTCAAGTAAACCGCCGCTTTATTCCTGCAACTTTATTCCTGAGACTTTATTCCTGCAATTTTATTCCTGGGACTTTATTCCTGCTACTTTATTCCTGCAACTTTATTCCTGCTACTTTATTCCTGCGACTTTACTCCACCTACTTTATTCCTGCTACTTTATTCCTTCTACTTTATTCCTGCTACATTATTCCTGGAACTTTACTCCTACTTTATTCCTTCTGCTTTATTCCTTCTGCTTTATTCCTGCAACTTTATTCCTGCTACTTTATTCCTGCGACTTTACTCCGACTTTATTTCTGCTACTTTATTGCTCCTACTTTACTCCTACTTTATTCCTGCTGCTTTATTCCTGCGACTTTATTCCTGCAACTTTATTCTTGCAACTTTATTCCTGCAACTTAATTCCTTTTACTTCATTCCTGCAACTTTATTCCTACAACTTTATTTCTTTTACTTCATTCCTGCAACTTTATTCCTGCAACTGGCTGACAGTTTGCGTAAGGGTAAAACAAGCCTCACCCGTAACATATATTCATTGGCTACTTACTGAATTACGTTATTTACATCCACACCCTCGGAGATAGATCGGATGTTCTTTTAAGTGGAGCGTGTGTGTGTGTGTGTGTGTGTGTGTGTGTGTGTGTGTGTGTGTGTGTGTGTGTGTGTGTGTGTGTGTTAACATGTGAGTCAAGCTAGTAATGACCCCTCTAACTTCCTCAATTATCTGTATCATATTACATGCTGATCGCTAATTACCTCATGATATATTTACCTCTAACGAAGCGCTACATACGGACTATCCTGTATATATAACATTGCTCGTTAATTACCTTTAAGCAAATTGCATACTGACCGCTGATTACCGCAAGATATATTACCTGTAATTGCCATTCCATTTTAATTGATGAAGGTGGGTTAATTAAAGGTGTGTCTCAGGTGTAATGACCGATGTTGGATCTTGTTAGCCCAGTTAAGAGACGACCCACTTAACATTCTCTCTCTCTCTCTCTCTCTCTCTCTTCCTCATTTTCTCGGCTTGCTTTCTGTTCACTGGACCAGAAAGGACTCTTTCTGAAAGGTCAAAGGTCTCACACACACACACACACACACACACACACACACACACACACACACACACACACACACACACACACACACACACACACGTATGGTGAAATATGGAAGGATGAGCATGAATCAGTCCTGTTAAAACACACACACACACACACACACACACACACACACACACACACACACACGTATGGTGAAATATGGAAGGATGAGCATGAATCAGTCCTGTTAAAACACACACACACACACACACACACACACACACACACACACACACACACACACACACACACACACACACACGCACGCACGCGCGCGCGCGGAACTTAAAATACAGCATCAGATCTATCTCCGAGGGTGTGGATGTAAATAACGTAATTCAGTAAGTAGCCAATGAATATATGTTACGGGTGAGGCTTGTTTTACCCTTACGCAAACTGTCAGCCAGTTGCAGGAATAAAGTTGCAGGAATGAAGTAAAAGAAATAAAGTTGTAGGAATAAAGTTGCAGGAATGAAGTAAAAGGAATTAAGTTGCAGGAATAAAGTTGCAAGAATAAAGTTGCAGGAATAAAGTCGCAGGAATAAAGCAGCAGGAATAAAGTAGGAGTAAAGTAGGAGCAATAAAGTAGCAGAAATAAAGTCGGAGTAAAGTCGCAGGAATAAAGTAGCAGGAATAAAGTTGCAGGAATAAAGCAGAAGGAATAAAGCAGAAGGAATAAAGTAGGAGTAAAGTTCCAGGAATAATGTAGCAGGAATAAAGTAGAAGGAATAAAGTAGCAGGAATAAAGTAGGTGGAGTAAAGTCGCAGGAATAAAGTAGCAGGAATAAAGTTGCAGGAATAAAGTAGCAGGAATAAAGTCCCAGGAATAAAATTGCAGGAATAAAGTCTCAGGAATAAAGTTGCAGGAATAAAGCGGCGGTTTACTTGAGAAATTAATGACTTAGAGAGCGTCTGTCTGTTAGTGTGTGTGTCTGCATATGTTTGGCGTCTTCCTCTCAGGGATAGTCGTATTTCCACTGAAGCTAAATACAATTTTCTAGCAGCAACAATAATACAGTACCAGTTAATATGAACTGATCATTCCAATTAATGTGAACCGATAATTAGCAAACTGCATGCCTCACTTTCGTTCTCTTTATTCTGCCTGATAAACTTTCACAGCTTCCTCTACAAACAGGATTTAATCTCACTTAAGCTGAATAAAATAGTCTGCCTTTAGCAGAAGCAGAATAGCATTCGATGTGATCTGATAATTGCAACTCAGTCTTTCCTTCTGTCCGTTGTCCCATGTACCTTTCACGTCCTCTACGTCTACAAGGCTCTGTTATCATGTCATCTGAACCATGTCATCTGGTGGAACCAAGAATAAAATAAGTCAACGTGAATCGATCATCCAGAGTCCGTCTTTGTCTGTCTGCCTGTCTGTCTTACGTAGGAGGCATATTCTTTCCGAAGATGGATGTAATCACTTGTCTTTAGCAAGAATCTCAAATGGCGTGAGTCTGTCTGTGTGTTTTGTTTTCCTTGCTGGAGTGGTTTATAATCACCTTGGTTTACTAAATGTGTCTGGTGACAGTTTTGATGAATCTCTCTAAGGCGTAGCTATGTCTGTCTTTCCATCAGTTTTTCTGTCGCTTGTCCATCTCGCTGAAGATGACTTCTATCCAACAGCATGATTCTCTACCACACAGAATTACCGGAAAGCTTGAATGTTATGGGAAATACTAAAGTAATGTGTATTTGAAACCAGTATAACGTTCATCCCTTTTTGCATCACGTTTTTTGTTGCGTTACTGTGCAATCAGAATTTCTTCAAATGTTTTTACGTAATATGGACTCCACAACATGTCATGAACATCGTGAGTTGCTTCTAACGGTGAAGCGAAGGAATGAGGAATGTCTCGATCAAAGGTCGTGGTGGTACTTGGGGGAGGAGGAGGGGGAGGAAGGGGGAGGGGAGGAGATTTGAAGCTTTGTCCAAGCACCAGACCATTCTTGCTTTCCTGTCCCCAGTATCGACAAGGCCTGGAATCTTTGGATCGTGGCTGTACCTTGTGATTAATTTCTTGATGAATATCCTCTTCATCTTTACTAGGGTACTGCTACTTGACAGGTAGTGAACTGGTCATCCACCATCATGCCAAGAAATAAGAAGAGATACCACCAGGAAGAACACATCCGATATGGATTTTCCTACATTGTGAAGGATGGCACAGAATTCCACCAATGCACTATATGCCACGTAGTGCTAGGAAATGATTCCATGAAACCATTTCAGCTAAAGTGGTATCTTCAAAGCTTCACCCAGGGTTAGCTGAAAAGCATCACTCATTTCTAAAGCAGAAATCTGATGGTTTGAAGAGACTGAGGCTGGATAACGGTGGATTCATCCAGCAGACCTCAAAGGCTACCACACATGCATCATATGCTGTTGCCCTGCATATAGCCAAGACTAAGAAGGCCCATACAATTGGAGAGACCCTGATAAAAGTATGTATCCTTGATAGTGCAAAACTTGTCCTCAGTGATGATGCAGTTAACAAACTTAAGCAAATCCCGCTTAACACCATCAACTCATGGGTAGATGATATGGATAACAACATGAAAGATCAAGTGATTGACAAGGTAATGTTATCAAAGAACTTTGCCATTCAGTATGATGAGACCACTGACATAACAAATCTTTCCCAGCTTCTCGTTTTTCCCTGATATGTTGATGATCAAGACATCAAAGACGACTTCCTTTTCTGTCGTCCATTGACCACGACGACAAAAGGAAAGGATGTGATGGAACTTATTTCAGCTTTCTTTAATAAAGAACTTCAACGGAAGGATTTAATCAGGGTGTGTATACAGCTGGAGCCCCAGCAATGTTGAGGGTCTCGACCTGGATTCTTGGCACTTAAACTTAAGAATCTTGCAGTGATTGGGATACACTGCATGATTCAGAGAGAAGCACAAGCTTCCAAGACATTACCAGCAGCCCTTAGTGCCCACTTAAAGACCATCATCAACACAGTCAACTTCATCAGAGGGTCAGCCCCGAATACGGAGCTTTTCCATGACCTGTGTGAAAACATGGATGCTGAAAATCAAGCCCTGTGGTTCCTGGCACATGTTCGATGGCTGTCAAAGGGCAACATGTTCTATTAGTTTTATGATTAAGTAGCGAAGACTTTCTTGGCCAGTCATAATAAACATGCGCTACTCACCAAGACGAACATGCCAAAATTTCAGGCTCATTTGGCATACTTAACATATATGTTCGAAGCTCTAAATGAGCTCAGCCAAAAACTGCAGAGTGGTCAGAGTTTGCATTCATTGAAAAACCTCAATTCTGAAGTAGACTAATTACAGACAGTCATGCAGCTCGGTTTCACCGACCTTATGAAGTCATCAGAGAGGTATTCATCAACCACGTGCTCAAGGCAGGGATTACACAGTACGTTAACTGTTTCATTGACGAGTTCCAGTAATACTTCCCAGATGTAAATACCAATCAAATTACCATGGTTGTGAGAAGGGACCCATTCAAACGTCGTGCTACAGAGCTCCTGGAAGAGTTTTGGAACTCATACACAATTCTTCAGCAAAAGACGAAGTCAGCTTCATAAGTCTGGGTTCTGGGTGAAAATGTATCCCATTTATCCTGGACTTGGTTAACAATTCTCTTCGTGTGCTGCTCCCATTTACTCCTACATATCTGTGCGAATCAAGCTTTTCTTCCCTTCTGACAATAAAATCTAAGACTGGAAACAAACACTAGGTTGAGTGTGATCTAAGATGTGCTTTGTCAGCAACAGCCCCACAAGTAGCAGAGCTACAGTACTGTAGTAGCAAGAAAACAGATGCATAAATCACAGTGAGGTGTCCCTGCCACTGTAGAAATGGTGCTGACGCAGACTTCATGACAGTGTTGCAGTGGGAGTATTTGTGTTTTGATATGAAACTATCGAGTGGATGAATTCTGAGCAATTGCTTATTTAGAACTGAATAATTTAGATATACTGTTGAAATATTTTTAAAGAATTATGAGCAATGAATTGTTTTTGGTAGTCATACAATTATTTCATTTATGGCTGCTCTCTTAAGAGTAGGCTACTATTAATCACTAATAAAATCATTGCTGCGAATTTTGTTTTAATTTAATTATAAAGTGTAACACCATAGTAAAGAAAACGATTGAGCCTAAAGGGGGAGGGGGGAATCACCAAAGATTTTCTGGCAAATGTGGAGAATGACCAGGAGAAGTTAGAGAACCTCAGTTTTAGCCAAACAATTATGCAACTCACAATATTTTGAAAAGATTCTTGGACTCTGGAGACTGAATCACCGGGTTTCAGAATTTATTGTTCGTTATCGTGAATTAGATGTGCTATAAATTATGCATGATAATCAAGGCATCATCTCTCTCTCTCTCTCTCTCTCTCTCTCTTTCTCTCTCTCTCTCTCTCTCTCTCTCAATAAATAATTAAAGAAATATATATATATATATATATATATATATATATATATATATATATATATATATATATATATAGATAGATAGATAGATAGATAGATAGATAGATAGATATAGAGAGATAGATAGATAGATAGATATAGATATATATACAGATATTATATATATATATATATATATATATATATATATCAATCAATCAATCATTTCCTGTGGCACCCTCGGGGATGCATAGGGCCTCGATGAACTCACACCACCACATCCTATCTTGTGCTAACTCCTCAAGATCTCCCCAACACTCATCTCCAGCTTCCCGTCTCATTGTCCTCACCCACGTCTCTTTTGGCCTTCCTCTACCTCTCCTACCAAGTGCCACCCACCCTGGTGTACCTCGTACTATTCCCTGTCTCCTATACACATGTCCTAGCCACTTCCATCGTGAGAATCTAACATATTCATCGATCGGCTGCACTCCTGTTATTTCTCTAATTCTACTATTTGGTATCCTTTCCCACCACTTAACTCCTAATATTCTTTAAGTGCTTTATTTTCAAACACCAAGAATTTATTTTCCATAGTCACTGTGCTGTACCAAGACTCGTGTCCATAAATTAAGATACTCCTAACCATTACCTTATAAAGTCTGATTTTTGTATGCACAGAGAAATTGTTATTATTCCAAATATTTTTAAGCATTCCCATTGCCTGATTAGCCTTCTTTAACCTTTCCTCGAATTCAAAGTTCAAAGAACCATCCTTGGCTAAATAAGTACCTAAATATTTAAACTTATCAACTTGCTTTACAACCATACCTCCAATTACACATTCCTGCGCATTTTCCATATTCATATTGATTATTTCAGTTTTTCCACAATTAATAACCAAACCCACCTTGCGACCTTCACTCACCAAACAGTCCAACACTCTCTGCATCTCTTCTGGCCCATCACAAATCAAAACTATATCATCTGCATAATCTAAATCCAAAAGTTTCCTGTTCTCTCCCCAAAGTATACCTGCACCGGTTTCTGTTCCAACGCGTTTCATAATGTAATCAATGACCAATATAAATAGTAAAGGCGATAGAACACCACCTTGAATTACTCCGGACTTGACTTCAAACGAATCACTCAGACAACCATCAACCATCACTTTACAAAATGTGTCCTCATGCATGTTCATAATGACCCTCACAAACTCCTCTGGTATTCCATAATGTCTCATGATCTTCCCCATAGTCTCTCTCGAAACACTATCAAAAGCCTTTTCAAAATCAACAAAACAAAGACTTAACGGTACTCTCATTTCATTAACTTGCTGCATCAAATGCCTAACTATAAAGATCTGATCATTGCAACCACGTCCCTTTCTAAAAACCAGCCTGTTCATCCCTCAGAATACCCTCAACCACCGGCTCCAACCTATTTAACAACACTCTACTGAAAACTTTCAAAGCTATCGGTGACAAAGAGATTCCCCTCCAATTACCACATTCACTCAGGTCTCCCTTCTTCGGAACTTTAACAATTACACCATTCTTCCAAACTGATGGTAGTAACCCCGTCATCCATATCTTATTGAATAGCTTGGTCAAGATCATTATTAACCTATCCCCCTCCACTTTAAACATTTCCGGAAATAAACCATCCTCCCCTGGTGCCTTATTATTCTTTAACTGTTTTACTGCTTTCTCCACTTCTGCAAGCCTCAACTCTCCTGTTTCTATATTTAAATCTTCCTGAACAGACAGTATATCCTCTTCTGGTGGTATTGGTCTATTAAGAACTGTCTCAAAATGCACTTTCCATCTATTTTTAATATCTCCATCTTTGGTCAATAAATTTCCTTCCCTGTCTCTAACTGGTATTTCCTTGCGTTTACCTGCATTACCACTCAGTTCTCTAATCGATTCATATGCTATTCTTTGACTCTGTCCATCATTTTTGTTTATTAAGATTTCAGTCTCTGCAACCTTTTCATCCACACATCTTCTTTTATCTCTCCTAGCTAACCTTCTTACTTCTGAATTCAAACTCCAGTACGCAGCTCTTGCTAATTCAATCTCTCGTTTATCAACGCATTGCATCTCACTCCTCAATTTAGCCTCACCTCTCTTTTTTATCATATCCCACGTTTCCTCTGGTATCCATTTCTTTCTCCTGAATCTATGTCTCCTTCCAATCGTACATTCAGCAGTCTCATGCAAAACTTTGTTCACATCCTCCCACATCTCATCTACACTTCTCTCCCCCTCTTCCAACGTTTCCAACACCAAAAACCTATTTCTGCATTCTAATCTGAATTCCTCCTTTTCTTCTCCTTCCCTTCTAAGCTTAACAATATCGTATCTACCAACACCAGATTTTTCCTTCTTCTGATTTTTAAGTTTAAACCTTATTTTTGCAATGCTAAGTTGATGGTCACTACCAATATCCGCTCCCCGTTTAACATGAACATCTAGCAGAGAACTTCTATGCCTCCTACTGATAGCGATGTGATCAATCTGATTTTTATATTTTCCACAAGGCGACACCCAAGTTGTCTTGTGTATATTGCAATGCTGAAAGAGTGTGCCCCCGATGACTAAGTCATTTGCTAGACAGAAGCTTCCAAACCTCACTCCGTTTTCACTCATCCTACTACCAACTCCCATCTTACCCATACATGCCTCAAATCCCTCATTTGAACAGCCCATTACTGCATTAAAGTCTCCAATGCAGATCAAAACATCATGTCTAGGTACCCTTCCTACTCCTTCTTGCAACTTTTCATAAAATGTGTCTTTCCTTTCATCGAGTGCATCATTAGTAGGTGCATAACACACAAACAGACTGATGTTGCCATGATTTGATTTAAACCGTGCGTATAACAATCGCTCATCTATAGCATCCCATTCACATAAAGCCTTATTTGCCTTACAACCCAGCAACAATCCTACTCCCTGATAATGCATTCCGTCCTGTCGACCAGATATCAAAAAACGTATACCATCCTCCAAATCCAACTTATCGACTCCAGTTATTCTAGTTTCTGTCAGAGCACAAATATCAAGTCCATAATTTTGAAAAACCTTCACTAACTCATCAATTTTACCGTCATGATTTAGCGTTCTCACATTCCAGTTACCAATTTTAATTGTATTTTTTGCATTGACAAAGGAATTAGATTGTAATTGAGGCAACCGTGAGATTCTTAGCACCCCCTGCCCATTTAAGGGCTGCACAGGACTGGGGGCCATTATTGTTCTTTCAGAGTCCATCAATCTATATATAGATAGATAGATAGAGAGAGAGAGAGAGAGAGAGAGAGAGAGAGAGAGATAGATAGATATAGATAGATAGATAGATAGATATAGATAGATAGATAGATATAGATATATAGATATATAAATATATATAGATATATAAATAGATATATAAATATATATAGATATATAAATAGATATATAAATATAGATATATAAATAGATATAGATATAGATACAAATATATATATATATATATATATATATATATATATATACTCCAGGTTACAGATAGATAGATAGATAGATTGATGGTAAATAGATAGAGATAGATAAACAGACAGATAAATAAATAGATAAATAAATAAATAAATTGATAATCAGATAAAGAAATATATAAATATATAAGGACCGATAAACAGATAGATACAGACAGACCGTCCAGAAAGTACACAACACACCCCAGGTTACAGATAGATAGAGAAATAGATGGATAGATAAACAGACTGATAGATAGACAGATAGATAAATAAATACATGGATGGACAGATAAACAAATAGACAGATAAACAGATAAATAGACTGATAGACGGACAGAGATAGACAGACAGTCTAGAAAATAAACAACACATTCCAGGTTACAGATAGACAGATAATATGACACAGAAAGATAGACCGTCTGGAAGATACATATATAACACGTTCCAGGTTACAGATAGAGTTTTTTTGGGGGGACAGGAAAGAAGGAACCAAAGGCCAGAAGCCTGCGAGCTTGTTCCCTCCAAGGTATAACAAAAACAAGATAACAGAGAGCCAAATACAAGATTCATTCACTTCGAGATGCCTGGACACACTGTGTTTAGTAGACAAGCAGTAGAAAATACAGACAGAGGAAGACAGTTCCTGAGCTGACCTGTCGCATATATTAAGGTCTTGGAGTAACGGTTAACTCTTGCATTAGAGAGCTGGACAGAAAAGGATTGAGTTTTTTGCTAGACAGGTGCGATGTGCCCGCTGTAGTGGTGGAGGGATGCAAGCAGACAGTTCAGAGGAACAATGACCGTTGATGCAGCGATAGAAAAGAGATAAGGATGCAACAGTGCGGCGAAGAGACAGGGGTTGAAGAAAGCCAGGAAAAGGAGAAGAGTTAATGAGACGAAAGCCTTTGACTCCACCTTGTTAGGAAGGGCTGTGTATGGGGAGCCTCCCCACTCATGAGAGTCGTATTCCACACAGGAGCGAATAAAACCCATGTATAAAGTCAACAACTGTGCAGGGGTAAAGAAGGTATGGAGTTGGCTTAGGACGCCTAATCTCTTGGAAACAGGTTTTACAAGAGAGATAATATGTTATTTCCTAGAAAAATCCCGAGAGAATGAAACCCCAAGTATGTTTAAAGGTGATGCAGGATTGGGTTCAGTATTATTAAAAATTAGAGGATACACCTATGGAAGATTGTGTTGGGCTGAAACATGTAAGAACTGGGATATTGATGCGTTAAAAACAAGATTACGTTTACCCAAGTCAAAGATATGAGCCAAGTCAACCATCAGGTATGCCACAGCTTCATCCTTTGTCTGCAGAAGTAACTGCTGAGATGGACACTGTGGGAAGTGAATGGAAAGGTGAAGGGTGGAGTCATCAGCATATGAGTGGATAAGGTTAGATGCACAGCATAGAAGGTCACTGATGAACAGGAAGAGAGTTGGTGACAGGACAGAGCCCTGAGGAACACCACTATTGATAGCTCTGGCAAACGAACTGTGACTTTCTACAACAGCAGCTACAGAACGACTACAAAGGAAGCTAGAAATGAAGACACAGATAGAAGGATAGAAACCTAAGAGGGCAGTTTGGAAATTAAAGATTTGGACTCGATCGAAAGCCTTTGAGTTGTTAAGTGCAATGGCAAAGCTTTCGCCAAAGCCCCCAAAGTAGGATAACCAGGAGCCTGAAGGATAGGTGAGAAGATAGCCAGTTAAGCCTCCTTGGTGGAACCCATACTTGCGGTCAGAAAGAAGGTTGCGACAGGAAAGATGCTTTAAATTTTTTTTGTTAATATGCTGGAAAACTTTTGAAACACAGGATGTTAAAGCAACTGGGTGATAGTTAGAGGGTTGGGAATGGCCACCTTTTTTTGAGGCAGGCTGAGTGAGAGCAAAGTTACAGCAAGGAGGAAATGTGCAAAATGATGGGCAAAGGCAAAAGAGTTTACCTAGGTAGGGTGTAAACACAAAAGCACTGTTTTTGAGGATGACAGGGGGGACCCCATCAGGCCCGTTTCTTACACACTCTCCCAAACTCATCCACCAAGCCTTGCAGCTTTCCTTTGTCTTCACTCAACAACACAGTATCATCTGCAAACAACAGTACAGGGAGTTTCCAAACACTATCCTCTCTCACCAGGGCCACTCCAACATCCATTACCCTACCTTGTACTTCTTTTATTACCCCATCCATGTACAGATATGTACGATAAATATGGTTTAAGACACGGGACAGTACGAGCTTGACTCATTCCTGTAAAGATACAATTAGGTAAGAACAATTAGGTAAGGTAAGAACACACACACACACACACACACACACACACACACACACACACACACACACATGCTGTGTACCTGTCCTCCTCTCTGCAACTCCATCTCCACTCAAGAAACACTACAACACTGCTAGAGGACGTGAGTAACCAGCTTATTTGTCTAGTTTTTATACTATTGTATTATAAGGTATAAAATGTGTGTTTACTATATATTTCTCATAGGGAAAACGTGGTGGATTTCATTGCTATTCTCTCAGGCATTATACTCATAAAGTATAGGTTCCATAAAAAATCTGAAGAAAGCTTGATCAAGCTGATGATTTCTTATGAATAATTTTGTAAAGCAAAGTAACCTATTTGTGCAAATAATGGGGAAAAGTTACAAAAGAGGAACATAGCCTACGGGCTAGAGCATAGGTGCTGTCACCGCGCGCAACCCATCGTAACTTTTCAAAATTCATTTTCTCAATAACAATGAGGGTTACAACACTGTGAATTATATCATGGGCTTCCTTAAACTTTGGCTACAAAACTGGATAGAATTTATAGATATATTTGTTACAGTGTCACTAATAACATACGAAATAATAAACAAATCAGACATTTTAGGCGATTTTAGTTTTTTTTTTTTTTATTTACTCGAAAACTAATGGACGTATCAACTTGAAACTTTCTCATATGAAAGTTCGTGAAATTCTGCATATAGACATGTCCTTTGCAACTGCGCGTCGCGGAAAAAAAAATTTTCACGGTGGTTGGGAAGTTATGAGAAGCTAGTTTTCACCTAAATAAGGTTTATTCTGACTTCAGTTCTGTACATTTATTCATCTGTTTTATGTTTTTTTATCCTTATCTGATAGTATAAACATCATCGAAGATGATGGGAAGTGATTTATAACCATATAAGTACTTTCTGAGGGTAAATTGGGGCATAGAATTTTTTTCCTTGCTGGAAGCGAAGCCAGCCTGAGCGAGGTTTTGGCTCTATGCGGGGAACCAAAACTTGTGGAAAACTTATGGTGTGTGAGAGGGTTAACAGGTCATGCCTTATTTCAGCAACGTGACCTTGCTTACAGCATAGTATAGTGATCAAGTGGATTAAGAGATTTCCTGAAACTGGAAATATGACTGATCTGGATATACTGGCATTTAAAAAAAAAAAAAAAAAAAAAAACTATAATAAACAATTCAATATACAATACTGAAAATTTTAAAACAGTGATCATTACTCTTTAGAATTCTGCCTGCATCCCTCTTTCGTTAGGGCTGGCAAGTAATCCGTCTAGTTCCTCACTCCCTCCATTTTTGTGTCCAGTTTTGTAATTGCAGGAGTTATCCGATTATCAGTCCTTCACATGATCATGTGGCTAGCTTTGGAACTATCTTCCTTAAGCTGGTTTTCTCCGGTCGTTAAAGGAACAGATCGAGGAATCTTAAGAAAAATACATAATGGTTTTGACCATTCATTTTATTTATGCAAGAAGGAACCAACGCCAGAAGCCCAAAAGATTGTTCCTTTCAAGAAAAAATAAAAACAAAATAACAGAGGCAAATTCAAGATCCATTCATTTCGAGATGTTTGGACACACTGCATTTAAATGACTCGAGATCATAGGCAATAGGAAATACAGACAGAGGAAGACAGTTCCAGAGTTGACCTGTTGCATACATGAAGGACTGGGAGAGATGGACTGGTGGTGGAGGGATGCAAGTAGACAGTTCAGGGGAGGAGTGACCATTGAAGGAGAAATAGACAAGAGCTAAAGATGCAACAGTTGGGTGAAGAGACAGAGGCTGACGGAAACAAGTGAGAGGAGGAAAGTTTCTGTAATGTAACAAAAAGCCTTTGACTCCACCTTGCTGAGAAGAACTGTATGCTAGGAGCCTCCCCACACATGGGAGTTGTACTCTACACAGGGGCAAATAAAACTCCTGTACTGTATAGCGTCAACAACAGTGTAGGGGTAAACAAGGCATGGGGTCGGCTTAGCACACCTAATCTCTTGCAAGAAAATCTTACAGGAGAGGGACTATGATCATTCCATAATAAATGCTGAGAGAATGCAACCCAAAGTATCTTGAATAATGATGCAGGATTGAGTTGGATATTCTTAAAAAATAGAAAATACTCCTGCAGAAGATTCTGACAGGTAGAAAGATTAGATATATGGGCCACGTCAGATATTAGATGCCCATAGCCTCATGCCTTGTTTGTTGAAGTACTGTAATTGCTGAACTACGAGATGCGAATGGAAAGGTGACGGGTGGCTATATCAGCGTAGGAGTGGATAGGGTTAGATATACAACTTAAGTCACTGATGAATAAAAGGAAAGGAGCTGATGATAGGACAGAACCCTGAGGAACACCGTTGTTAATAGATCTAGGTAATGAATGGTAGCCGTCTACAACAGCAGCTACTGAACAACCAGAGAGCTAAAGAAGACACAGATAAACGGATGCAAACAATAAGAGAGAGCTTGAAAATTCAAGACTTATGCCAGACTCCATCGAAAGTCTTTGAGATGTCACGTGCGATGGCAAAGCTTTTGCCAAAGTCCTGAAAGGAGGATGATCCGGAGACTGAATGGAAGATAAGAATATCACAGGTGGAGCGTCCCTGACGGAGACCATACTGGTGATTGGAAAGAAGGTTACGAGAGGAAAAGTGCTTTAATTGTTCTTAAAGAATGAATTCATAAACTGTGGAAATACATGCTGTTAAAGCAAATGGGTCCACAAGCCTTGTTAGTATTGAGGCCATTGATGGTAGAAAGTACTACTGGTATATTATATGAACCTGGTACACCATAACGGCGAAGCTTGGCTCTGGCAGCTGGTACGCTTGCAACCAGTTATGTATTCACACGTTTGTTTTGTCTAGGAAGATGAATGAATGGGTTGCCAGTCACTGGTTAAAGCTGATGCGTAGCTGTCAATCATACATTTTTAGAGGACTAATGTATGTAAACATTCCGTACTGGTGTTTTCTAATAATGCCATAGCTCATTTTGTAGATAAACTTCAAGTGCAATGATAATCAAATGATATTAGTAGGTTTTGTATCATAGACTGATCTAGTGGGTGCTCATTAAACCTAAAAATCGCTGATGTCTTGCATTGCCAGTTGGTGGAGTATACTCATTGTCAATGGTTTATTTGATGCCGAAATAAAATTATTTCCATAAACTGTACAGTATGATGGCATAATCTGTTTGTAAAAATGAATGTCATACACAGATGTGGTTAGTGTCTGCTACCGCCTTCATGAAACATAATCCTCCCTTCTTTTTCTGTCAGTTCTTTCATTGCTGGAAACTCACTGTCATCTTCCCCTACATCACTCCCTCCCCTGAACCCCTACCCCTTTCACTCTTCCCTTCCCCCTCTAATCAGCCAGTTCCCCCCCCTCCCCCACTCCTCTCTGACAGACGGAGATGGATGTTGCAGAATCTGCACTCCTTACACCTTATATCCATAGTGCGGTCGGTAAGCTATTCGTAATGACAGACTGACTCTCTCTCTCTCTCTCTCTCTCTCTCTCTCTCTCTCTCTCTCTCTCTCTCTCTCTCTTTGCAGTTTTCAAATTTTTTTGGTGGAGGTTGGTGGCTGAATGGCATGGGCAGGGTATGCAGGACTGGTGAGCTAGGTGGGGTTGGCAGGATCAGTCGGACAGGTGAGCAGTAAGGTTGGCACGGTGGATAGGCAGGAGGGCAGGATGACTGGGATGGTTAGGTGTGGGTGTGGAAGGCAACATGACTGGTATGGATGGAGTAGAGTGGTGTGTGGAGGGTGCTAGTGGGTCGGTGTGGAGTGGGGTGAGGTAGGTGGGCGAGCAGGCAGGGTTGATGAATGGGTGCAGTGGGTAGTAGGAAAGACAGGTAAGTGGGGCTGCAGTCCATGGGGTGAAATATCTATGTTGGAAATAGGTCCATAGTAGGACTAATTCCTTGTGAGACATTAGGCCATAGGGAAAGGTGTTCCTGTGGAAATTAGCCCCAATAGGAACGTGGGTCAAGTGGGTGAAAGTAGGTTCTTTGCAGTGCACAGATCCATGTGCTGAGTCGGTGTTTCGCTGATGAATGAAAATACAGTAGCTCCACAGGCATAACAAATTCAGCTCATTCAGAGAGCGCATACGTCCGCCAACGCTTATACCAAGCAGCTCAGATTACCACCAAAATTTAATTACTCTTCTTTGGCCCATGACCCGCATATTTACAAAATTTCATTAAAATACATCAAACAAGCAAATAAACAACAGAGGTGAATGCATAAGCTCCCCAACATTTTTGGCTGAGGTAATGGGGTCCAAGGGGCAAAATAGGTCATGGGGAAAATAATCTCGAGAGAAAACAGATCCATGAAGGGATATTAGCCAATAGAGAAAATCGGCATGTGATGAATAGGTCCACAACAGGCCAATGATGAGGCTCATGGAGAATAAATAGGTCCATAACAGGACCATGAGGAAAATAGGTTAATGGAGAATAAATAGTCCATAACAGGACCATGAGGAAAATAGGTTAATGGAGAATAAATAGTCCATAACAGGACCATGAAGAAAATAGGTTAATGGAGAATAAATAGTCCATAACAGGACCATGAAGAAAACAGGTTAATGGAGAATAAATAGGTCCATAAAGAAAATAGGTTCACGGCAAATAAATTGGTCCATATAGGTTCATAACGATAATTAGTTCATGGCGAAAAAATACGTCTATAACAAATATAGGTTCATGGAGAATATAGGCTCGATGAAAACGACCATGTTGAGAATCACTCCACAGGGAAAACTGGTCAATACGGAAAAAATTTCCACAAGCCAAAACTGGTCCGTGGTAAAAATAGGTCCGTAGGTAAAACGTCCACGGTAAAAATAGGTCCATAGATAAAACTGGTCCATGGTAAAAATAGGTCCATAGATAAAACTGGTCCTTGGTAAAAATAGGTCCATAGATAAAACTGGTCCATGGTAAAAATAGGTCCATAGATAAAACTGGTCCTTGGTAAAAATAGGTCCATAGATAAAACTGGTCCATGGTAAAAATAGGTCCATAGATAAAACTGGTCCTTGGTAAAAATAGGTCCATAGATAAAACTGGTCCTTGGTAAAAATAGGTCCATAGATAAAACTGGTCCATGGTAAAAATAGGTCCATAGATAAAACTGGTCCAGGGTAAAAATAGGTCCATAGATAAAACTGGTCCATGGTAAAAATAGGTCCATAGATAAAACTGGTCCATGGTAAATATAGGTCCATAGATAAAACTGGTCCATGGTAAAAATAGGTCCATAGACAAACTATCACCATTCGAAAAATATCTCCTGGAGAAAATAGATCCTTTGCAAAAAGAGGAACATTGTTTAAGACAGGCCACAGGGCAAAATTATACCCACGGAGAAAAACTACATCCATGGGGGAAACTTGTCAGTGTATGAACAGGTAAGATGACACCTGTGGGGTATAGCTGAAGACTAATAAAATATGTGCTATTTATACATATGAAAGAGCTGCAGAGTTTGGTTGGAAATGTGTCAATGTATGAACAGGTAGGATGACACCTGTGGGGTATTGCCGAAGACTGCTAAAATATGTGTTATCTATACATATAAAAGAGCCGCAAAGTTTGGTCGTTTGTTTGTCCTTCAGTCACGCCCAAACCAAGGACCAGAGACCCCAGGCCCATATATATTCTGAATCAAGGTGACCCAAGGATGGTTTTAGGGGGGTCAAGATTCACTTCTGGGTCATTTGATGTCACCCGTAGAGTGATGGTCTTTGTGGCCTGGGCAACGCTGGGTGCCCCTGCAGCCCAGTGTTTGTCATGGAGACTCACATGAATTCCAGTATAGACACAGGCTATGTGAGGTTGACCTGAGGTTATTTGAGGTCACTGATAATACACACTCGACTGACTGGACCCAGCAGCCCAGTTTTTGGTATGGAGACTCATATGACCTCCAGTTCGGACATAGGCTATGTGAGATTGACCTCCGAGGTCATTTGAGGTCACTCGTCGAAGGTCATTTGAGTTCACCGGTAATAGTAAACATGTGAGGACAAATACTGTGCGTTAGTCTGAGAAAGCTGAAATAGAAAGTTCCTGGACCCCTTATAATCCCTCTTCAAAAGCAGAAGAGGTACATGGTTTTTCAGGAGTAGAAAGAAATATTGGATTAGGACAAATACGATTAAAGATACTACTACTACTACTACTGTACTACTGCATCTGATACTGCCATCATAACCAGAACGACTGGGATCATCACCACCACCACTACTGTTAATACCACCACATCACCACCACCACTACTGTTAATACCACCACATCACCACCACCACTACTGTTAATACCACCACATCACCACCACCACTACTGTTAATACCACCACATCACCACCACCACTACTGTTAATACCACCACATCACCACCACCACTACTGTTAATACCGCCACACCACCACCACCACTATATATATATATATATATATATATATATATATATATATATATATATGTGTGTGTGTGTGTGTGTGTGTGTGTGTGTGTGTGGAAACATCACAAAGTGGTAGCAGATTAAACGAAATCCCAAGATGACTGGTTACGAGAAGGCGGCTTCCTGGAAACTTTGGAAGACTGTCGTAACGAAGTGAAAAACTGGCGAGAAAAGCGTACTGAATCCATTACAGCCTTGCCCGCCTCTCTTTATTGGTGAATTTCTGATAATATGATCATTCACAATCGTAAGATGATATTCAGACATGGAGACATGGAGTAACATAAAAAGAGAGATAAAAATGTGAGGTAAAGTGACCGATGTCGGAAATCTCTCAGACAACGATGCCATGAAACTGTATTAAAAAAAGAAAAAAAAAAACAATAATATCCAAAGCATTTATGACAGCCACACAGTACTACTGGTGTTGTACAGTTGGCTCTATAAAAAAGTGGACCAGCAATGGTGGAGGGTATTAAGGCCGGCCCTGTCTTACTGGACTACGAGTTACTGTCTAGACGGCCCCAATACTTAAGCCACCACCGACCTATAGTAGTCACTAGTTGTATACCAGTATTAACTCGGTAATGATCCTCACCAGAATACAACAGTATTACTGTTAGGGCAGGGGTCTGGTGATGTAGGCTATAATGAAATCTATACATCCACCCTTCTGAATCCTATCTCCCTCGTAAGGATGAAGTCCACCTGTCCGGGCTGAGATGTGGGCATCATCCAGCCCTCTTGAGTTATCAGATGTGGCTGGATGACTCTGTCGCTGATGCCTGTCCAGGATGCAACACAGCACCCCATACTATTAAGCACATTATGGAAGACTGCATTGCACACAATCACCTACGCCAACAACACAACATACACTCCTTGAGAGCTCAGTGCGAAAGCCCGGTCTCGGCCGTGCCCTTCCTTAGGGACTCGGAGCTGTTCGGACAGACTACCTAGGGAACAACAACAACAACAACAACAACAACTACTACTACTACTACTACTACTACTACTACTACTACTACTAGTACTAGTACTACTACTATTATTACATGGCCTATTCTGCATAATGTCTCTTTCAGGTGATTCGAAACAGTCCGACGTTTTACTCTGGGTCCTTCACACGACTGAATGTGTAAATAAACAGCTTTCGGGAAAGACCAAGTCATTGAATGAATAATATTTCGTTGTATTATTGAAATCCTTGTGCACTGGGGCAACCGAGCCCGTAAATTAAGATACCTTAGGAGAATATCACTGTATCTTCAGGTATTAAAGTGAGTCCACCAACACACAACTGTGATCATATCCATATAACAGTACGTCACACCGGGATGGACTAATATTTTCTTGTGGTACTAATAGAATTTTATAAAATTTTGGCTGGGAGAAACTTGCAATCATACAGCTATTTATGTGATCGTAGTTAAACACTCCACCACAACCTCTCTCCGCCCCTCCTTCTATGGACATATGGATGCATGGGCCAGGAGTCTGCAAACCGTTCCCACCAAGAGAAGACAAAATACAATAGAGAGCCAATTCAAGATCCGTTCATTTCCAGATGCTTAGACATTGCATTAGAAAGACTGGAGATCATAGGAAGTAGGAAATACAGACAGAGGAAGACAGTTCTAGAGTTGGCCTGCTGCATACATGAAGGGCTGGGAGTAACGGTTAACTCTTGTATTAGAGAGTTGGACAGGAAAGGGATGAGAGTTTGTTGCTAGGCGGGTGCAACGCACCCGTCGTAGTAGAGGAGGGATGCATGCAGACAGATCAGAGGAGCAGAGACTACTGAAGCAGCGATAGAAAATATATAAAAATGCAACAGTACGGCGACGAGACAGAGGTTAAAGGGAGCCAGTCAGAGCAGGAGAGTTAATGAGACGAAAACCCTCTGACTCCAATGAGAAGTGCTGTATGTGGGGAGCCTCTCCACACATGAGAGCTGTACTCTACACAAGGGCAAATAAAACCCGTGTATAAAGTCAACAACTGTGCAGGGGTAAAGAAGGTATGGAGTCGGCTTAGCACTCCAAATCTCTTGGACGCAGGTTTTACGAGAGATGCAATATGATCTTTCCAAGATAAATCGCGAGAGAATCTATCTATCTATCTATTGCCAGATGCCATAATCCCGTAAAGGGTGGCCATATGACTTTGAGTTTTTTGTTTTACGGGGAGGGGCACTAACCCACCACCAACCCACTTGTTCACAAGTAGGGAGCACGTATGGTTTGGTTATATGGTTACCACCCAGTGTTGTAAATGGTTTCGTGGCTTACAGGAAACCATTTGGCTTGTCACTCAATGTAAAGCCACCTGTAAAGGAAAGAAAAGCAATAAGAAGTGACAGGAAAGACGGGAGAAATAGGAAGAGAGGAGGACAGGCACAGAAAAAGAATGATAAAGGCTAAGGAAGAAGTATGCAGCACTACATCAAGTGAGAATGAAACCTCAAATATGTTTAAAGATGATGCAGGATTGAGCTGGATATTAAACATTTAGGCACTCCTGTGAAAGATACTGTCAGATTGATAAATGTAAGGACTAAGTTTTCGACGCATTAAAAACAACAAAATTACTTTTATCCCAATCAGAGATATGAGCCAAGTCATACATTAGGTGTGCCATATTCTCATCCCTTGATTGTTGAAGTAGCTACTGAGATGAACGCTGCAGAAAGCGAATGGATAGGTTAAGAGTGGACTCATCAGCATATGAATGGACAGGGATAGAGGTTCAGCTTAGAAGGTCATTGAAGAATAAAAGAAAGATAGTTGGTGACAGGACAGGGCCCTGGGGAACACCACTGTTAATAGATCTAGAAAAACGGTGGCCATCTACAACAGCAGCCATAGAACGACCAGAAAGGAAGCTAGAGATGAAGGCACAGATAGAAGGATAGAAACAGTAAGAGGGCAGTTTGGAAATTAAAGATTTATGCAAGACTTGACTGAAAGCCTTTGTGATGTCAAGTGCAATGACAAAGCTTTCGCCAAAGTCCCGAAAGGAGGATGACCAGGAGTCTGAAAGGTGAGAAGATCGCCAGTGGAGCGTCCCTGACAGAACCGATCCTGACGATCAGAAAGAAGGTTGTGATAGGAAAGATGCTTTATTTTTTTGTTTTTTTAAGAATAGACTCGAAAACTTTTGAGACATAGGATGTTAGAGCAATTAGGAGATAGTAAAAGGATGGGAATGGTCACCCTTCTTTGGGACAGGCTGAATGAGAGCAAATTTCCAGGAAGAAGGAACAAATTGATAGACAAAGGCGAAAGAGTTTACTTAGACAGGGTGTAATCACAGATGCACAGCTATTGAAGACAACAGGAGGGACTTCATCAGGCCCATATGCCTCGCTAGTATTGAGGCCAGGTTGAGAGAAAATACGTCAATTGAAGAAATTTTAATATCAGCGATGAGGAAGACAGAGGGGGAAAATGATGGAAGAACAGCACCAGAATTGTCCTAGTCGGAATTGGAGGAGAAAGTCTGAGCGAAGAGTTCTGCTTTATGAATAGAAAAAATAGCTACAGGGCCATAAGAGTGGACAAGAGGAGGGAAGGATGATGAAGTAGTTATTAGAAAGGTTTTTGGCTAGATGCCAGAAGGGGCGGGAAGAATTCAAGTTGGAGAGATCAGACCATTTAATATAGATGAAATTATTTTTAGCAGAGCGTAGAAGCCTTTGCATGATTCCAGGCAGAAACATAAAAGATATGAGATTCAGGAGTGGGTTAGCTACGATACTTTTTGCAAGCCTTCTCCTTGTTGTGGAGATCATTAGAACAAGGGTGATTAAACCAATTTTTTTTTCTTTTTTTGCATTAGTCAAAGGATACGAGAGAGGAATGTATGCTTCCATCTCCGAGAGAAAAAACTCTATACTGCACAAGGCACACTTAGGTGGCTCCCGGGCATGGAAGCAATAATCATTCCAAGGAAAATCAAAGTACTGCCTGAGGGCCTCCCTGTCAGCAGCTCCAAAGTGCCACAACCAACGCTTCTTTCGAGGGGTCCACAGGCCTTACTGGAGAGATAGGACAGGTTAGGATGATAATGTAGTGACTGGAGGAGCCCAACAGAAAGGAAAGATTAACAGCGTAAGCAGATGGATTATTGGAAGGAAGAGGTCAAGTATGTTAGGACTCTCTCCAAGGCGGTCATGGATACGGGTAGGGTGCTGTGTGTGTGTGTGTGTGTGTGTGTGTGTGTGTGTGTGTGTGTGTGTGTGTGTGTGTGTGTGTGTGTGTGTGTGTGTGTGTGTGTGTGTGTGTGTGTGTGTGTGTGTGTGTGTGTGTGAATAAAATAATCCAAACAGTTTTTTTGTTTTAACCAAAGTTTGTGAAAGGCTTGTGGGGTAGCCGGCGAGTTAACGTTATGTTTGGGGGAACAGTGGGTCAGAGATCAAGGTCAGAGGTTTAGACAAAATGATGACCCAGCAAAATCAACTTAAGCAGTTTTTATTCAGTTCCGACCAAACTTGGAGGAAAACTGAGGGCACGTTAGTTATGAAGGGTGATTCAGATTTGAGAGCAATCACTCAGAGATAAAGGTCACAGGGCAAGGTCAAAATTCCACCTGTGCATATGTTTAACAAAATAATTTAGTTTTTGTAGCATTTTAACTAAACTTCTTAGAAGGGTTAAAGGTCAGCCAAAGAGTAAATGTATTGAACTAGGGAGTAATAGGTCATTTGTGAAGGTCACAGGGCCAGGTCTGGTTGAAAAGTTTTTATCAGTTTAAACCAAACACTGTGGATGTGTTAAGGATAACGCAAGGATAAATATATATATATATATATATATATATATATATATATATATATATATATATATATATATATATATATATATATATATATATATATATATATATGATTTTGAGAATAGTCAAAGGTCAAAACCACAGGAAAAGGTCAAAAGCCAAGGTCACATGGATAAGTCAACTCAGTTTTGATCTGATTTGAACCAAACTGGGTGGACGTGTTATGTATCAGACAAGACCAAAGGCATTCAGTTAAAAATACAATCAGTTAAAGGCCAGGGTTAAGGGGGTAGCCTGAGTCTGTGTGTGACAGCAAAATAACTAACGCAGTTTTGATCTGGTGTGGATCAAACTTGGTGCATCAGACAACAATCACCCAAGAGATGTACTTATTTCTTAGAACAATGGGTGAAAGGCCAAGGTTGCATGTCAGGATCAACAACTTAAACTGTTTTTCATCCGGTGTAAGCCAAACTTTGTGGAAAGGTCCTGATTAAATCAAGGGTAAAGAAATCAGTTTTGAGAATAGTCACGGTCACAGGGACAGGCCAAAGGTCAAGGTCACTTGGCAGTCACCTCAAACAATTTTTATCTTATATGAACCAGGGTTAATGGCAGTGTTAAGGGTTACCCAAGAATGAAGTAACTCGATTTTGTGAGAGACCAGTCGAAGGTCAAGGTCACAGTGGAACTCAAATATTCGGCGCTTACAGGTGTTGGTGGACGCCTGCTTCACTGTCTGAATGCTCCTTCTTGTTTCCAGTGTTTGGCACTGAACACCCAGCTTGTTAATACCGCGACGCTGGAGGCTAATGAAGTGGACACAAGGGTCTATGCCATCGCTCTGTCTACCCACCGACACTCCCCATGACCCTCTCATGGTCGGGACAAATCTAGTACTATATTCCAGCTATCGTTAGACGATTTCATTCAGCTAAGAATGAGTCATAGGAGCCTGAGAGTATTATAGATGTCTCCCTCATCTGTTTCTCAGTATATTTCTCAATCTTTACATAATTCCAATATTCATTTTCACCTGTCAATATTAGTTCACATATTTGATTAGTCTACCAGTTATGTACACATATATAAACAGTACTTTTTTTTTTTTTTAATCTAAACTGGTTTGGGCACGGCACTGAACGGTATAGCGTTACTTGTAAATGTTCATGAAGGTCTGTGTGAGTGTGACTGAATCAAATCCCAAACCCTTTGTGTACGAAGAGTCGCTGGCCACGTGACAACGTTGTGTGCGTTTGTGTGTGCGTCGTCAAATGGCTGTACACCAACTCGCCGTCCAGAAAGGGATTGGATTCACCCACACTCACACAGACTCCCATGAACTTCTATGAGTGACGGTACACTTCACTATATTTAAACACACACACACACACACACACACACACACACACACACACACACACACACACACACACACACGCACGCACACACATTCATCCTCTCTTTCAGACGCCCTTTCTCCTTTGCAGTCTTTCTTGTTTGTCCATATCCATTTCCAAATCTACCTTGTCACGCCTGCCATCGTCGGAATAATGAATTGTAGTCCAGAAGATAACCTCGTCTGTATTTTTAGTTAGTTGTTTTCTGGGGAGAGGCAGTAACCCTCCGCCAACCCACCTGTTGGAATGGAATGGAATGGAATATGAAGTTTAGGCCAAAGGCCAAGCACTGGGACCTGATAGGTCATTCAGCGCTTTGATGAGTGAGATATGAAAGACGATAGTTTAAAAGAATGAGTATAAAAACTGAGAAAACTACTACACAATAATCATGCAACTAAAATCGTAGGTAAAATGAAAACAGATGTAGTCAGCAAGCCCTAAAACATAACTATGACAACACCAATCACAGCTTGCAGTATAGCCCTGTCTCCTTTAAAAATGCCATAAGGCTAGAAACATTTGCCCTATTACCTAAAACAACTGATAGGGATCCCCTATTTGTTAAAAATTTCGCCTGAGAGCGGGCATGGGTCGGACAGTCCAATAAGAAATGCCTGCAAGTTATTGTGACTTGACAGATGTCACACTGGGGTGGGACCCCTCGGTCCAAAAGGAACCCGTGAGTCAAACGCGTATGGCCAATTCGCAGCCTAGTCAACCTCGTCTCAAAACCCCGACAAACCTGAGAAGAGGATGACCAGGCATAAACCGATGGCCGAATCTCTTTATACTTCGTGTTATTGGCCAGGAAGGGGGAAGCCCATCTCGCCTGCCACTCAGACCAAACAAAGTTACGGATAACGGTCTTCAAATCAGAATAGGGAACCTTATTATACCCAACAGAAGGAAGAGAACATGCCGATTTTGTCTCTTTATCAGCAAATTCGTTCCAATAGAGATTAACATGTGACGGTATCCAGCAGAACGAAACAAATTTATACTTTGTAGCCAGGCGTCAAAGCCAAGACTGAATCTTCCTTATTATAGGGTAGAATGTGTTAAACTGCTTAATGGCGGTCAGATTCCATTGCAGTCTGAATATACTGTAAAATGTCTTTCCCGGCATTGAGTAAGCCTCTTCAAGAGCCTTCTCAATAGCAGTTAGTTCAGCAGTGAGAACAGACGCATTATTAGAAAGCCGTCCAAGACGTACACCCCCTTCATGGACGACAGCACAGCCTATACCAAGGGGTGACTTTGAGCCATCAGTATACAACTTTACTGAGTCTCTGTGGAGAAGATCATGGCCCAAAAACTTCGATTTAGTTTCTTCATCCGAAAAGATTTTTCTACATATGGTTTTGGGACACACATTAGGTTCTGGAATGAGCCAAGGAGGGAGATTGCTGTAGCTTACTGGTTCAATTTTTTGCTCCCTCAGTGATGCGTCACCCACAGGAAGCATGCGAATCTGGAATAGTACAGAGGCTCTAGGACCACAGAACTTAGACGGGTCACACTGCAACAGAACATCAACACAAGGATTGGTGTAACGATCGCTCTTAATTCGTGCAATGTAGCGAAGCCCTAACTCATGCCTGCGTAAGTCCAGAGGAAGCTGGTCTGTATCTACATATAAACTCTCCACAAGGGAAGTGCAGTAGGCACCCGAGCACAGTCGTAGTCCCGTATTGTGGAGTACATCAAGCTCATGAAGTTTGGTCTTACATGCAGAGGAGGAAATTTGGCAAGCGTGGTCAATCTGTGACCGGCACAAAGAGTTATAGAGCCTGAGAAGGGAGTTCCTATCAGCATCTCAGTCAAAACCAGAGACCACCCTAAGGATATTTAATGATTTCTTGACTTTAAGCTTCAGATAATCAATGTGCTGTGACCAGGAGAGACACGAGTCAATGATCATACTCAGAAACTTAACCTCCTTCTCAAAAGGGATGATGTCGTTGTTTAACTTTAAGTGTGGGACAACCTCCTGGCGTGTGCTTCTAGTGAAGCGGACTGCAACAGTCTTGGAAGGTGAAAAGCAAAAACCATTATCATCAGCCCAACGACAAATAGACCCACCTGTTGTCGCGCACGGAACACGTGTCGGTTGGTTATAAGGTTACCACCCACCGTAGTGGATGCTTTCCTGGTTTACAGGAAATCATTTGGCTTGCCACTCAATGTAGAGCTACCCTAAAAACAGAGTACCACTACACTAAGTGGGTGGATGATGGGCGTCCCCACCTACCATATCAGCGTTGGGAGAAACGCACTGAGATCGTTTGGCCATGTGGAGAGGATGGAGAGTGAGACTGACGAGGAGAGTATATGTGAGTGAGGTGGAGGGGGGAGAGGGAGGTGGAGGGATGAAGTGGAGAGGTATATGAAAGAGAAGTATGTGAGCTGGGAGCAGGGCAGTGAAATGGCGGGGGAGAGGGCGATATGGAGGAGATTTGTTTGTGGCCACCCCCTGCAGGATTAAGGAGTCTGACAATAGACAGATATATAGATAACCTCGTTATATGCCAATAGATTTCTTGTTAATTGTAGCCCACAGTATGCACTCTCTCTCTCTCTCTCTCTCTCTCTCCAGGTATCGGTAAGGATGGTTATCTGGTTCAATGCCGGGTGCAGTATTTTGGAAAAGGAGGGCGGGTGGGTGTGATTCCTCGCCACATTACAACAAATCTAACTTCATCCTGACACATTATCTAATACCTAAATAACGATGACCATATCCCTCTTTCCAGTGAAACGATTATGTGATAAAATTTATTTAAGTATTTAAGCTACTTATTGCATATATTTGAGTAAATTGCGTTGTTACTTTCTTAAAGGTAATCATTGGGCTGCCGAAAATAAGGGGGGGGGGGGTGCGGTAAGCCCCCACTCCTTCCCCAGATTCGTGCCTGAGATTATCACCAGGTCTTCTCGGCACAGAAGGATGCAGATAAGCAGTGACTTTAAAAATAAATGGGACAGAGTAAATAATAAAGGAACGGAGAAAGTGGATAAGAATAAATGAATTTCAGGGACAAATGGAGAGCATGGAAGGAGAAGCAGGAGAAAAGGGGAGGAGACGAAATACTCGTGGATGTGCGCGGAAAGCAAGCGAGGAATAAGAGAAAGACAATGAAAGGAATAAGACAAGGTGAAGGGGAGAGTGAAGGAATAGTAGGCAGGTTTGATTAGGTGAGAATGGAGTGGTCTGGGCGATGGTAGATTTGGTCAGGTTAGGTTAAGTTGGGATAGGTAAGGTTTTGTTGAGTTTATATCAGGTTAGGAGAGGTGAGGATAGATTAGGCTGGGACAGGTAACGTTTTATTAACACTCTTGGACCTCTGTTAATCAATCTAGGCTAAATAAAATTGTCTGGCATTGGGTGACCAATCAATAATGGTTAGGTTTGGTGAAGCGGAGGAAAATGATCTGAGTTAGATTAGGTTAGGCCATTTTAGGATTGGACAGATAAGGGTTAGTTGCGTAAAGTAATGAACGAACGAGGAAGAAGGAGAGATGAAGTAAGAGTCACAGGTGAGGAATTCCCGACAGCCGACAGGGTTGTATTAATTGACGGAGGGTATCTAGGGGAGGCGGTGGCTCAATCGGAAGAGAGGTGGCCTGCAGTCCTACTGGACCCAGGTTCAAATCCCCGCTGGTGCAGGGAACAGTTCAAGGATTTGAATTTCATAAGAAGCAGACTTTACCGATCTACCAGAAGACCCGTCGACATGTCGTAAAAATACCTCCGCTAATACCAATACACCAGTCCTGAATGAGACAGCCCTAGCATGTATTGAATATGGATAGTGGGTGTTAGCCCCGAAGTGGTGACATGTAGAGGTGTATGGTATGTAGCAGGACAGTATGCCTAGGGAACAGGCTGCGAAGCCTATGCTCGGAGTTGGACACACACACACACACACACACACACACACAAAAAAAAAAGGAGACAGAGGAACTCTGGACATAAGTGGCACAAGAAGTACAAAGGAATTCAAACATGAACAGACTTATTGGTCCATCGATGCTGTTTGTTGCTACAGGACAGGTTATAACTAGCGTTACTATGCTATGCCCAAAGACAAGGCTAGGAAAACAGGGAGGCTGCCCCCTCCACCCACCAGTCCTTGCAGCCGAAGCTGGCAGTAAAGAGTGAGAAGGACTACTAAGTCTACCATGCTGCGATGCAGGATAGAAGAACTGTCGGGGAAATTTCACTGGAATGGATGAAAGGAAAATATAGTCTTCAATTACTTAACCTGCAAAGGAAACACGTCTTGTTAACAAAAAGAACATGTTGATACTATTTTGCGATTACCGGTGCGCCCTCCATGTTTTGTTCTGTAAGACATCATAATTACAAAAATATTATTCAGAAGTGAATACAGTAATTCTTTTTTAACTGGAGATTAATTAATTAGGTTAACACATGCATCCCATCTAAATGCTCCCCCTAGCGTTTGCGATGCCATTTTGTCACCCTTTGTTGTACTCTCTCGAATTTCTTCGTATTTTATTTTTGGCAGGGTGACCACTGGCCACTGTACTCGAAGACACAAGAAAAAATAGGAGAGAGAACGTGAAGAGAGGATAAGAAAACAAAGCTGATGAGGAAGACGAGAAAGGGAGACGAAGGAGGAGAATATGAGTCATTATAAGGGAGTGAAGTATGTAGGAACATTGATTTTAATTAGGTACTGTTAGGCGAGGTTAGGTTAGGTTAGTTTATGCTCCCTTGGTGAAGTGAGATAAATTCTGATTAGGTTAGTTTGTGTTGAGATAGATTAGATTAAATGGGGTGAGGTTAAGGGAGGTTAGATTAGGTTAGGCAGAGTAAAATGAGGTGAGGTGAGATTTTTGAGGTACGACATTTCTGGTCGGCTAGGTGAGGAAGACATATACGAATGGGTGGTGGAGGGGTAGAAGATTGGCCACGCCAAGAGAAATACTGTATGTGGTGTAGAGATCTTTGCTGAAAGTAGACGGATAAGGCACAAATCAAACGGATGGGGATGGGTGGACAGTGGTGAGTGACGTGGGCTAGGATGGTGGTGCGTAATTAGCCTTGATGCAATAAGTATATCCTGTGAATACGAGTGATACAGGTTGTCTGGTAGTCAAGGCAGTCATTATGATAATATTCACATCAGTGCGGATATGGGCGGGTTGGGTGGAGAGCAGTGGAAGGGATGGGCTGAGATGGTGGAAAGTAGTGGGGTTCGCTGAGGGAAGTATATACTATGGATATGGGTGTTGTACAAAGGTTAATAAGGTGAAAGTAAAGGTGAGGAAGGAAAAATAAAGATTGGGTAGCTGGGATGGTCTAAAATGGCGGTGGGTGATGGGACAAGGCAGAACCAGTATACCCACCAAAGACGGGTGTTGCATGGGTGTTGTATATGACAGTGAAAATGAAAACAAAGTTCTCTTAGTAGTTCCCTGCTGAGTGGGAAAAACAGAACAAGAGTGGAGTGGTTGGAAAGGGGTGGTTGAGGCAGGCAGGAACGGTGCTCGAGTGGTGGGACGGGGTGGTCTCTAAGGTGCCTGGAGATGGGCATCGTAGGTTGGCTGGTTTGGGGGTGACGAATGTTCATCTCAACAGACACGAATGTTCATCTCAACAGACTGATCACAAAAAGTTCGTGCTGAGGATAAGAAAAGGGTTAGGGATGGATGGAGAAGGGTGGAAGGAACGGGTGGGGATGGTGCTGATTAGTGAAGCAAGACGGGGATAACACCCCCTGTGAAAATGAGCATTGCAGGTTGTCAGTTTGGGTATGGCGATGATGTAAATCTTTCCCTCGTAATAATATAAAAAAAAATGATGATGATGATGATGATGATGGTGATGGTGATGAAAACAACAAAACAACAACAACAAAGTAAGCACACAGGTAAACACTCAAGGGCGCCATAGCAGCAAATGGGTTAACTGAGATAGTGTTGACTTTCTTCAGTTCAGAGACGTTTTTCATATTTGTTCTTGCTGTCTTCAGGAAAACTTATTAACCTTATGAGATATTTTTCGAACAACAGAAGTTAGATGTTGCCTTCATTAACCACCTCAGGATAAGAGATCTCTCCAGACTTAGATACCATCTGGAGGTGGTAAGGTCAGGTAAGTAAACACTTCACCTTTGACCGCTGGAATTTTCACACACACACACACACACACACACACACACACACACACACACACACACACACACACAAAACGTTGTGTTAACTGAAACAATGTATTAAGTACAGCGAAATGGTTAAGGGGCATCATACAAAGCGAGGCAACTAAAGAAGTGGTGTGTAAGAGACAAAACATATCACTAAGGACGAGGAAGTGTAATATATAAAAGAAATCGTTCAGTATAAGACGTGCCGTACAAAGTATATCAGTAAGGAAGAGGTGTAAAATACAAAGTAAAATGTTAAAGACGAAGTGTTAAAAAGCCGCCTAAACTCATGCAATGTGTTGTTTCTCTGGCTCACCAAGTATTTCGTTAGGGGTATTAGCCATTTTACAAGATAAACAAGTGTCTTTAACAGGAAAATATTATCCCACATTGTTTGGTATTCATATTTTATTACTTTAATATTCATTCTAGGTTGACTGTCAAATGCTTGCTGGCTGTATGAGTGAAGATTAAAGCATATATAAACGCAATCTTATCAACAACTTATCCTTAGGAGAGTTTATGAATACAGCCCCTGACTGTATTATTATCAGAAGAAAGTTTTCCTAGAGTGTGACCGGACAACCTAACCTCGCCACCCACCCCTCCCACACTCACCCCACCCGTCACCTCCCGTTACAACACCTGGAGGGAGAATAAACCTGCCTTACCTTCGTACATCACCACCATCACTTCAGATATGTTCTTTTTGCTACTGGATATCAGGAAATACATATATCGTATGTATATAAATATACTTTATGTATGGACATATTTTCTATTAATTATATATATATATATATATATATATATATATATATATATATATATATATATATATATATATATATATATTGTCAGATGCCCTAATCACGTAAGGGGTGACCACAAACAAATCGCCTCCATGTCGCCCTGTCCCCCGCCATTTCACTTCCCTGCTCCCAACTCACACAGCCCCTCTCTCATATACTTCTCCACTCCATCCCTCCATCTCATCCTTGGCCTCCTCCTCCCTCTCCCCCCCTCCACCTCACTCACGTATACTCTCCTCGTCAGTCTCTCACTCTCCATCCTCTCCACATGCCCGAACCACCTCAGTGTGTTTCTCCTAACGCTTCCTGTCACATCCACATCCACATCCACACCACAGTGCTCCTTCACTCCCTCATTTGTCAGTCTGTCTCTCCATGTGACTCCACAGGCTCCTCTCAAATAACTCATTTCCACTGCTCTCACTCTTGACTTGTGTCCTTCCAACAAGGTCCAAGCTCCACTTCCATACGTTAGAGTTGGTATCACAATACTGTCATGCAGTAACTTTTTCACTTCCATGCTCACTTTCCTGTTTCTTATCACTGCTTTCAAGAAACCAGCAACCTTTCTTCCTTGTTGTACCCTTTCAAGCACTTCATCCTCTAAACTTCCATCCTTACTCATCACACTGCCCAAGTACTTAAACGCGCTTACATTTTCCATTCCCTCCTCATCCAACCTCATTGTACATTCACTGACTTCATTTCTCTCGAAGACCATAACTTTACCCTTCCTTACTTTCACCGTTAGATTCCGTTTCTTACACACTCTCCCAAACTCATCCACCAAGCCTTGCAGCTCCTCTTCGTCTTGAATTAACAATACAGTATCATCTGCAAACAACAGTACAGAGAGTTTCCAAACACTGCCCTTTCTCATTAGGGCTGCTCCAACATCCACTGCCCTACATTGTATCTCTTTTATAACCCCATCCATATACATACTGAACATATACATGTTTATGATATATATAATATATTTACATTTTATAGGGAGATTAGGAAAAACACAGGTGAGAGGCTGGAGTTTATTCTTTAACGTTTCACCAGAGTCACTTATCAAAGAGAATGCTACATTCGGATTGACGTGAGCTGCTTAAGTACCCGCTGGATCACCCACGTTTGCTGGCTGCCCACTCCTCTCATGACCTGACCTGACTTCGCCGCCCCTTCTGATTGCTATTTCCGTCTTCGGCTTCGCCCAGCACAGAGTGCCGTCACGATGGTTAGTTGTGCTACCCTTGTTTGCACAAATGTGAGCTGCTTCCATTGCCCTCCTTACACATTTACTGAAACGCTTGTGTATTGTTTGTGCTTCCTCTCAACTGGGCAAGTGATCACTGTCGACAACCAAGGAATTTGGTGTTCTTTGACACCTTACATCGTTCTTATGTTCATATACCCTCTTATTAAGACCGCGGTTCACAATGTTATTCCTCTCCTTGGTTCTCATCTTCACTACATCACTTATTTTCTTTCTTGAAGACGTTACGATGCTTATCCCAGTTCGTCTGAAGAATTTCTCCAAACTTGCCGACTCTACGGAGTTTGGAACCGCAAGGTACCTTGTCTTTTCCAGCTTGCTATCCTTGTGTCTGTTCTTTATGCTTATATCTTTCTTTTTTCAACCTCATTAATAACCCTACTGTATAAATTAACTCTGTGAATCTGTCAATTATATATCTAAACTCTTCTTTCAGAAACTCACTGTTGTATATTCTCAACGCTCTAAGAAAAAATCCGATAACACCACATTGAGTGCTGATAAAAATGGATGACATCGTCCATGTTTGTGGGTTTGCGGTATATATACTGAGAACCTTGCTGCCCGTTCTTTCCTCCATATCAGTGTATCCAGAAATGATAAACTTCCATTCACTCCCTCCCCCACGGTAAACTGTATGTGAGTAGCTACTAACATTATTTAAGGCTGCAGTCCGTGTGGATAATGAATTGAGTGAATTTTTCTGTCTGAATGTTGGACTGAATCAGGGATGTGTCATGTCTCCATGGCCGTTCAGCTGACGGCGAGTCATAGGAGCCTCAGAGTGCTAGGCAGTATTTCTTTTGATTTCAGTGGTGACTGCAGGTTTTTTGTCAGTTTAAATCTTTCATTATGATTTATTCATTTTATTAATTTATTTACGTGGTAAGTGGGGGCTCCCATCATCAACTCACTCAGTGTAGTGATACTCTATTCCAGGGTAACTCTACTGTACACTGAGTGACATACCAAATGATTTCCTGTAAACCAGGAAATCATTAAATACGCTGGGTGGTTACCTTATAACAAACCAATACGTGTTCCCTACGCGTAAACAAGGGAGTTGGCGGAGGGTTAGTGGCCTTACACGGAAAACAACTAACATAAAGACAAAAGAAAAAAATGCCTCGGACCAGGACACACCACCAGGTGACGACCAAAGACAGATGACATGGTACGGATTTCAGCGTGGAATGTAAGGGTGTGAACGGTAAGGTGAAAGTGATAGATTGTCCAGGTGTTTGAGGATGCAAAAGTGGACATATGTGGATTGACTGAGACTAAATGGTGAGGTGAGATTGTAAGAGGGTGAGAGTGTGGTTGGGATATATGTGTGGGAGTAGCTGAGAATGAAAGGGCAAAAGAGGGTGTATGCACTGTCGTGCACAAAAGATGGAAGAAGAATATAAGAGAGTATGGATTAGTTAATTCAAGGACTGTATGGATAAGATTGAAAGTAAGAATACAAACGTACAAAAATGTGTGTGCAAATGCACACCGTGGGAGCATAGTGAAAGAAGAGTTCTGGTAACTGTGGACGCATGCGTGGAAAAGTTTGAGAGGAATGAGAGTGTTTTTGACTGGAGATATGAATGGAAAATTAGGGAATGTGAAAGTGGATGGTGTAATTCGTGAGTGGGATGTTCCTGCAGAAGTGGATGAAAATGGTAGTGCTCTAGTGGACATTTGTGTGGGGAGGGGGTTGGTGATAGCAAGTACCCTCTTTAGGCAGAAAATGATCCACAAGTATACGTGGCGAGCGATGGGAAGGTAGGATGGTGAACTGAAGAAATGGAAGAGACTGACTTATTATGTGTGTGTGCATGAGAGAAGAAGGTATGTAATGGATGCAAGAGTATACAGAGGTTGGGTGAGTGGACTTTCGGACCACCAGTTGGTGGTGGTGAAAGTCATGGTACAAATGCAATGGATGAACAAGACAGGAGGAAGTAGTCCATACAAGGAGGGCAGAAAGGCTGCAAGAGGATGGAGAAAAGACAGAATACAAGAGAGAAGTAGAGGATGACTGGGTAAATACGATTTGGAGCAGATGGGAGAGGTGCAAGGTGTGTGCAAGCTATTCACAGAAGAAATCTGTGCAGCATATGAGGTACTGTGTAAGGTGAAAAGAAGACGAAAGGGGGTGCAAGGAACAGCATGGTGCAATAAAGAGGTGAGACAAGCTGTGGCGCAAAAGAAGAAAGCATATAACGAGTGAATGAGACGCAGAGGCATGGAGGAAGCTGAGATAGAGAAAAGAGAGTTATATGAAGAGAGGAAGAGATAAATGGAAAGATTAGTACGGGAGAGTAAGAAGAGGGTGGATAAGGAATTTGGAAGGCATTTGAGTGTAAAGCAGAGGGAATGTAAGAAAATGTTGTGGAAGGAGGTAAGGAGAGTTAGACATGGTGATAAAGAAGTTAGAAGGGGAGTGAAAGATGTAAATAGCAGATTGATATTGGAGAAGGGTGAAAAAATGAGCAGATGGAGAGACCACTTTAAGGAATTGTTAAACACAGAGAATGATAGTAATGCAAGTGTAAGTGGCTTGGGGATGCCTTGGATAAGGAGGGCAGTGAGAGGGGAGGAGGAGATCAGTTGGATGGAGTGGAAGCAATGAAGAAAGTCAAAATGGGGAAAGCTCATGGAATTGATGGAGTGTACGGTGAAATGCTGAAGCCTGGGGGAGAAATAGTAGTAGAATGGAAATGGAAGATGAGGAGATTGGCCTGGGAGGAAGGTAGAGTCCGAAGGATTGGAAGTCAGGTATAATTATTCTCCACATAATATCTATCTATCTATCTATCTATTGCCAGACGCCTCAATCCCGTTTGGGGTGGCCACAAACAAATCGCCTCCAAGTCGCCCTGTCCCCCGCCATTTCACTGCCCTGCTCCCAACTCACACACTCCTCTCTCATATACCTCTCCACCCCATCCCTCCATTTCATCTCCACATAATATACTGTAGGTAAATGGGAAAAAAAGGGGTGTGTGGTAATCAAAGGGTACGATAGATACTGAAAGGGTTAGGAAAACAACAAAGGTATTAGTTGGAAAAGAACAGGGAGGTTTTAGGTAGGGCAGAGATTGTGTAGATCAGATATTCATTCTTAGTTCTTTTGTAGAAAAGTTTCTAGAGCGGGGAAAGAAGTTGTTTGTGGCCTTTATGGACTTGGTGAAAGCAAATGACAAAGTGGATAGAAAAGGAATGTGGAAAATATTAAGAATTAATGGAGTACATGTGAAGATGTTGAATGCCATGAAGAGTATGTATGAGGGTGCTAAGGCTGCAGTGCATGTAGATGAAGAACAGAGTAAAAATCTTTATCTGAATGTTGGATTGAAACAGGGATGTGTCATGTCTCCATGGCTTTTCAATCTGTATATGGATAGGATTATAAAAGAGATTCAAGGTAGGGCAGTGGATGCAGGAGAAGCCCTTATGAGAAAGGGCAGCATTTGGAAACTTCCTTTTCTGTAGTTTGCAGATGGTGTATTAAGTGAAGACGAAGGGGAACTACAAGCTTGGTGAATGAGTTTGGGTAAGTGTGTGAGAAACGGAATCTACTGTAAAAGTGAATGTAGTGAAGAGTAATGTTATGATCTTCCAGAGAAATGAAATCACTGAATGTACAGTGAGGTTGGATAATGAGGAAATGGAAAATATTCGTGCATTTGAGCACTTAAGTAGTGTGATGAGTAAGGATGGATGTTTGGAGGGTGAAGTGCTTGAAGAATGGTTGCCGGTTCTTTGAAAGCGGCAATAAGCAATAGGGAAGTGTGCAGGGAAGTAGAAAAGTTGGTGCATGAGAATTGTGATACAAACTCTAACGTATGAAAGCAAAGCCTGGACCTTGTTGGACGGACACAAGTTCAGAGCGAGAGCAGTGGAAATAAGTTACTTGAGGTAACTGAGGAGAATGTGGAATTACATGAAGGGAGAGAGAGAGAGAAATGAGGAAGTGAAGGAGCGTTGTGGTGTGGATGTGATAGAAAGCGTTAGGAGAAATACACTGAGGTGGTTTGGCCATGTGGAGAGGATGGAGAGTGAGAGACTAACGAGGAGTGTGTAAGTGAATGAGGTGGAGGGAGGGACAGTGAGGTCGATGATGATATGGAGGGATGGAGTGGAGAGATGTGAGGGAGGGGGTGTGAGCAGGAAGGAGGGCAACGAAATGGTGGGGGACAAGGCGACATGGATGCGATTTGTTTGTGGCCACCCCTTTCGGGATTGAAGCGTCTTGTAATAGACAGACAGATTCATTTTTTTTTTAATAATACTTATTATATTGGACGTCTTTCAAATATATGGTTTAGCTGAGTGAAGGTCCATTGTGAGTTGTTATCTGACTGAATCTGAGGTGTTTTTTCATCTGGAAAATCTTATCGTCTGACATTAGTCTGAAGCAAACACTGTGTTCTAAATTCCCAGCAAAATTGTAAATCAAGACAGTGTTTAGTTACTGCTGCAGTGTTTCCTCTGAAGGTGTACTAAAACACCCGACGTGAGCCACACTAAAATACAAGGTTCGTAATTCTTCACTAGAGTTTTAAAATATTCGAAGTATAAAATCGGGTAATTACTTGCCAAAATGGATTTTTTCAATACCCTGTGGTCATATATAAGCAGGCCGCCGCCACCACAAGGGTGACCGACTGATTAGTATTGTTAGAGACGAAGGTGTTGGTCCGACATTGCCAGGGTTCAGTTCCTGGTGCAGGCAGCTGGCGCCACTCGATTCTGGTGTCTATCCACCTCTTTTGGTTTGGTACGTAAAATGATTACTAATTTAACACCAAGAGAAGGTAATTATGGTGACCTAGATAATACAGTGCCCCTGTTCCCCAGGACAGAGGGTGAATAACCCACCACAGCTCAAAGGTCTAAGTTATGGAAATGAGTACCGCTGACAAGCTCCGAGTTATGGCGTCTGCCCACAACGATACCTTTACGTACCTTTTAAAAAAATCGAGATAAATTGTATGTGGTGGAATTTGTAGGTGTTTGTGTGTGCGAGGTGGGTGGGTGGACGGAAGGAATGAAGGAATGGGTAGTAACAAGAGAAAGATGGAAGTAAGAAGTGGAGAGATGAACCGGGAGAAGGAAGGAAGTAAATAATAAGTGAAAGGAAAGGAAGTGGATGAAAGAAGGAATGGGGTGGAAAGAAGCCAGATGTGAATGAACAAGGGAAGAGAAGAGATGAAGGAAGGAAGGAAACGAAGAAATAAATGAAATATGGAAGATAACCTGAAACAAAGAGAGGGGATGTGTGGAAGGGAATAAGATAGAGATGAGGACAGAAAGGGGACGAGTGGAAGTTGGAGCAAAGGAGTGGCAAGGAAGACGGAGGAAAAGTGGAGAGGAGAGGAATGAATGAAGGGGAAGAGTATAGAGGAAGAGGGGAGAACAGAAAGGAGGAAATGGGAAAGTGGAGAGGTACCGGTAGAGTGGAGGTGCAGAGAGAAACGGGATGAAGGTGTAGTGATGAAGGCTAATGGCAATCACCATCATCCCCAGCCTCACTGATATCATAACCTACCAATACACAATTTTTCAATAATAATAATAATAATAATAATAAAGGCGTCGAAATATAACGTGAAAGAGAATATAAAGGCGAAATCTTCATTATAAATCGCCACGAAAGAGGAGCTACGAATTCTTCAGAATATCTCATAAAATGACCCACACACACTTGTAACTTCATGGCCTTGGTCGTTGCGCCACAGCTCAAGGCCATCCCCCGTCTCTGGTATAAAAACTTTCCTAGAGTTGCTCCTCCATGGTTTCCCGGTCATATACTGCACTCTTGCGTCAGGTTACTGTCTAGAACTAGATGAACAATAGCAGCAAGATGGGCGAAAACAAGTAAATGATACAGTTTTCCGAGCGCTAACAATAAATTGTGACTGTAATGACAATTTCACAAGCAATTGTACGTCATCAGTCCCCTGTCAGTTCCTGTCTCCCATATTTCTCATACCTCATGAAAAGGAAAAAAAAATCATGTGAGATCTGTTTTTCTCTCCCAAACTGAATTTCATGTAACTCCTCCCACCACCACAGCAGCATTTTTCTTAGTGTCACTTCCTTTGGAGCCACGAGAGTAATGGTAATATGCTTAAACAAAAAGGAGTGGCTTTCCACACATGTGCAGCCGGCCCACTCCACAAATGGACTCCACACTTTGTCCACATGCTTATTACCCGTTCTCGCCCCGGAAGAGTTCGGGGACGTGTATTGTTTGCACTCGGTTTGTCTGTCTGTTTGTTTGTTTGTTTGTTAAGTTCACGCGAAAACTTTCGGTGCCATTTTGACTAAAATTACAGGGATGATGGGCTATGACCTGATCACCTGATTAAATTTTGGGCCAAATTGGGCCAAAGCCCAGACTGTACGCCGCCCAACTGAATTTTTTTTTTCCCATAACTTCTTTCAAATTCGTCATATCGACATGAAACCAATGCCAAAAAGTACATCTTTCAGATCTGCATCCTATAACAGACCTCATTACATCAGGGGGGTCACCCCCAAGCTAGTGGTAAGGGAGTCAGTGTAAGGTGGTTCGGGCCTAAAATTTCAGATTGACATAAAATCGTCAATTTTCACCCAATTAACTCCAGCTTTGATATGTGACACCTTCCACTAGATTTCCTGTTGCGTTTATACGTCAGCACTAAAATTACTGCCGGGGACGGGTTTTCTATGCCTTGGCACCGCTTCCTGGTTACAACTGCAGCATGGGGTGAGACTGGTAAGCGTGACGGTACAGGAAGATTGATTTTTTTACAGTAATATGTCATTATATCACTTGTATCTGAGAACCATTATGAAGAACATTCTCGTACTTCACACTCTTCCCAATAAATTTAGCATTGAACGATGACACGAATGTGGCAATCCACAAATGTGGATGCAGGAATTTCTTGAAGTACGGTATAAGTTTTTCGCGATCTACACATTTTTCTTCAAGCATACTCATATATATATATATATATATATATATATATATATATATATATATATATATATATATATATATATATATATATATTGCCAGACGCCTCAATCCCGTTTGGGGTGGCCACAAACAAATCGCCTCCAAGTCTCCCTGTCCCCCTGCTCCCAACTCACACCCCCCTCTCTCATATACCTCTCCACCCCATCCCTCCATCTCATCCTCGGCCTCCCCTTCCCTCTTCCCCCCTCCACCTCACTCACATACACTCTCTTCGTCAGTCTTTCACTCTCCATCCTCTCCACATGGCCAAACCACCTCAGTGTGTTCCTCATAACGCTTCCTATCACATCCACATCCACACCACAACGCTCCTTTATATCCTCATTCGTCACCCTGTCTCTCCATGTGACTCCACAGGCTCCTCTTAAATATATATATATATATATATATTAGAGAGAGAGAGAGAGAGAGAGAGAGAGAGAGAGAGAGAGAGAGAGAGAGAGAGAGAGTTTAGAGGAATGCACAAGCGACGACAGGATTCTGGTTGATATGGTACTCTCACCAACCTTGACACTCCGCTGCTTCTGTGCAAACTTCCCAGTATCTTGGTCCCGCACTGTCACTCATCAGGTGCTTAGCCTAAAATGATAAGAAATTGACTGTGTTACTGGTTGCCACACTTCCTATTAATTGCCAGGGTTGTTTTTGCAGAAAGGACAACGAAAAGATAAGGCTGGATTATCCTGTCTCTTTTGCATCCATCACTTAGTCTTTTTTGCGCCACTAGGAGTGTAGGGGTTCGGGGATAGGCTGCGTACCCTTTTCTCCTTCAAACAAAAGTAAATCCTCATTAGGACAGGAAATTGTAAGACTCTCTGTGAATCTCATGGCCGATGTTTAGGTCTTAACATGGGATAGCAAGCCGCCAGTATTTGACGACAGTTTCTGAGGCACAAGACGAAGATAACAGACTTTGGCGTTTTATAATCACTAAATAAATTATTGTATATGAGGTGTTAATCTGTCCCTACAGGACGATCCGCAGTAGTCCATGTCACACCCATGTTCCCAGTAGGAGTGCTGAGTAAACAGGCACATAGGAGGAAACTAACTTTGTCCAAGACTCTGGCCAATCCGAGAATTGAACTCCAACAATATTCTTACATAATGCGACGTGGATGTATAAACCAATGCACTTACGGATTTTCCATAGAGAGAAAGTATTTGGTTTCTGTGCGTCATTGCTGACTGCACTCTGCAGTGTGGGATGCAGGCTAATCGATTCTGACAACCTTAGGTGTTTCACAGACGTCTGTCAGAAGGTGGAGGCTTGCTTTCCTTCAATGATTATAAGTTTTAAACAATTCAGCCTGTGGACGTCATTTTTAAGCCACGCAAGATACCGAAGATGTTATGTGCTTGGCTTGGTTTCCTTGTCTAACTGTCTGTTGTTAACACTGTGGAAAAGCTACTGGATGAAACTGCACCAGATTCAAAATAATTATTGGTCACCATGAAAGGAACATGTGTTTAAATTTGGAGCGAAAATGACCGAAGGTTAAGGTCACGGGGCAAGGTCAAATGTTGGGTCCGTTGATTTTGTCAGGAACGCACATGTAGGACGCGGTGTTGCACTCTCTCTGTGATCCTTCTAATTATTTTTGCTTATAACAGACGGCTTTACTTAAGCAGAGAGACACCTGGTAATGAAAATATTATAAAGAACTGCGTGATCACCTTCGACTAGAGAACACACCCATATGCTGAAAAAAATAGAAAGGTGATAGCAAGAATGACGTTATAATAGTGAAGGCGGTTAAGATGACTAAGTGACAAACTTGAATCTTTCTCTCTTTCTCTTTACCTGCGGCTTGAACATTTCCGAGGAAAACCCACAAGCAAGCAGAGTAACCATGTTGTCTATATGGGTAATTTTATTGTGCTCTTGGCATCATTAACTGTGGCTTCTCGCACCTGCGTTCGCTAACAGTCTTATGATAAACGTTCAGCGGACTGGACACTGTTCCACACCGAATTCAGTATGGTTTCCTGTCGTTACATCGTTCGTTCTTTTACAGATTCCCTGCACCAATAGTGCAGGCCGAGCCATACATTAGCACGGTCAGTGGGGTATGGGCTGATTAAAAAATAGTAAGAGGGGAGGACAGGACCTGGGGATTACCCAGCACACACGCCCTGTCTCCTGACTGGCTTTGTGGTGTGTGTGTGTGTGTGTGTGTGTGTCGTTACAATGGCTGTACAGTATTTATTGTTGCATACGAGACTTGGCAGAAACTCTTTCTCAGATAATTATTTTGTACACTACACCTTTTTACTTTCAGTTTTACTACTAAGGCAAACTCTGTTGACTTTAGAAATATAAAAAGCACATAACGGAGAGTATCACGGTGAAAACTGCGTCGAAAAATCACCCAAAAAAAGAGAGGTACGAAGTCTTCTCTGCAACCTCGAATACATCCATAAGCGTCTGGCATCCCCTGTGACGTCATGGAGGGGGGGGGCAGATACAGAACACTTATATATCAACCCTTGGCCTAACGTGGCAGCATTTCAACCTCTCCATTGCGTGAGTATACAGTACAGCAGAGGATCCCTCTTGAGCCAACAATGGTGTAGTGGTCAGAACGCCCCAGTCTGGTGTGTCAGTCTTGCGTAGGTTCGATCCTCAAGAGGTGACCGTAGGTGTTCCTATCATTTAATACCTCTATGAGAGGTGGCTGACCATCTACCCTTATATGAATTGAACAACGGTAGCCTAGCCTCGGCCCCCAACGCCTCGAAGGGGGTAAAATGGGTTTGGGTGCTACCTTACCTTATCTCACCACTCCGATGACGTACATTATATTGTACTATTGCTACCACCAGACGATTTTATTCTGCTTGTGGGGATCCTTTCACTGTGAAGGGATAAAGGTATGGACATTATAGGCGTCTACACTTGAAACTGTAGAACGTGTTCCAGCGAGCAACGCCGTTAATGTTATATTAAATGAAATGAAAAAAGTATTCGTACCATTTAGGTGATATGCACACCTTGAAATTTTGAGAAAGGCAGCTTATATAATACATTATATGCTTTTCAGCCAAGCTTGATTTTGATTCCTCTCAAATACAGCCCTAGCATGTATTCAATATGGAAGGTGGGTGTTAGCGCCGAAGTGGTGACATGTAGAGGTGTGCGGTACGTATGAGGACTACTGGGCCTTGAAAGCAGGCTGTAAAGCCTATGCCCAGAGTCGGTCACAAAAAAAAAAAAAAAAAAATATATATATATATATATATATATATATATATATATATATATATATATATATATATATATATATAACCCATTGGATCCCAGAGTTGCTGGGCGAGGCAATGCACTGGGGGGGGGGACCAAGCGTACCGCCCTCCGCCTATCGGCTCATAGTCGCGAAGCTCATAGGTCCCTCCCCGGGGGTTCCCTACTTTACAAGATTTGAAAATTCCCAGTTCTGTCCAATACACTGGACACTGGGCTCCAGTGGGATATATAGATAGCTAGCTAGCTAGATAGATAGATATGTATATTTACACACACACACACACACACACACACACACACACACACAAGCACGCGCACGCGCTTTTTTTTTTTTTTTTTTTTTAGTATCATGTCAAATTTCGGAAGTCACAAAGTGACACATATTATTTTTTCATAATTTTTCAATCGATGTGCGTAGATCTGTTGTTCATTTATAAGCCTGTGAAATTAGCCACCTTTGGTGCTGTACCTTCTCACCTGATTACATGCCTGATAATGCTTCCTCTTGCTGGCTTAGCAAGATCGTTCGAACTTTTCACTTTTTCACTGTTATTATCTTAAATTTGGGAAAAATCACCCAGGTAATACCAATTAGTTTTCGATAAGCTTTCCAACCGGCGGGAGGCGGTGGCAGAATCGATAGAGAGGCGGACAATGGACCCAGGTTCGAATCCCGGCTGGGGTAGGGAATCGTTTAAGGATTTGAATTTCTTTAAAAGCAGACTTTTCTGATCTACCAGAAGGCCCGCCGACATGTCATAAAAGTACCCCCTCTAATACCAGTACACCAGTCCTGTATGAGACAGCCCTAGCATGTATTCAATATGGACGGTGGGTGTTACCGCCGAAGTGGTGACATGTGGAGATGTAGGAGGACTACTGGGCCCCAAGGAGGACTACTGGGACTTGGGAATAGGCCCTGAAGCCTTTGCCCCGGAGTCGGACACGTAAAAAAATAAAAAAAAGTGCATAGACATGCTGAAACTTTTTTTTTTTTTTTTTGCCGAACTTTAAAAGTAATTTAAGTACTGTCGGCTACTTTTTAAAACTCTCCATCGATGTGCATAGATCAGCCAAAAGTTTAATCATTTTACGAAAGTAAAAAATGTCATTGTGTTCTACCACCCCGTTACATGTTACGGCTCTCGCTTGCTCGAACAATTACAGTAAGTTGCAGTCCATTGAAATTTGATGAATCTCCTTGGTTATTAGTCACACTCATTACGTTTGGACAGTAACTGAGCTATATGGCGACTGAGTCTTCCCCAACAGAGTAAAAAATTAAGGTATAGGCGTCCACATTAGAAAGTGTGATACAGATTTCAGCGAGCAAGCTTGGTAGTATTACTAGTTTAGCTAAACGAAGTGTTTAGTCCCACTTCCCTTTGAACTGATACTTCTTATTTTAGAATGTGTATCCTGACAGTTTAGGTGCTTTGGAAGTTTGGATCCTGACGCCAAAGCATGGCTGCCTCTACACTTGACTAAATTTTTTTGCTCAAATTGGCTCTTTTGCCATCTTTCAGCACTATGGCGAATTTTGCAAGACACGAGCAATACCTAATTGGCATTTCTTCCAAGAATTTTTCAACGATGTGCGTCGTTCCTCTATAACTTCAATAAATCTCTAGCTAACTGAAAAGTTGGTGCTTTTTTCAGCTCTAAATTGGGAATTTTGAGGCAGCTCACATATATAACACTAGTTAGTTATTCGTAGTCTTTCCAGCAATGTGCGTATATTCGCTTTAGCTTTAATGGTTTTTCGAAATAACAAAGACTTGGTACAGTTTTGCTTTCTTTTGTTTTTTGTTTAGTAATAATGGTTGGAAATGTTAAGAAAAGTCACGTTATTAATGTCTGACAATTCATACCCTTTCCTGCAATGTGAATAGATTTAATATCGTTCCAACAATTTCTGAAAGAAGAGTTTAGATCAGGGGTCGGCAACCTTTTGAACATAGTGTGCCAATTTATAATTAATGCCAATTTTTTCTCCACTGCGTGCCAGGTGAGATTTTTTAAAAACACTGTAGCGACAGTGTAACGGTCTTAATTAGTAAAATACATCGTGAACATACATATTATACATGCAAACGTCTTATTGTCGTGTATAGAACATATTTGTATGCAAAACGAATAACTGAATAGGTAGGTATGACTTCTGGTGATACAACAAACACTGCTAAAGAAATATTTAGATTTCTATATATATTTACTAACCTCTTTAATGTGATCCTTTCCCCTGCTTCCCTTTAGCCAGAGTTGATTTTTCGGGTGAATATTTTGATACCTTGAGCTTCAGCCCTCAGAATGATCTGTTGTACGAAGCTTGCTGTGGTGCGGGTTAAGCATGTGCTTCAGGTGTGAAAACACCTGCTCACACTGATACATAGATCCAAAGGCTGACATTAATGCCAATGCAACTTTCTTCATACAGTTGAATTAATTAGGCAGTGATGTCCAACAGCTTAGAATGGAGGCTCCATGATCATCCACAGTTGTTTTCAGTATTTCTTGAAGCTCCTTGAGTTTAGCTGACCATAAAGAGGTGGCCTGAAAATCAGTCAGCTGCAATTCCAACTCCTCAGTTTCCATCCACTGGAACAGAGAAACTACCAAGTCGCTGTATTTAAAGTTGTCTGGTCTGATAAAAAATGAAAACACTGGGCCAGTGTGTTGTATATGTTGAAATCTGACTGAGAACTCGGACTCTAATTCCTGCATGTAGACTTCAATATCAGCGGTGTTGACAGGATGAGTTGCGGATCAGCTCTTCAAGTTTTTGAAGTAACAGAAAGATCCATTTTTAATATTCAGTGAGGAAACGGCAAGTTTTGCCACAAATGCCATCCATGTATCATACAAATCCAGTAAAGTCTGTCCTTCTCCTTGGAAGCGAAGATTGAGGTCGTTGAGATGTGGGGTGATATCTAAAACACAATTTTACAATCCAGTCTCTGTTCTCCAGTTCAGGATAGGCTTGGCCTTTTTCCGTTAAAAAGATCTTAATTTCATCAAAGAACTCCACAAATCTCTCCAAAACCTTCCCACATCTTAACCACCTGACACTGCTATGCATGGAGATATCTTTGTATGCACTTTCCACCTCTTCAAGAAAAGACTGAAACTGCCTGTGTGTAAAAGCATGCAACAGGAAAAGTCACTATTTTTGCTGAAGTAACCATCATATTCTTGAGTTCAGAGTTCGAAATCTTGGCACATAGATTTTCTTGGTGAATGATGCAGTGCAATTTCAGGATGGGGTGCCCAATTTTATCCTCAAGCAGCTTGGTAAAGCCCTTGCTTTTTCGTACCATAGCAGGAGCACCATCCTTTGTAACTGCAAAAAATTTTCTAATGTCAACACCTCAGTCCTCAAAATGGGCAGTGAATGTTTTCATTATATCCTCTCCCTAGGTAGTATCTTGCATAGGTTTAAGACAGCACAGCTCTTCGCGTATCTCTGTGTCACTATACCTGGCAAAGATAGCCAACCGGGGAATGTCATTTATATCCACACTTTCATCCAGGGCCACGCTGAACACAGGTGCGTATGTTAAAGTAACAGTTTGTTGCTCACTTACATTGGCAGACATTTCAGAAATGCGCCTTTCTAAAGTTCTAGCAGAGACAGGCATGCCTTTTATCCTTGAGATGATAATATTCTTTTTTGACATGCCATCAAATAACTCTTCTGAGCAGTCCAGGAATGCAGCTTTTATATAATCTCCACCAATGGAAGGTTTTCCATGTTCTGCAATACACAGAGCTACTTTGTAACTTGTTTCAGTTAAATTATTTTTGCTAGCACACAGGTTCTTCAACACAATGCTTTGTTTTTCATAGGTGGATATTGCTTTCTCAATAGCCTCAGCCTTGTCTGCATTGTCTTTGAAAGTTTTCTTTTGGTTTTGCTTCACAGTGTCTCTTAACTCTCGATGTGCGGCACACAACATTCTCACAGCAGGGAGCACACAGCACCATCATTCTTCCGGATAAATCCAAAATCGTTTGTCCATGATGCCTGAAATGACGGCACATCAAGCTTGGCTTTCTTGGCAGTAGCTATTTTAACCGTATCTCCGACACTTGTGGTAACTGGCGACTCTAACGTGACTGAGCAGCTACCTGACGCGTCACTAACGGCCAGTCGGGTAGCACGAACGTGTCTTCTACTCGTCAACGTCTAGCAGTACTCGCTCACACCTCTTTGCGGGTAGCAAAAATTTTCATTGTTAACTCATTGAATCATGTGAAAGGATCTTATCTACATCATTTACTATACAAGGACATCTATTTTTCCTATAATTGAAGTAGTAAGGATGTGCCCCCCCCCCCTCTCTCTCTCTTCGCATTTTCAATATTCGCTTTGTTACTCTGGATCACGTCGAGTGCCATAGTATAGCACTTCGCGTCCAAAGTCTGGTACGCGTGCCTAGGGTTGCCGACCCCAGGTTTAGTTGCTTAACTTGGTGTACTATTTTTCTGCAGTGTGATGATATTTTTTGTCTTTGAAAAGTCAGTTCTGTAACATTAGTTCTTTTTTCATAAGCTTTCCAGTAATATGCGTAGATACGCTGTCGCTATAATAGTCTCTGAAATAACATAGTTTGGAGCTGTGCTCAGCCATCATACATATCTGATTGCGTTCTCGTTCGCTTGTCGAAAAAAGGTAAAAAAAGAAAAAGAAAAAAGTAGAGCAGGGTAACACTCACTATATATCAGTAAGAGTGTATTACTGACAAGTCGTTATACTTGTCCAGTGATTTAATCTAAAGGAGTTAAAAGTTTTCAGAATAAATGTTCTAAAGAAAGTGACTACTTTTCTTCAAGAGTCATTCATATCACCAATGATTCAGCCGAGATTCTTTAATGCTTAAAAATATCATGCCATTGGCGAATTAGTTCATCCCACTGTAATTACCTTTTCTATTTACTTTCCAGAGGAAATCGTGTCGCAGAGACGTAGTATCATTAAAGATGGTGCAACGAAGACTGTGTTTGGTGCTGGTGATGATGATGGCGATGATGGTTGTGGCTGCAGGTAGGTAACAAAATTCTAATTTCGTAATATATTATCATATTAAGTGAAGAGTTATATATTGGTATGTTGGAATGATAAAGTGCCTAATTAACGCCCATCGATACAAGAGGAACATATACTAGGTCTGATCGAGAAGTATCCGGCCATTTTATTTTTTCTCTCATAAACCAGTACGAGCAAGGGGATGCGAGACAGTGGGCCATGACCTTGAATCATTGTGCGCATGTTCGAATATGTTCAGCGCTGCCGCCCAGCTCGGTCACTGCCGAGAAGCATGTGTTTGAGGACGCATTTTCGTTTTGTGCCGCGATAACCGTGGGAAACAAGCAAGGTTATTGCATCAAATTTTGTTAAATGATTAGTGACACGCAATCTGAAACCATCAAGAAGATTCAGCAGGCTTCTGGCGATGAATCAAGGTGAAGGGAGGTGAAGCTTATGCTAATATTTTTTATTTTCCCGCGACTACCAGCGTGTTGCTCATTACAAGTATGCTCCAGAAGGTATCGCAGGAGACGAGGGTTGTGGGAGGCAGAGGCCTGGCAGCTCCACCATGACATCGCTTCAGCCCATCCATCCCATTTCATCCAGGATGTTTTGGCCAAATACAGGATCACACAGGCCGCCAGGCGCTGTATTCTCTTCACATGGCCCCAGCCGACCTTTGGCTATTTTCTAAACTGAATATGATGCTGAAGGGTTCGAGATTGGTGGACAAATGGGATAAAGACAAATGCGACAAACTTTTTCTTGGCATCCCCCAAACCTGACTATACAAAATGTTTCCACTAAAGGAAGGATAGCTGGGATAAGTGTCTTGAGTCGTGCGAGGCATTTTCTGAAGCAGATCGAAGTCTGACCTCAGTAAGCCTTTTTTTTTTTTTTTTTTTTTCCTTTTCACCAGCTAAAACTCGAATACCTTTTGATCAGATTTCACATACCATTCTAACGACTGACAAACGATTCTTTACTTCATTAGAGGAGTACATTTCTAAGAAGTTCTTCACTCCAACTACTGTAGTTTTTCTCATATATTCCAGGCATTATTTTTCAGTGTTTTTTTTTTTTTTTCCAGATTACGGACAAATAAGACAGTGTCCTCAGTTCTGCACCCTGCAGTACGACCCCGTATGTGGCAGCAACGGGGTGACCTACAGCAACACCTGCTTCCTTGGTATTGCTCAGTGCCACAACCCATCCATCACACTCGCCCACCGTGGGCGCTGTGGAAGTAAGGATATTTTCGTCTTGTCTATTATTGATGAAAAGTAAGTTGATGTTAGAAAGCTGTACATAGTATACAAGGAATATTAAGATTTAATGTGCGCCACATGTTGTAAGAGAAAAAGCAGCACTAAGTCTCCCATGACACCAACACAGGCAGTGTGGAGGCAGCTGAAGGGTAAGGATATGGGTTGTATTCAGAGTGATATTCCGAATTTAATAATACATCTTCCTCACATTACGCCTCAATATCGTTTTTTAGGTTGCTGATGGAGTCCATGTCTCTATTATCGCCATAAGCATAGCATTGAAAAGAGTGGCATAATGTACCATGCAAAATAAATTGTTAAAGAAAAGGTGCTAGTCAGTTTCCAGTGTTACAAAGAACAGGACCACTAGGCACAATATACTGTATTCGCCTTATCCTCTGTCTCTACTTAATGGACGTCGCAACAGTATAAACAAAGAACGAAAGAGAGAACCGTTTGAAGAACATTTTTTTTTTTTTTTTTAGTATAGTGACGGTGCTGGAGATTGGTGCCTTCATGCAGTGGCACATATTTAACTGGACAGGTGCGCTGCCTGGGCAAAGTAACGTCCCTCAACTCCTTACCTATCACCCAGAAAGTGGATGATGGGTTGCTGGAGAAGGTTAAACAGCCGGCAGTTCACCAGGTTCTCGTTTCTGGTGAACCGCGGCTACAAGTAACAATGTAACACCTCCGCAGTGTCGTAGGATCTGTGCAGAGACCGGTTTCCTTTGATATTCATGTGACTCTAAAAAAGGGAGGAGGGAAAAAGTGATGGAGTACAGGAGAGAAGTGGTGGGGAAACTTGGTATATATGATCTGGATGTGTAAGAAAAATATCCTGTGTAGTACTGGATTGGTGTATGGGGTTACAAGAGGGTGGGATGAAAACAGCAGCGTGATGGAATGACTGGGTGAAACGAGCTGTGGAAGGAAAGAAGGAAGTTGTAGACTCGGTTGGAAATACATTAAATAAAAATGTGTAGCAACTGGAAAGAGATAAAACTGCTCGCTGGGAACTGGAAAGAGGTGAAGAGAAGAGGAAAACGATTGCACGAAAATAAAATAGTAGAATGCTAAAGAAGAGAAAGAAGCGACCAGATGGAGGGAACATTTTGGGGAGCTGTAAAGTGTAAAAGAACGATTCTAGTAAAAATACACAAGTATGTAATTGGGGAATAGACGGAATGAACAGAAAGGTAAGAAGGGATCAGTAGGATGAAAGTGTATGCTGCAATGAAGAAAGTCAGTATGGGAAAAGCATCAAAAATTAATGGACTGAATGAGGAAATGTTCAAAAATTAGGGAGAGACAGAGGTTCAATAGATCTTAAATATGTACTGACTGGTCTTGAAGAAGGGTAGAGTGTCAGAGACTGTAGTCAGGCATAATAGCTCCCTTATTATATGGGAAAGGTGGAAGAGTATCAGGGCAATTGTTTTGTAGCTGGAGAGATAATGAGAGAGCATTTGTCGACACCGTTAGGGTGAAAACTGAGAAGGGATAGAAAATATATGCTACCTATATGGATCTGGAGAAGCATGTGAGAAAGTAGAGAACGTGAAAGGTACTGAAAACATATGCATTAAATGGAAGGTTCTAGAATCCATCACACGCTCCTGACAGACCAGTCACATGCTAACCCGTGTCGGCACGCGTCGTACAATGAGGTCTTGCTCCACCCGCCATCAGGTTGGTATGAAGATGTTCCCAGGAAGGAAAGAAACGTTACCAAATACACCAACATTTGGACAGCTACACAGAAGTCTAAATGAGAATCAACATAGCTTAGCCGGACGCATCGAAAGCATCGAGCAGAAATTAAATAATGCAGAAACAGTATTTCCATTCAACCCAATATGCATACAAGAAGTATGTAAATTACTATATCTATCTATCGATCGATCTATCTGTCTGTTTATCTATGTATCTATCTATCTATCGATAGATAGATAGATAGATATAGATGTGTGTGTGTGTGTGTGTGTGTGTGTGTGTGTGTGTGTGTGTGTGGAGATTATGTATTGACTAAACCCAGTACTTCTTTAGCCAATAACCCTTATTATCAATGTGCCTACAATGTTTGTATTGTGTCCTGCAGCCTCGCCGTACGCATAACGGTAGATGTGGCGGCCCCAGGTGCAGTGTACCGGCAGTTGTATGTCGGTGACGGCAGGATTACCACCACTCCACCGACAATGGTGCAACAGGAACCGTCGTGTAAATTTTAACCCTTTCAGCCCAAAGACGTATCTGTATTTTTTTCCCTTGTCACAGGCTACAATTTTTATTCCGCTGAGGATATTTTCGTACTGATTGGTCGGAAAATCCTTCTTTAGCTTGAAATAACTATCTGGTCACAACAAAGATAGAATGCAAAATATGTCATCGGATTAGGTGGGTAAGATATTGATAGTTTAAAAATTATATCATGCCTGTGATTTCTAAAAAATAATTGAAAAATCTTGAAAATTTTCCATACATTGATTCTACAGTACATCTCTTTTGATGTTAAACTGTATTCAACAATTATACATTAAGTAAGAAATATTAAAACGAAGTTATGTTCTAATAGTTGCACGAACTTTGCTTTAGGAATATATACTGTTTATGAGCAAATTACTGACATGTTATTAATTTGTAATCTAGATATTTAAACTATATGCCCATTGCAAACAGTTTCTTTTACTGAATAAAGTACAGCATAATGTTCACATAATTTTTTTTTATTCCTCCCACATACCGGTTCCTACACACACACACACACACACACACACACACACACACACACACACAATATGAAATAGGAGTCCAAAATTATATTCCACAGCATAAACAAACAGAAATGAAAATACAGAAATGGTTCAATACAGAATGTAAAAAATCAAAAGAAAAAAGACTTGCTGTGGAACAGTTACAAGGACACAACAGTGGGAGGGCATATAACAACTATAATAACAGGCAAGAAATAATTATACAAGGATAAGGAGGGAAGCACAAAGACAGTTTGAGGAAGACATTATAAATAAAAGTAGTGATTAACCTAAGCTATTTTACAGCTACATCCAAAGGAAAACCAAAGTTAAAGATAAAATTCAGTCAATCACGGACGAGGGGATCATTTATATGCAAGAGAAATATAATTGTTGAAGCACTAAATTTATTCCCAATCACTTTTTATAGAAAATAATTTTGAAAGAGATGCTATGGAACATGCATGCCCACATCTATTGACACCTATACAAATATCAGAAAAAGAAGTACAGGAAGAGTTAAGTAAATTAGACAAAGGAAAGGCATATGGACCTGATGGAATTTCAGGCTGGGTGCTACGTGAATGTGCAGCAGAGTTAAGTAGACCAATATACCGTATATATTATTCAAGGAATCCTTAAGTAAAGGTAAACTACCTGATATTTGGAAGAAAGCACACATTGTTCCGCTATTCAAGAAAGGGAATAGACAGAATCCACTCAACTACCGACCAGTATCACTGACCAGTGTTGTAAGATACTAGAAAAGCTGATAAGAAAAGTTTGGGTAAACCATCTAGATTCTAGAAGAACACAGTATGATAACAGAAAAGCAGTTCGGTTTTAGAAAGGGAAAATATTGTTACTAATCTATTAAACTACAATGATAAGGTAACAGAAACATTACGGAAAAGAGAATTATGGTTGGACAGTATCTAGTTCGATTTCAAGAAAGAATTTGACAGAGTACCGCACCAAAGACTTTTATGGAAACTGTACTATCAAGGAGGAGTCCAAGGCAACCTGTACTGTTGGATGCAGGACTTTCTTAGAAAAAGAGAAATGAGAACAGTAATAAGGGGGAAATTACTCATGGAGGGAAATAACAAGAAGAGTTCCACAGGGCTCTGTTGGCATCAATTATGTTTTTAGTATGTATAAATGACATAGTAACAGAAATGAAAGCTATCTAAATAATTATATTTGCTGATGATACAAAAAATACAAAGGAAAATTCCTAACAGATTCTTGCAGAGAGCTACAAGAAGAATTAAGAGTCATGAAAGGAGCAATAAATGGCAAATGGAATTTAATGTGGACAAGTGTCATGTAATTAAGTTTAGTAAAAGTGAAAAAATCACAGCTTGGGATTATAAGTTAGGAAGTTCAACCCTACACGCATCAGAAAGGGAGTTGGATCTAGGAGTGATTATCCAAAACAGACTGTCTCCGGCTGACCTCATCAGTGAGAAGGTACGTACAGGTAACATGTATACACTGCTTGCTGATATGAGAATAGCATTCACATATACTGTGTAAATGAAGGCATGCTGAGAAAGATAACATCATTCACCAGACCAACCCTGGAGTATGTATCAGTAGTTTGGAATCCTCATCTCAAAGAAGACATAGATATGACTGAAAAAATACAAAGGGCAGCTACAATATGGGTACCAAGCTTAAGGGGTCTAAGCTGCGAAGAAAGACTAAAAAATTTGAATCTACCAACACTACAGGATAGAAGGAAAAGGGGAGACATGATTGTGCTATATAAATGCATCTCAGGGAAAGAGAAAATAGACATAAATGGATATGTAACCTCTGAGGAAGCATCAGAACACTGAAAAAAAAAAAAAAAAAAACTGCATAAAATGAAAGGCAATAAAAACGTAAGAAAATCTGGTTTCCGAAATAGGGCAATAGATCAGCGGAATGCACTACCAGATAGTGTGTGCCAAAACTATTAATAGAAATCAGGATATGTATGATGAAAGTGGTTTAATACACGGGACGGTACGAGCTTGACTTATTCCTGTAAAGAGACAATTAGGTAAGAATACACACACACACACACACACACACCACACACACATACACACAAACTTACGAGTATATAAACATAGAGTTGCCATACGTCCGGATATTCCTGCATTAAGGTGTCAAAATGTTCGTCCTGGAGGAATTTTCAAAATTTTCCAAAAGTCTGGAATCTCAGCTTCCATCACTTTTTCTCAAAAAAATTAATATACCATTAAACTCCCTAATGACAAGAGAGAGAGAGAGAGAGAGAGAGAAAGACCTTTGTTTTCGTCAGCTGGTAAGTGTTGCCAACTTGGCTGGATTAGTGCTAGCAGCTAGCTGAAATGTCTTGCCTTTTCCTCTTGTTCAGCCACGATTTTTTTTCCGCAGTCTTGTTATAGCCATAAAATAATGGTAATTGTACACAATTATTGGTTTAGTTTTCATTTTTACACTGTAGCATTTGTAAATCTTATGATGTTATCCTGCATCTAAGGCACTGGTATTTTTCAATCATAAACTACCCATTTCTGTACTTTGCCTGTTGTCCATTATACTGTAAAAAGATTAAAGACTGTGGCACAGTACAGCAGTACTGGTGTGTGTGTGTGTGTGTGTGTATATATATATATATATATATATATATATATATATATATATATATATATATATATGTGTGTGTGTGTGTGTGTGTGTGTGTGTGTGTGTGTGTGTTACACCCCGTTTGTATAATTGCTCATTTCACGAAATGGGCAGTTTGACTGCTCATATCCTGAAACGTGCTGTCAATTGCGCAGTTCATGAACTGAGCAATGTCTGTTGTCCTGCCTGAACTGGGCAGCGTTTTGTTTTGTGCGGGAAGACTGCCTTCCGACCTGGCATCTCTGGCCCTACGACCTTCGCCCATCACTTTATATCTCAGTGGCCTGCAGGGGAACAGGTGCCCATCGGTGGTGTGGAGGACGAGAGTTCTGTGCGGTTGGTGTTTATGAGCATTTAACGGTTGACAACATACTGCTGTTGATATTTAAGTATTATAACTACTTTGTGCGTTTTGCCTTCCCTAGGTCGATCAGAACAGAATAGTGGTACACATAATCATAAGCTACGTACACCAGTTCTCAAGTAAGTGGTCATCTGAATTCGAGAAGAAAGCAATGTCGATTCTCAGAGAAGGTAAATCTGGGATGAGATTAGAAAGAGAAAATTAATATGTTTTACAAACTTACAAACTAGTAAGCATTGGAGGATCTGATAAAGCTGCAAAGTAAAAAATGGCAAGTGAATGGCAACTAAGGACACTGCTTTGAATGTGATTGATCAGTATCATGTTGCAAGTGGCCATGCGGGAGAAAAGAGGACATACTGCAGGGTAAGGTAGCAGAGCAATATACAAATATGCCCCGTGCCCTGGTTGCATAATTAAGCAAACACTGAATGCTGTACTGAGAAGCACCATCGCAAAGAAATTGATTCGGATACTGTTGTTCATTCACTCTCTGCAAATGAAATGCCGAGAACTCGGACCCCAGGCTATCGACGCAAAGCATCGCTCGGTATGCCTCCACCAAGCCTTGCACACGGACTTGATATACAGCCTCCCTGACAGGAATTATTGTGCGTAGAAATAAAACTAAAGATAAACTAAGTTGACCTCATATAGCCTTGACCTTTGACCCCTTGATCTTGCTGACCTAATCAGTTCATCGTCCCTTCATACTGTTTTGCTCAAGACCTAAAACTAGAGTCTTTAGATTATGGTATCACTGACAAATGTTTAATGGAAATCCGTCAAGAAGTTCAGATATCTCGCTCACACCCATATGACATTGACCTTTGACCCCTTGAGCTTGCTGACCTAATCAGTACTAAGGGATGATGAAATGATTAGGCCAGCAAGTTCATTGGGTAAAAGGTCAAGGTCATATGGTGGTTGGCTTCCTTTATCTTCAGTCTTCATTTCAATCCAGAATTAGAGTCCCTTCCAAGGAGGGAATCACACCAGCCGCGAGCCGATACATGTCTGGCTCGGCTCGGAATATGACCTTGACCTTGACCTACTTTCACCAATATCGAACTCATAGGAGATTTTCATCCCTACTACACAACTGTAAAAGCTTATGTCTTGAGCGGCTGCGAAGTTATCGTGCTAACATACACACAAACAGACTGACAAACTGAAATCAATACTTGTAGATTTTCATCCCTACTACACACCTGCAAAATATTGTGATGATATCTTGAGCAGTTGCTAAGTTATCATGATAACAGACACACAGAACTTTACCTTCTTTCACCGATTTCGAACTCGTGATCTATTTTTTTTTTTTTTTTTTCCCTAATAGAGTGTATAGAGGTTGGGGGAGTGGACTTTCTGACCACTACTTGGTGGTGGCCAAAATTAGAATTCAAGTAAGATGGAGGAATAGAAGAAGGGAAAGACGAGAGGAAGGAGTAGTTGCAAGAAGAGTGGAAAAGTTACAAGAGGATGAGAAAAAGGCAGAGGATAAGAGACAAGTGGAGAAACGATTGGGCAAATATGAATTGGAGCGATGGGAGACGTGGAAGGTGTGTGTAGCATATTTACGGAAGAAATATGTGCAGCATGTGATGTGGTGTGTGGAAGAAAGAGAAGACGGAGGGGGGTGCAAGGAACAGCGTGGTAGACTGAAGTGGTGAAACAGGCTGTGGCACAAAAGAAGAAAGCATACAATGAATGGATGAGAAACAGGGGCGTGGAAGAAGTTGAGAGGCGGAAGAGAGAGTTATATGTAGAAAGAAAGAGAGAGGTGAAAAGTTTAGTAAGAGAGAGTAAGAAGAGAGTGGATGAGGAATTTGGAAGGAATTTGAGTGTAAAGTGGAGGGACTGTAAGAAAATGTTCCGGAGAGAGGTGAAAAGAGTAAGACAGGGTGGAAGTGAAGTTAGCAGGGGATTGAAAGATAAAAATGGTAGATTACTAATGGAGAAGGGAGAAAAAGTGAGCAGATGGAAAGAACACTTTAAGGAATCGTTGAACATACAGGATGGAAGTAATGCGAGTAAAAGTAGCTGGGGAATGGCTGGGAGAAGGAGGGAGGTGAGAAGACAGGAAGAAATCAGTAGGATAGAAGTTGTGGAAGCAATGAAGAAAGTTAAATCGGGGAAAGCCCCAGGAATTGATGAAGTGTTTGGTGAAATGCTGAAGCATGGGTGAGAGATAGTAGTAGAATGGATGTGGAAGATGTGCAGATTGGCCTGGGAGGAAGGTAGAGTCCCGGAGGATTGGAAGTCAGGTATAATTATTCCCTTGTACAAAGGAAAAGGGGAAAAAGAAGTGTGTGGTAATCATAGGGGCATTTGTCTTCTTAATATAATAGGAAAAGTGTATGGTAGGATACTTATTGACAGAGTTAGAGAAAGAACAGAGAAATTAGTTGGAGAAGAACAGGGGGGCTTTAGGAAGGGAAGAGGTTGTGTAGATCAGATATTCATTCTTAGATCTTTAGTGGAAAAGTTTCTATAGAAGGGAAAGAAGTTGTATGCGGCTTTCATGGATTTGGAGAAAGCATATGACAGGGTGGATAGACAAGGATTGTGGAAAGCGTTAAGAATATATGGAGTAGATGGGAAGTTGCTGAATGCTGTGAAGAATATGTACGATGGTGCGAAGAATGCAGTGCGTGTGGATGGTGAACTAAGTGAATTTTTCTCTTTGAAAGTTGGTTTGAAACAGGGATGTGTCATGTCTCCATGGTTCTTCAATCTGTACATGGATGGGGTAATAAAAGAGGTACAATGTAAGGTAGTGGATGTTGGAGTGGCCCTGGTGAGAGAGGATAGTGTTTGGAAACTCCCTGTGCTGTTGTTTGCAGATGATACTGTGCTGTTGAGTGAAGACGAAAGGGAGCTGCAAGGCTTGGTGGATGAGTTTGAGAGAGTGTGTAAGAAACGGAATCTAAAGGTGAATGTAGGGAAGAGTAAAGTGATGGTCTTTGAGAGAGGTGAAGTCAGTGAATGTACAGCGAGGTTGGATGGTGAGTACGTTTAAGTACTTGTGTAGTGTGATGAGTAAGGATGGAGGTTTGGAGGGTGAAGTGCTTGAAAGGGTACAGCAGGGAAGAAAGGTTGCTGGTTCTTTGAAAGCAGTGATAAGAAACAGGAAAGTGAGCATGGAAGTGAAAAAGTTACTACATGACAGTATTGTGATACCAACTCTAACGTACGGAAGTGAAGCTTGGACGTTGTTGGAAGGACACAAGACAAGAGGGAGAGCAGTGGAAATGAGTTATTTAAGAGGAGCCTGTGGAGTCACATGGAGAGACAGGCTGACGAATGAGGATATAAAGGAGCGTTGTGGTGTGGATGTGGATGTGATAGGAAGCGTTATGAGGAACACACTGAGGTGGTTTGGCCATGTGGAGAGGATGGAGGGTGAAAGACTGACGAAGAGAGTGTATATGAGTGAGGTGGAGGGGGGAAGAGGGAGGGGGAGGCCGAGGATGAGATGGAGGGATGGGATGGAGAAGTATATGAGAGAGAGGGGTGTGAGTTGGGAGCAGGGCAGTGAAATGGCGGGGGCAGGGCGACTTGGAGGCGATTTGTTTGTGGCCACCCGAAACGGGATTGAGGCGTCTGGCAGTAGATAGATAGATAGAAAATTTTGAGATGATATATTGAGCGGTTGCGAAGTTATCATGCTAACAGACACACACATGTAGAGGTGTGCGGTACGTAGGAGGACTACTGGGCCTTGAAAGCAGGCTGTGAAGCCTATGCCCAGAGTCTGTCACATAAAAAACAAAACAAAAAAAAAGACATACACACAGACAGACAAAATGAAAACAATACCAGCTTCGCCATCGCGGCTGGTAATGAACCACGTCATTGAGGTTATATGGCGAGTTCGTGTGCATGGCATGGCGTAGGCATACCGTTCTGCGTCTACAGCTCGGGGCCCGAGTTCTCAGCATTTCTTTCGGCCATTAGCCATTATCCAACAGGGCAAGTGAAGTTGCTGATAAGTTATTGAAATTATTTCTAGATTTTGGAGAACTTCACATACTGCTGTCTGAATATGGACGCGAATTTACAGAAGGAGTAATTAAAGAGCTTTCATTATTATGGTCTGACCTCGTACTGGTGAATGGAGGAGCTTGACACCCACAGAGTTGTATTGAACGTGCTAATAAAGGAATTAAGGCAAGTCTCGTAACATGGATGCATGACAATAACTGCCCAAAATGGAGCAATCCCATCAGGATTGTTCAATGGGCAATAAATTCTGTCTACCATAAAAGCTAAAATGATTGTACAATGCGTTAACTGGATCTGATCCCCGCTACGGCCTGAAGTCAAAGTTACCATGAGAAAATCTGGCTCGTACTGAAAGCGGCGTTGATGTAGATGTCGTGGGTGAGATGATGGAGGACGCTACACTAATAAAGAAATACTAATGAAGCTTTGAAACAATAGGCAGAGCCCATACCAGCATCAAGAAATTCTAGTGAAATTTCCCAACAAGAGGCTGACTTGGAAAGTATGTTGTCACAAAATGATAAACACTTCACACCAGCAACGCCAGCGAAGCCAAGACCCTGAGACAAGTGGTTTGGATGAAACTGAGGAAATTACAGACGCGAACACAAAGCCTGAATGTGAGTCGTCAGAAGGAAATGATACTGAACATCCTGCAGTTTCTGCACTAAAAGTGGCTCACATCCAGATAGTGCTTCAGGCAGAAAAAATGTTATTGCAGAGTATAAAATCGTTACCAATTGTGGATGTAGGCCAAAATGTAGCAGTCACTATCTCGTAGTCTGACCACAGTAAATGTGACATTCATAATGTATTCAGAGTAATTCCGGCTAAGGGCAATAATGGCTTCACAGTCGGAGCTAAGGTTGGAATAATCAATGGCTAAATATCAAGGAATCGATTTGAATCAGTTAACTACAGGGGTATTAAATTCTTAGTAGTTCCTTCTAACAAATTAAGCATCCGAGAGATCGTCAAAATGAAGTGTTTGTGGTGGGCATGGATACTGCAGATGCCACTGCAAGAGTACTTGCTTGACCAAACATTGCAGCTGCCTGCGAGACGAACTTCGTTGCAATAGTGTCTGTCACAGCCACAGATCACGCGAAAATGTTGACTGAATCAAATGAGTAATGTTTTCCCAGACTGTGATTATTATGGTTATGATAATAAAGTGATTCCTGTTTATCTTTTTTATCTTTGCTTGAATCACGATGTAAAATGAAATCTGTTTAAACTGATGTGATAGTAATAAAACGATCCACTGTTTTATCTGAGTCTTTATCATCATCATCATCAGCCGTTGAGGTCCACTGCAGGACCGGCCTATCCCTACCGAAGCAGGGACGATACAAGCCAATGTATCTCTACCCAATGGCTTAGGCTGTCTGGTCGAGACCGTATGTAGGGTGAGAAGTGCTTGTAAGTATAATTGTAGTGTTGTAGTGGCTTTGGATGTGTGTGTAGTCTGTGAACCAAGTGTAATCGGCCCGCCTTAAGTCGATTGGTGCAAGCATACTAGTATGCGACACTGGTTCAACCACAGCACCCCTTATGTCCGCCAAAGTAGCAAGTGGCTCGGTGAATGATTCCCAAAGTTTTTACAACTCTGGCGGGAGGCGAACCCTCGTCCACCAGCGTGCGAAACGCACACTCTACCACTGTACCACAGAGGCTCCATAATGAGTTTATATATATATGAAATACATAATATATATAAAAACTGCAATATCATGGACTGTGGACAGATAAACGCTGCTTGGCTAAAAGTGAGGTGATGGCCACTACCTGAAACTGTCTGGAGAAATATTGCCCATTTATGAACTGGGCAACAGAAATGACTCAAATCACGAACTGGAAAATGACTGCACGTTTCACGGAATAGGCAGTCACACTGCCCATTTCGTGAAATGAGCAATTACACAAACGGGGCGCAAAATATATATATATATATATATATATATATATATATATATATATATATATATATATATATATATATATATATATATATATATATATATTAAGGTCTCATAACGCCGAAAGGCCCAAAGTGTGTGTTGGGGTGGGGGGAGAAAGCATGGGTTTCAGTGAAGGCGTCCTGTATTATGACGGGGGAGCGGTAGGGTGTCGTGAGGTTGCGAGTTCATGCCCCTCCCGGTGGCTGCTGTGCTGGGAGGAGTAGTGCTCTCCTGTAACCCTAGCAGGGCTATATGATCTGATGAGGTCTAGCTCGGGGATTAATCCCTGTATTATGACTCGTCAGATATGGCAACTGTACAGTATGTAAACAGTGCGTCAGCGACAAACACCAAATTTAATTCAATAGAAAAACGACAAATTGTCCATTTTTATTTGTCCCTAAATGCTCTTCTTATTTTGTCGTTTTCAGTAAGTGCTTTCATAATAAAAATAGATGGTGGTCGAGGGGATACAGGAAAATTTTGGAAACAACAGCTGTTTTGATTAAAATCTTGACAGTTTCAGAGGGCAGTTTAGAGATCTATATTATGGTGAGCAGAATCAGCATGGGATATTTTTTTTATTCCCTGCTAATTTTATGCAGATTAGGAAACAGTTGACAAAAGGGAGGGGTTAGATATCACATTAATACGAAAGCCATTTCTGGAACTGAATCAATATCTGGTAGCAAAAGCAAACAAGACGTCATCATATTGATGGAAGAAACACGGTCTTAACTCCTCCTGTGTGTCTGTGGTTGGCAAAACTTGAGGTTGTCAGGTCATTGATTATAGGAGTCCGGAGGTGGTTATATGGAGAGAGAGAGAGAGAGAGAGAGAGAGAGAGAGAGACTGTAGTACCAGTCGAACAAGGAAGTACTCTCGAGGTGGATGGCAAACTGGTGATAGGGAGTGCTGAAGCTCCTGTTTCACCAGCCCTCAGGACTTGATTCTGACCATCTCCCTTTGCTGAACATTGTCAGTGCTTTCATTTTCAGAGAGTAGGCCAGCATACTCTCTTAATACCTCTGCCTTCAACTGTCTGCATGCTCGTAAGATATCACACCTTCTTTTACCACTCCCTTTAGCAATGGCCACTGCATTATTACTAGCGAAGGAGCTGGAATCTCTGATTGTCACCACCGACGGGGTAGGGCTGGCGGCACAGGTCCTCCCGCTCGCCATCAAGCGACTGTTCCGGCAGCGATTGTTGCAGATTCCATTCATGCTCGTCAGCATAGAAGTGCAGGTGCGGCCTAATCTTCAGCAATATCCATAATCTGAGCACCAATCTAAATTAAGTTCATTTTTGCATACAGTCCATAATCTCCTCTGGCCTTGCTCCTCACAGAACCACAAATCTTTCCCTTCACAGAAATATCCCAGTTTTGTTTTCCTGGTTACGATCTCACAAACTTCTGTAACAAGGGCGGTTACTATTGTTACATTACCCCATGAGGAGCGTAGGAGCCCCGGGCTAGGCAGTTGGTCCTGACATTTAAGATGAGAGTGACCAGCCTCACTCATCCCTGAGTGGCGTTACGTTAGCAAAACTTATGCTTATTAATTTTCCATTATTACTGTTCGTGATGGCTAGTGGACTAAATGGCATTAAGGGGTTCGTTTGTTTTGGGCGAACTGGAAGGCTACTGATTCCTCCAAACTATGACAGGAAACAGACTACTTCAGTAAATATGTATGAGATATGTTTCTTAATAGTGTTTACAGGGCTAAGTAGACTTCAGTTCAACCAAAACAAATGACCCCCTTAAACTTACACTCACTCTGAATTTCAATATACCATGTCAGTGTAATTGCTTAAGGACGCATGATGAGCACTATTAGTAATACTGCTGAATTAAACGAAACTATCTATCTATCTGTCTATTGCCAGACGCCTCCCTGTATTGTTGTTTGCAGATGATACTGAGTTGTTAAGTGAAGACGAAGGGAAGCTGCAAGGCTTGGTGGATGAGTCTGGAAGAGTGTGTAAGAAACGGAATCTAAAGGTGAATGTAGGGAAGAGTAAAGTTTTGGTCTTCGTGAGGGGTGAAGTCAGTGAATGCACAGTGAGGTTAGATGGTGAGGAAATGGAAAATGTGAGTGCCTTTAAGTACTTGGGTAGTGTGATGAGTATGGATGGAAGTTTGGAGGATGAAGTGCTTGAAAGGGTACAACAAGGAAGAAAAGTTGCTGGTTCCTTAAAGGTAGTGATATTAAAGGTAGTGATAAGAAACAGGGAAGTGAGCATGGAAGTGAAAAAGTTATTACATGTCAGTATTGTGATACCAATTCTAACGTATGGAAGTTAAGCTTGGACGTTGTTCGAGGGACACAAGTGAAGAGTGAGAGCAGTGGAAATGAGTTATTTGACAGCAGCCAGTGGAGTCACATGGAGAGACAGAATGACAAATAGGGATGTGAAGGAGCTTTGTGGTGTGGATGTGGATACGATAGGACGCATTAGGAGAAACACACTGAGGTGGTTTGGCTATGTGGAGAGGATGGAGAGTAAGAGACTGACAAGGAGAGTGTATGTGAGTGAGGTGGAGGGGGAAAGGGGGAGGGGAAGGCCAAGGATGAGATGAAGGGATGGAGTGGAGAGGTATATGAGAGAGGGGGGGGGGGTGAATCGGGAACAGGGCAGTGAAATGGAGGGGGGCAGGGTGACGTGGAGACGATTTGTTTGTGGCCATCCCGTATAAGGGATTTAGGCGTCTGGCAATAGATAGATAGATTGATAGACAACCGTCTATGTAGTAGTCCGTAACTGAATTTGTAATAAGAGAATCCTCTTTTCGTAATCTAAGCATTCGCTGTAGCTCAGTGGTAGAGCTTCGACGACTCAGTGCCATTGGCCCACGACAGAGGTCAGCCACTACATAGCCTTTCCGGCTTAACACAGTAGGTAATTCATTACAGATGGGGTGTTAACCTCCTGTGATATTAATTCGGTAAGGTTATTCAAATTTATTATATTGTTTAGTATTCTAAGATTGCACTGCTCTAAATCACCTGTACTCATGACTTTAATTGCGAGTTACATCAAAGGTTTCCTATATTTCTTTTTCATTATGTTACGCCCATCTTCTCTCTTGGAAGACCAGATTATAAGTGATAATGTCATTGATTTGCTAACTTAATGAGGTGATGTGAGGTGGGGTGCAGTGTTGTATAGTATAGTGTGGTGTGGTGAGGTGTAATATGATGTGATGTGATGTGGCATAAACTAAGGTAAAGCAAGGTGTGGTGTGGTGTGGCGTGGTTTGTGGGATATTGTGAGGCAGTGTGGTGCAGGAATGAGGTGTGGTGCAGTGAAGGTTTATGGTGTGGTGAAGGTGTGTGGTGTGGTGAAAGTGGCGTAGTGAAGGGATGCAGTGTGTGGTGTGGTGAAAGAATGCAGTGTGTGGTGTGTGAGAATTTGAAATGGATGTGTGAGTCCCCTTAACTGCCCTGATTATGACGCTTGCCACCCTACAGATAGAAAGATCCGTAGTGAATGTATAATTCATAATTACTATGGACTTCTTTCGTTTCCAGCAGTGGCCGCAAATGCTGGTTGATGTCATCACCAACCGTGCCCGCATAATTGGTATGTAGGAGATCGGGACTCCAGTGGCCAGAATTGCTGCCGAAAGTGGACTTTCAAACAGCACAGTGCGGAGATGGATTACAGGATAGCAGGAGGAGGGATCCATACAGACAAGACCAAGAAGTGGATGCTCCCGATTCACAACACATAAGGAGGACCAAGAGATGGTAGCCATTGTACGGAACAGACTCATGACGTCTGCTGTCCAGTAACAAGGCATATGCAGCTGCACTGTCACCCGCGCTCCACCATTCGCCGTCTCCAGGAAGCAAATCTGCGCTGCCATATTCCTGCTAAAAAGAGAAACTTACTCGAACACACAGAGAAGCACGCCTTGGATTTTCTCTTCAGCATTTTGGGATGGGTGATGAATATTTGGATGACTTCATCTTTACAGAAGAAAATATGTTTTCATCAGTTGACGCTGGCTTGAGATTGTGCTGGCGTCTTAGAAACACCCTTTACAGTGCTGAAAATACTCATGAACTTCAATGCAGTGGCAGAGTGAATGTCTCCTTCTGGGGATGGATGTGGAAGCATGGGCCAGGAGAGCTGATAGACATTGAAGGACAGTTTACCGAGATATTAGAGGATGTGTTACTACCAACGGTTCGTGCCATGGCCATCCCTGAACCAAATATATTAAGCTTGTTCAAGATAAATCCTCCATTCATACAAGTGTAGCAGTGCGCGAGTGGTTTAGTGCACACCCTGAAATCCATGTTTTGGATTGGCCCACGAAGGGGTGTGACATCAATCCTATAGAGAACGTCTGGGCAATAATGTGTCGTGATTGGAGCGAGGGTGAGGCAAGGAACCGTCAGAGTGTTACAGACACGGCACACCAGGTATAGGACACTCACCACCGCCGCCCGTGTGTCTGCCACAACCTCGTGAACCCTGTTCCAACAAGGATGCAGGAGGTAATGGATGCCCGTGGAGGTTGGGCATCGACGTAAGACGGGGCAAATCAAGTGTCTACAATAAAGAATGTTCACTCTAGTTTTGTATGTATATGTTTCCTCCACAAAACTATTTTTTACTTCTATGTATACATGGGAGAGTCTGCGCGGATGTGCAGATGGAAAAAAAAATACGAGAGGGAGAGAGAGGAAGGGGAAGAGAGATGAGGAGAAAGAGCGAGGGGGAGAAAGAGAGGGCGGGAGAGAGAGAGAGAGAGAGAGAGGGACGGGGGAGTTTTTTTTTTTTATGCGAGGAAAAAGGAATCAAAGACCACGAGCCCGCAATAACTGTTTCTTACAAGAGAAAAACAAAATACAAGAGAGAGCCAAATTCAAGATCCGATCATTTCGAGATGCCTGGACACACTGTGTATGAAAGACTGGAGATCATAGGAAGCAGGAAATACAGACAGAGAGAGACAGTTCCAGAGTTGACCTGTTCCATAAATGAATGAATGGGAGTAACGGTTAATTCTTGCATTTGAGAGTTGGACAGAAAAGGGATGAGAGTTTGCTGCTACACGGGTGCCATGCACCCATCGTAGAGGTGGAGGAATGCATGCAGACATTTCAGAGGAGCAGTGACTATTAAAGTAGCAATAGAAAAGAGATAACGAGGCAACAGTGCGGCAAAGAGACAGAGGTTGAAGGGAGTCAGTAAGAGGAGAAGAGTTAATGAGACGAAAAGCCTTTGACTCCACCCTATTGAGAAGAGCTGTATATGGGGAACCTCCCCACGCATGAGAGTTGTACTCCACACAGGGGCAGATAAAACCCGTGTATAGAGTCTAGAATTGTGCAGGGGTAAAGAAGGAACGGAGTCGGCTTAGCACACCTAATCTCTTGGAAGCAGATTTTACAAGAGATGTAATATGATCTTTCCAAGATAAGTCCCGAATAAATGAAATCTCAACTATGTTCAAAGATGATGCAGGATTAAGCTGAATATTATTAAACATTAGTGGGTATACCTGAGGAAGATTTTGGCAGGTTAATAAGTGTAAGAACAAGTGTCTTTGATGCATGAAAAACAACACGATTTGTTTTTTACCCAAGTCAGAGATACGAGCCATGTCAGACATTAGGTGTGCCATAGCCTCATCCCTTGTTTGTTGAAGTAACTGCTGAGACTGACGATGCAGGAACCAAATGGAAAGGTGAAGGGTGGAGTCATCAGCGTATGAGTGATGGTTAGATGTACAGCTTAGAAGGTCATTAATGAATAAAAGGAACAGAGTTGGTGATAGGACAGAGCCTTGAGGAACACCACTGTTGATAGATGTAGGAGAAGAACCATGGCCATCTACAACAGCGGCTATAGAACAACCAGAAAGGAAGCTAGAGATGAAGGCACAAATAGAAGGATACAAACCGTATGAGGGTAGTTTGGAAATTAAAGATTTATGCCAGACTCGATGGAAAGCCTTTGAGATGTCAAGTGCAATGGCAAAGCTTTCGCCAAAGTCCCAAAAGGAGGATGACCAAGAGTCTGAATGGTAGGTGAGAAGATCGGCAGTGGAACGTCCCTGATGGAACCCGTACTGACGATCAGAAAGAAGGTTGTGATAGGAAACATGCTTCAAAATTTTTCTATTAAGAATTGACTAAAACTTTTGAGATACAGGATGTTAAAGCAATTGGACGATAGTTAGAGGGTTGGGAATAGTCACCCTTCTTTGGGACTGGCTGAATGAGAGCAAACTTCCAGAAAGAAGGAAAGGTACATGTTGACAGACAAAGGCGAAAGAGTTTACCTACGCAGGGTGTAAGCACAGATGCACAGTTCTTGAGGACAACAAAAGGGACTCCATCAGTCCCATATGCCTTGTTAGTATTGAGGCCTGTGATGGCAGAAAATACATCCGCTGAAGAAATTTTAATGTCAGCCATGAGGAAGTCAGAGGGGGGAAGTGATGGAGGAACAGCACATTTATCGTCTAAGGTGGAATTGGAGGAGAAAGTCTGAGCGAAGAGATCTGCTTTATCAGTAGAAGAAATATCTACAGAGCCATCAGAGTAGAAAAGAAGAGGGAAGGATGATGAGGTGAAGTTGTTAGAAAGGTTTTTGGCAAGGTGCCAGAAGGAGCGAGAAGAATCTGAGTTGGAAAGTTGAGACCATTCAGTATGGATGAAATTATTATTAACACAGTAAAGAACTGACTTAGCACAATTCCGGGCAGAAACATAAAAAAGATGTGATTCAGGGATGGGTTGGCTCCAGTACCTTTTATAGGCCCTCTCCTTGTTGCGGACAGCAGTAGAACAAGCATGATTAAACCAAAGCTTTCTTGCATTAGTCATTGTATAGGAGAAAGGAATGTATGCTTCCCAGCCTGAGAGAATAACCTCCATAATGCGCAAAGCACACTCAGATGGCTCCCGGCCATGGAAGCAATAATCATTCCCGGGAAAATCAAAGAAGTACTGCTAAGGGCCTCCCAATCCACAGCTCCAAAGTCCCACAGACAACAGTAATTTATTTGGAGGGTCCGCAGGGCGTACTGGAGCGATAGGACAGGTTAAGGTGATAAGGTTGTGATCGGAGGAGCCCAACAGCGATTAACGGTGTAAGCAGAAAGATTAGTTGTAAGGAAGAGGCCAAGTATGTTGGAGCTCTCTCCAAAGCGGTCAGGGATATGGGTAGGGTGCTGTACAAGCTGCTGTAGGTCATTAAGGATAGAAAAGGTGTAGGCTTGTTCACCAGGTGCATCAGTAAAAGGAGAGGAGACCCAAAGGTGATGGTGAACATTGAAATCTCCTCGAATGGAGTTTTTAGAGAAAGGAGAAATGGATAGAAGGTGTTCCATTGTAGAAGTAAGAGAGTCAAAGAATTTTTGATAGTTAGTAGAATTAAGAGATAAGTAAACAGCGCAGATATATTTAGTCAGTGAATGATAGGAAAGCCGAAGCCAGAGTGTAGAGAATTCAGAAGAATAGAGTTCAGGACTAGCATTTAAGTCGTTGCGTATATATACACAACAGCCACCTTTGGCTTTGAAATGAGTATACAGACAATAGGAGGATACAGAAAAGGTTTTGCTGTCAGTTGCCTCAGACAGCTGAGTCGCAGTTAGGAAAAGAAGGTGAGGTTTATAGGACGAAAGGTGGTGCTTAACAGAGCGAAAGTTGGAGGAAAGGCAACGAATGTTGCAGAAATGAAGAATAAGTGAGTCAGACAGTGATTCCAGGAAGCTCGAGTCGTCACCAGGAGACGGGCGGAAGATGCGGGCATTTATGGTCCTCCCGCTTGGGGACTCCATAAATGGGAGGTAGAAGAGTGAAACGGTTTCATTCTAACTTTAACGATCCCGGAGGGGGTATTGCCTGCAGAATTGTGGACAGTACTTTAAGGGTTTTGGCGCCCCTTCGGACCATAGCCTATTCTTTTCATCTTAATCCAGAAACATAATAACCTTGTTATGACAAATATCATTTGCTGAAATGCAAAACATACCTTGCGTTTATCTACTCGTTAATTAATTCAAGTTAATTCTAAGCCAGAACACCATCAAGGAATAAGGTTTACAAAAACACTTCATTTTGGCATTCCACAAGTCTCTTATTACGGTCGGTATCTCACCACTTACGATAAAGTATAGACAGACATATTACGGTAAGATTGAGGACGGAGGGTTAGGGTGAAATTAAAATGAGATTAGGGAAATGAGGCTCTCCTCTGTTTTTAATGTAACTTGCATTTTACAGTATTTCTGTATTATTATTATTAAGGCTGGTGTACAGTACTTACCTCATGCTAATCTCCCAAAAAGTGCTGGACTTGCAATAGGAGATTATTTATCGAACGTAGCTTTACTATATGAATAATAATGGACCAGTATTTCTTTAACATCCCTATGCTCTCTCTCTCTCTCTCTCTCTCTCTCTCTCTCTCTCTCTCTCCCTCTAATGTATTCTGTATATTGTAGTGTTACCAGAACGTGCGGGTATGTATTTTTACTTTGTTTAACTGGCTTCTGATTCACTCGGGTCACGGTCCCGAAACAATTCAAGAGCGAGACTACTAAGCCCGCCAATGGATCTTCACAAATTTTGTCAGTGACTGTACAATCACTCATAAAAGAAGTGAGTACTTCACCAGCTAGTCCCTCCGCGCTTGGTAGGGTAACACTGCAAGACTTGCTGCTTCAGGTGATTCGGGTGATGGTCTCAGCTCTTATGTATGAATGAACCCAAGTGCTGATATTATGACTTCATTTCTTGATCGACTAATGTAGCATTCGCGAGTGCGAAAATACTCAGATTTTTCTTTGATTATTAATATCATGAAAACATCATACTGAAAGCAGCGGTCTTATTCTTCACAATGATAATTAATAAATCCCATTGGTTCCCAGGGGTGCTGGGCGAGGCATCGCACTGGGAGGGTACTAAGCGTACCGCCCTCCGCCTATCGGCTCATAGTCTCGAAGCTCATAGGTCCCTACCCGGGGGTTCCCTACTTTATAAGGACTTGAAAAATCCCAGTTCTGTCCAATACTCGGGACACCGGGCTCCAATGGGATATATATAAATAGAGAGAGAGAGAGAGAGAGAGAGAGAGAGAGAGAGAGAGAGAGAGAGAGAGACTGCACTTAACATTTTCACCTTGACACGTACTGACCATGCATGTCCTTATGAACTCCATATTCTCTTAACGGAAGTCGTAAATTTCCTCCACCAGTAATGATAACATTTCATCGTCTACTCTGTGACGTTACGTATCATAATTCATGGTGGCACCAGCAACTGGGAGCTGCCATGTCAGAACATAAACCAGGAATATCGTTAATTATCTCCGCCAAGGAGGTTATATTTTTCCCGCATTGGTTGGCTTGTTTGTCTGTCTGTTTGTTTGTCTGTTTATTTGTCTGTCTATCTGTTTTCAGGATTACTCAAAAAGTTATGATCGGATTATAATGAAATTGTATGGAAGGGTGGGCCATGGGCCAAGGAATAAATGGTTAAATTTTGAGCAGGATCCGGATCCGGGATATCCCGCACAATATCTCCAAAAGTTCTCAATGAATTTCAATGAAATTTCGTGGAAAGGTGGGCCATGAACCAAGAAAGAATTGATTAAATTTTGGGGAGGATCCGGATCCGTATCCTTTTTAATAGCAATGTCATTGGTGGAGGCATACGCCCTCCGAGTGCTTTCTAGTTATATGTGTACTGACCTGGATCCTGCTATCATCAGCTATTAAAAAAATTCCTTGAGACAAGGAAAATTTAAGGTAGCATGCATTATGATGGTCATTTTTAGGCAAACTACGTACCGTATGATGTAGTAGTGACTCCCTATTGACATAATTATGGTATGATGTTGTTTTGGAAATATATAAAATTAACTGCGATCTCGATGACCATGGCTTATGCATCTGGATTCGACGGAATGATGTCATATTGCATGAACTAAGTAAAGACAAAACAAACGCTAATAAAACTAGTTTACTAATCACACCAAGGGCAATATTGTGCACCCAGTAGGATAAGAGTGCTTGCTCATTTCACTGACAACGCTATACTCACCTCGTGATTCAGTACGTGTCATGGCATGTTTTTATGACCGTGGCATTTTGGTTTGATAGCCTACGGTACTTTTATGATGAAGTATTTAATGTTACTGTAGTGAATTCCTAGGCTATATCAGAGTTTAGAAATACATTACTGTTATGATTTTGTGTGATACTCAAGACTGTGTAGCCTCTCATCTTTCAAATATCAATTTTTGGTTCACTATGGGTACAATGCTGATTACAAGATACAAAAATTATTGACGTGCGTTGGATCTAACCATCACTGTTCGAAATGTTCTTATTAACAACCCTCTTGTCACTCTACGCAATACCCATTTCATCCTTAGCAATAAACGGAGTATGTCCTTTCCCACAAATATTCATATGGGCTCATATGGGTTGCTATGTGTGTATCACAGTAGTCGAGATTTTATTTGTCAATGAAGGCAGAGACTGCTTTCGTCGTGGTATGCGGTCTGACACCACATACTCATGGACTGAATATTTGCCTTTCTGAATTACTCCTTCCTTTCCCCCTCCCCCCCACCAAAAAAAAAAAAAAAAAAAAAAAAAAAGGTCATGTAGATGAGAGAGTTCAAAACTTGCATATGAGTATGGGCGTGAGTGGGGGGACGTGACAGTGTCAGATCACCCTTTATCATGATCACACTGCCACATTGCAGGTTTCCTAGCTTATAATATTTATTTTCCCAGTGTTGCGCACAGACATGTTTTGAAATGGGGTTCAGTGTTATTCACGTCCCTGATTTTGTGGCAATAGTCCAAGTTGGTTGTCTATGACTGCCCATACGTGCACACATACTCACTCGCATAAATGCACACACATATGCATTCTCACACACACACATGCACGCACGCACACACAGTCCAAGTAAATGCTGTTTTCCTTGATTATCTGATGATGCTCAAATATGTTAAATTATTAGCCTTGGCGGTCGAGTTTGAAGAGTGTGTGCCGACCAGTTTTCCTGACCTGGCTTCATCTGGGGACGCGAGTCCTAAAAGTACGTTGTAATGTGTCCTTTCGTGTAGAGTTACATATTCCCACCCTGTCCACTTTCTCTTAATGACATTTATCAAATTTCACACTCACAGTGACAGCCACGGCAACACAGCTTCTATGCACATCTCACCCTGCAGTGCAGAAACTGTTCAACACCTTTAATAATTATGCGTGAGTCAGGTTTTTAGTGATATTCCCTATCGCTTTCTTGTATACACTAGATTATGATATATCTAAGCTAAAAATTATCCACTTCACAGCGATGGCAATTGTTCTTACTGCTGTTAGTCTTAATTATGTTGAATAATATAATATTTAATAAAGGTATCATCATCTTCTTACTTTAAATATATGGTAGAAAAAAAAGTAAGTATAAACACAGACATTTCGTAACTTTTTACTGTCAAACAAAAGAAAAATAATGTCAGTAACAAACTACACTGTATACATTTGGGTGAGAAGACACGACTTATCGATACAGTAATGATGTAGTTGTTTGGTGAAAAAACATGTTTTGATATATATACTGTGCACATTAATATTTTATCTTAAAACTAGGGTTGATTAATAATCTTCCATGACGCAGAAGTTGCAGAAATTCGTGATGTTTGTGAAAAGATGATATTAAATTTAAATATTTATACCTAATTGAAAATGCTATGATTTTCTACAAGAATAAATAAAATTTCAGCAAATACAGCCTTATATAAAAAGTCAGTAACTCAGTTATACAATATGCATTAGTCTACACAATCAAGTAAAAAAATTAATACCTAAAACATCAGTTCTTCACTTGAGGAAAAAGTAAGATCCAATAGCGTACTGACATCAGTTGTGGCAGTATATGTCTAAGCAAATCCAACTCACTCATTGACAGAATCTGTGTGATCACAGAGAAAGTTGGATGAGTAGAAAAGATTACGGTAAGGCTGAAGCAGGTAATGTCATGCTATGTGAATCTTCAGTACGTTACAGACCTTTGGGTTAATAGAGACTAAAGGCGAAAAATTAATGACGCCACAAAGGGCAAGCTAGATAGGGCATAAATAGTTCTTGCAAAAAAAGGGAAATCCTTGCTGAATACGGTCAGTGAAGGTCTATCTATCTATCTCTATCTATTGCCAGACGCCTCAATCCCGTTTGGTGTGGCCACAAACAAATCGCCTCCAAGTCGCCCTGTCCCCCGCCATTTCACTGCCCTGCTCCCAACTCACACCCCCCTCTCTCATATACCTCTCCACCCCATCCCTCCATCTCATCCTCGGCCTCCCCCTCCCTCTTCCCCCCTCCACCTCACTCACATACACTCTCTTCGTCAGTCTTTCACCCTCCATCCTCTCCACATGGCCAAACCACCTCAGTGTGTTCCTCATAACGCTTCCTATCACATCCACATCCACACCACAACGCTCCCTTATATCCTCATTCGTCAGCCTGTCTCTCCACGTGACTCCACAGGCTCCTCTTAAATAACTCATTTCCACTGCTCCCACTCTTGACTTGTGTCCTTCCAACAATGTCCAAGCTTCACTTCCGTACGTTAGAGTTGGTATCACAATACTGTCATGTGGTAACTTTTTCACTTCCATGCTCACTTCCCTGTTTCTTATCACTGCTTTCAAGGAACCAGCAACCTTTCTTCCCTGCTGTACCCTTTCAAGCACTTCACCCTCCAAACCTCCATCCTTACTCATCACACTACCCAAATACTTAAACGTACTCACATTTTCCAATTCCTCACCATCCAACCTCACTGTACATTCACTAACTTCACCTCTCTCAAAGACCATTACTTTACTCTTCCCTACATTCACCTTTAGGTTCCGTTTCTTACACACTCTCTCAAACTCATCCACCAAACCTTGCAGCTCCCCTTCGTCTTCACTCAACAACACAGTATCATCTGCAAACAAGAGTACAGGGAGTTTCCAAACACTATCCTCTCTCACCAGGGCCACTCCAACATCCACTACCCTACCTTGTACCTCTTTTATTACCCCATCCATGTACAGATTGAACAACCATGGAGACATGACACATCCCTGTTTCAACCCAACTTTCAAAGAGAAAAATTCACTTAGTTCACCATCCACACGCACTGCAGCCTTCGCACCATCGTACATACTCTTCACAGCATTCAACAACTTCCCATCTACTCCATATATTCTTAACACTTTCCACAATCCTTGTCTATCCACCCTGTCATATGCTTTCTCCAAATCCATGAAAGCCGCATACAACTTCTTTCCCTTCTCTAGAAACTTTTCCACTAAAGATCTAAGAATGAATATCTGATCTACACAACCTCTTCCCTTCCTAAAGCCTCCCTGTTCTTCTCCAACTAATTTCTCTGTTCTTTCTCTAACTCTGTCTATAAGTATCCTACCATACACTTTTCCTATTATACTAAGAAGACAAATGCCCCTATGATTACCACACACTTCTTTTTCCCCCTTTCCTTTGTACAAGGGAATAATTATACCTGACTTCCAATCCTCCGGGACTCTACCTTCCTCCCAGGCCAATCTGCACATCTTCCACATCCATTCTACTACTATCTCTCCCCCATGCTTCAGCATTTCGCCACACACTCCATCAATTCCTGGGGCTTTCCCCGATTTAACATTCTTCATTGCTTCCACAACTTCTATCCTACTGATTTCTCCCTGTCTTCTCACCTCCCTCCTTCTCCCAGCCATTCCCCAGCCACTTATACTCGCATTACTTCCATCCTCTACGTTCAACAATTCTTAAAGTGTTCTCTCCTTCTGCTCACTTTTTCTCCCTTCTCCACTAGTAATCTACCATTTTTATCTTTCACTCCCCTGCTAACTTCACTTCCACCCTGTCTTACTCTTTTCACTTCTCTCCAGAACATTTTCTTACAGTCCCTCCACTTTACACTCAAATTCCTTCCAAATTCCTCATCCACTCTCTTCTTACTCTCTCTTACTAATCTTTTCACCTCTCTCTTCCTTTCCACATATAACTCTCTCTTCCGCCTCTCAACTTCTTCCACGCCCCTATTTCTCATCCATTCATTGTATGCTTTCTTCTTTTGTGCCACTGCCTGTTTCACCTCTTCAGTCCACCACGCTGTTCCTTGCACCCCCCTCCGTCTTCTCTTCCTTCCACACACCACATCACATGCTGCACATATTTCTTCTGTAAATATCTTACACACACCTTCCACGTCTCCCATCTGCTCCAATTCATATTTGCCCAATCGTTCCTCCACTTCTCTCTTATCCTCTGCCTTTTTCTCATCCTCTTGTAACCTTTCCACTGTCCTTTCAACTACTCCTTCCTCTCGTCTTTCCCTTCTTCTATTCTTCCATCTTACTTGGATCCTAATTCTGGCCACCACCAAGTAGTGGTCAGAAAGTCCACTCCCCCAACCTCTATACACTCTTGCATCCTTTACACATCTTCGCATCCTTTCATCCACACACACATAATCAATCATTACCTTCCTTTCATTCAGTTCACCACCCACCCTTCTCATCACTCGCCATGTATACCTGTGGATCATTTTATGCCTGAAGAGGGTATTGGCTATCACCAACCCCCTCCCAGCACAAATGTCCACTAACGCACTCCCATTCTCATCTATCTCAGCAGGCACACCCCACTCACCAACTATTCCATCCACCTTCACATTACCAACTTTACCATTCATATCACCAATCAAAAACACTCTCTCATTCCTTCCAAACTTTTCCATGCACACTTCCACATTTGTCCAGAACTGAAGAGAGAACCTGTATTTTTTTCACAGGAAAAATCATCAGAGAAATTACCAATATGCCGGAAATCGAACCCGGGACTCTCAGGTGAGAGCCAGGCAGCATACCACTACACCACGACCAGGTAAAAGTTAACTCACGTTGTCACAATCTTGTAACCAACGTCCCTCCGCCCCCACTGTGGGCATCAAGAGGATGAGTTAACCCCCTGGCACTCGGGCAAGTAGATGCTTTTAATCTATCCCAAACACTTACGGCAAGTCAGAATGAAGAGAGAACCTGTATTTTTTTCACAGGAAAAATCATCAGAGAAATTACCAATATGCCGGGAATCGAACCCGGGACTCTTAGGTGAGAGCCAGGCAGCATACCACTACACCACGACCAGGTAAAAGTTAACTCACGTTGTCTCACCTTGGAAGAATTATGTAAAGCAAAAGGATTGTCAGTAGAAAATGCATTATGTCAGATGAACGACGATGGGCAAACTCAGATATTCCTAATTAATCACATGAATGGGGAAATACAGTTGCAAAAGGGGACTTGTATAGTTAATACTGAAAAATGTCCCATCCCCGTGATGGAAATAGTTTTAGCTGGAGTGAAAAGTGAGATTAAATCTACGGATAGAGAAAGCATGAAAGAGAATATAGTTCACTCAGGTGAATTTGATGAAGAAACTGATTTGTTAACTCTGCTGGAAAAACACAGGGATACCGTAGCATTACCTGGAGAACAATTAGGGTGTACAAACCTGATTATTCACAAGATTAACGTGAACCCAGACACACCACCGATTTTCGTACCTGCATATTGAGTCCCACAATCTCAATGTACACTTGCAAACCAGTATATCGATGAAATGTTAAAACTTGGAATTATTGAGCCATCAGTCTCCCCGTGGAATGCCCCATTATTCTTCGTGCCCAAACGAAATGGAGAAATGCGTGCGGTAGTAGATTACCGTAAACTAAACAATCACACAATCCCTGACCGATTTCCCATGCCATTGCTAAGCGACATCCTACAGAATATTGGACCAGAACATAATGTATTTTCCACAATAGATTTGCTCAATGGATATTATCAAATTCCATTATATCAGGAGTCACGTAAATACACTGCCTTTTCCACAAATACAGGACATTATCAGTACAGGAGACTCCCAGTGGGATTGAAGACAGCGCCAGGCACATTCCAGTGTCTTATGAATTACGCATTGTCCGGAATTTTAAGACAAGGAATATTTGTTTATCTTGATGACATAATTGTCGCAATGAAAGATATCACAGAACATCTCCAGAAAGTAGACCTACTCTTACAAAAGCTTGGTGATGCTGGTTTAAAATTAAGCTTTCTAAATGCAAATTTTGCTTTAAGGAAATAAAATTTTTAGGCCACAAAATAAATGCTGAAAGTATTCACACCTCCGATGACAAAATACAAGCAGTGAGAAACTTCCCTGAACCCACTACGACTGACAAAGTTAGACAATTTTTAGGTCTAGCAGGGTATTATAGGTCATTCATACAACAATTCTCTCGTATAGCCTTCCCTCAATTCCAGCTACTCAAAAAAGATGCTATATTCCAATGGGGAGAAGAACAAAGACAATTATTAAACAAATTAAAAAATAAACCTACAAATGCACCATGTTTGGCATATCCAGATTTCACAAAACCATTTATAATATGTACAGATGCATCAATTAAAGGATTAGGGGCTATATTGATGCAAGAAGATAAAAGAGGACAGAATCAACCAACTGCATTTGCCAGCAGACAAATAAAAGGTGCAGTGAAAAATATTGCACTACAGACTTAGAGGCACTTGCAGTGGTTTTTGCATTACAAAAGTCTCGAGATTTGGTATATGGTTACGAAATACACTTACAGTATTCACCGACCATAAACCGCTAGTGGGTTTGTTTAATGAAAAACTCCTCTCTGGGAGGAGAGCAAGATGGAAATGTACAGTCGAAAACTACAATGTACAGACGTCGGAATAAGTTCGTTTCCTTTTGCGTGGACTAAGGTGTTTGTAACACTGCAGGGTGGAGAGGTATCCCCTCCTCCTCCCTTCCTCATAGTCCCACACTCCCACCCAGCTCCCCCACTTTTCTCTCCAACCCCATAACCCCACCCGGTACCCTACATACTCTCGCTCACAGCCAGCAAGTGGTTTCTGTATTTCAAGTACCTCTCTAATTACGTGTAGTCCGAACAACTAATATAGGAATAGTACAGTATATGTCATAAACCAACTTAGGAAAAAGTTTACCACACTGTGTGTGAGAGAGAGAGAGAGAGAGAGAGAGAGAGAGAGAGAGAGAGAGAGAGAGAGAGAGAGAGAGAGAGAGAGAGAGAGAGAGAGAGAGTGAGAAAATAAATCTGTTGTGATTAAATGTTGCAGTGGTAGACACTTCTTTTACACACACACACACACACACACACACACACACACACACACACACAGAAATCTGCTGTGATTAAATGTTGCGGTAGTAGACATCTCTTCCAGAGAGAGAGAGAGAGAGAGAGAGAGAGAGAAATCTGCTGTGATTAAATGTTGCGGTAGTAGACACCTCTTACAGAGAGAGAGAGAGAGAGAGAGAGAGAGGAAAAGTTAGCATGTTAATGACTATGCAGCCCACACCGTGGAGATACATCTTGTTTGCCTAGGAATGCATATCCAATTCACATTTATTCTAGTGTTAGATCCTGATGATAAATCCCTTAAACTTCTCTACTGTAGTGTTAGCAACGTCCATGTTGAGTCAGTTCCATGTGAAGCAGATCTTGCACGTGAAAAAGTTTTCACATACTTCTGCTGGTAAATTTTTTTCATTTACAGCTTCCATCCATGGTTGTGTGTCGAGTCCGTGTTAAGAGTAAGCAACTTTCTATGTAATGACTGTGAAACCCATTCAGATTTTAAACACTTTAATTAGCTGACCTCGTAGTCTACGAGTTTCTACTAAAAATGTCCCACAGCCCTCAGGCGAACCTGATACTTTAGTCTCCTGAACTCTTTTTAAGTTGACGTATGTCTTTTTCAAGCGACCAAAATTCCACAGCAACTCAGGAAGTGGCCGTAGTAAGGAAATACAGACTGCGAGACCAATCTCTCTATTCCTAGAGAGAGAGAGAGAGAGAGAGAGAGAGAGAGACTTGGAATAGTAAGAACAATCAGCAGAAATACTGATAAAAAGTGAGTGAGAGAAGAAACTGAAGCAGAGAGGAAGAAAACACGCAGGTGAAAAAATGGAACAATGTTATAGGAGTTACACACACACACACACACACACACACACACACACACACACACACACACACACACACACACACACACACACACGCACACACACACACACACACACAGTTTCCTTTTCGCTCCTTCCCCTTTCTTTATAGCTATCTGCTCAGTCCCTACTTTCCTCCCTCTTTCTTCCCGTTCCTTCGTCTCTCTCTCTCCCTCTGTCACTCCCTCCTTACCTCACTCTTCCTTCTTCCTCCTGTGTCACAATTTTGTCTTACTTTTTTCATCTGTCACATGAATTACCCTTTTTTTTCTCCATTACTCTCGCTGTATTTCTTTACTTGTACTAACTCCATTTCCTTCACTGCTTTCTTTTCCCAGTAATAACTGCATGCTCTTTATCTCTTTCCTCTCTCCGTCTCGCCCTGTCACCTGAAATCTCTTCTTTCATTATGCTCTTCCCCCTGTCTTTCCCTCCCTTCCTCCCTCTCCCTCCCCTTCTCTTCCCTTCTTAACATCCCCCTCCTCTTTCTTGCCCTAAAAATTATCTTATTTTCTTCCCACCCTTAATCTCTGCTTTTTCTCTGCAAATTTCTCTGTTTTTCTCCCTGCCTTGTTACTTGAATGTTACAATGCTTCCATTCAGCCTCAACACTTTCGTCATATCCTGCTTAGTTCTTTATCTGCGTCCTTGCCAGAATAACGCACTTTTTTCCTCCTCCCTGTTACCTTGCCTCCTTTTCTAATTTTTCTCATTATCGTTCTCAGTATTCCGTTCCGTAGCTGTCTTTCCCACCTTCTTTTGTTATCACTATTCCTATATTTGCTCCATTCCCATTTTCTCTCAGCTGTCTCCCCTTTTGTCTCTACTTCCCTGTCTCCCGGCCTTTCTATTCACATCTCCCTTTTCTCTTTCCCTTTCACGCTGCTTGTATCTCATTTCACCACTCACTGTCCCTTCTTCTCACTGTCAGTCTCTTTTCTTAGCTCTCATTGTTCTCTCCTTCTTATTTTCTCCGTAACTTCCTCTCATTTCTCATTTTTCCATTCGCTCTCCCTCTCCGCCTGTTGCTCCCTGTCTTTTAACTCTCTCTCTCTCTCTCTCTCTCTCTCTCTCTCTCTCTCTCTCTCTCTCTCACACACACACACACACACAGTGTAGTAAACCTTTTCCTAACATGGTTTATGACATATACTGTACTATTCCTATATTAGTTGTTTGGACTGCATGTAATTAGAGAGATGCTTGAACTACAGAAACCACTTGCTGGCTGTGAGCGAGAGTATGGTGGGAACCGGGTGGGGTTATGAGGTTGGAGAGAAAAGTGGGGGGGGCTGGGTGGGAGTGTGGGACTATGAGGAAGGGAGGAGGAGGGGATACCTCTCCACCGTGCAGTGTTACAAACACCTTAGTACACGCAAAAGGAAACGAACTTATTCCGACGTCTGTACATATTCATTACATACAAGGCAAAATGAATCTAGTAGCTGATGCATTATCCAGGAACCCGAAGACAATTCAGATCGCGGCATTAGATCTCAAAGGAAACATCCTAAACCACGATGAAATCGAGAAAACACAAAGACTTGATCCAACATGGTCTAAAGTTATATACAAGTTAGAAAGTGTAGATGACATACAATTACCCAAACTAGATGTACCACTAAACAGTTCACAATAATCAATAATGCCTTATACAGGATCAACCCAGGACAACCAAAACGCTGAAGAAATAATAAACAATTAGTGGTACTTAATGACATGATTCCCCAAGTATTACGAACGATACACGATAACCCACATGCAGGACATCCTGGGAAGGATAGGACATTCAAACAAGCCCATTTGTTATATTACTGGCCATCATTACGAAAAGACATAAACTATCATATAGACAGATGCGAATCATGTGCAAAACACAAAGGATACCCAATTACACCTGCACCGATGGGTACTTACCCTGTACCACATCAACCACGGGACGTTGTCGCTGTTGGTTTACTCAAGATGCTGTTATCATACAATAATAACCAATATCTATTCGTAGCAACGGATCATTTCTCCCGTTATGTAACTTTAGTCCCAATTAAGGATAAAACATCAGGAACAGTAGCAAAGGCAATAATAGATGATGTAGTATGTCGCTTTACTACCCCAAAGGTACAAATAAGCGATAATGGAGGTGAAATTAATTCTGATATCTTACAAGAAATATGTAAACAATACAATATCAAAAAGGTTAACCTTTTAGCCTATCACCCAGCATCCAATGGGTTAGTAGATGGACAAAAAATATATTAGATGTACTACGACACATTCTCAATGAAATTTATCCAAGCTGGGATGATTGGATTCCCAGAGTAGACGCCTCAATTAATGGATCTATAAATAAATCTGTAGGTGACACACCACATTTCATTATATATGGGACAGATAAAAAACTACCATATGAAATTCTAGAGGGTGAAAATCTGCATATATACAACTACGATGATTACTCTAAACTCCGTTTACGTGAATTCCAGGACATAAATAAAAGAGTCAAAAAACAATTATCGATGTCCAAGGAAGAAATGACGGAGGCATTTAACAAGAAGGCAAGAGACTCGCCTATCAGCTTAGGAGACATTGTTTATGGTATCATTCATACGAGAGACAATAAATTATCCCCGAAATTTGAGGGCCCATACAGAGTAATTAACATAAAAGCCAACAAAGTTTTAATTACGTCACTGTCAAGTGGCGAAGAGAAACAAGTTCATATTGGCCATTTAAAACGAGTTTCAAGGGAATTATCCAATAATTATACAGCCTCGGATACAACCGAACAACCGAACATAACTCATGAAACCAATCAAGAAAACAACAATAACTACAAAAATAAATTAAGGTCATACCAAACAATCAAACATAAGTGCAATTGTTCCAAAAAAATCTACAGTACATCATTTACATTATTTTAAGATCGATTTAAACTCCTTCTATAAATGAAATAACAAACAAGTTATTATTCTCCGTTAGTCAACCGTAACGCACATCATCACTATCATCGACCACAGCATGACTATATTAGCAAAATAACAGATTTTTTTTTTTTTTTTTTTTTTTTTTTTTTTTGTCGGTAGGTAACGATGAAGGGACTTATACTATGGATTCTTCTCTACATAGCAAGAAGATATGCTCACTTAGACCCCCAACACATAGTATGGCAAGGATGCCTCATAGCTCCAACGGCAACGACGTCAATCGTAAATGTAATAAGTATGGATCACTTATACGAATTACCCTCTTATCCAGAAAACATCGCGAGACCAATGAGGACCCTGGACTTCATGATAGGAGGCTATGTTTCACAAGCACATAACACAAAGGAAGTGGATGAAATTGTGAGGTTAGCGAAATGGAAGAGACAACAGGCGAAGTCAACTATGCTCATCATGATCCAAGATCTATCATCTCATGGAACGGAGGTATTAAGCGACACGAACAACATTACACATACTCGCCAAAAGCGAGGTTTGTTCGACCTGGATGGTGCAGTTCTTGGGAGCATCTTTGGATTGGCTACAGAGGAAGACCTTCAAGAAATAAACAACAAATTTAATAAAATAGCTCAGGTACTAACATACCAAGATAAATTCATCACAGGACATAACTCAGCAATGAAGACAATCGTGAAAAATCTAAAAAAGGCGGAAAAAAATTGCTCTCCAAAGTGTAGATAAAATAAATGCCATGGAATGGAACATAACACTTTTCCAACACTTCTCCATCATCAAGGAACACATTGACACAATTCTGCTCCAATTAGACAACACTAAAGTTCGTTACAGGGCACTTATGCAAGGAATTTCGAATGTCAGTAATTGCAAGATCACAACTGACTTACATCCAGTTCATGAGCTACGTCAGATAATTAGTCAAGGCATACATAAACATAAATTGAAGCCTTTATTCCGAAGTTGGGATTTCATGCAATATTATCCATATTTAGAAGCAACACTAACACCAACATCAGTAGTAGTTCATGCACCATTCATAACTGACGACCTGTTCACAGTACTCGAAATGCACCCCTTCCCTTCTAAGGATAATAAGACTTTGGTCATCACCAACATCAACACAGACACCGAACTCATCATGATCTCCAAGAGACGGAACACTGTCACTTTGGCAAGTGAATCAACGATCCTTACATGCTGTTCACCTTTGTCCTTCTACATTTTCACGTTTCAGCCTACTGGAACAGTCCCAGCCTAGTGGAACAGTCCCTTGTGAAATGGCTATCATAAGATTTCACGACATTCATAATCACTGCAACTTCACTTTTGCTCCAGATAAGCCTGTACACCATCAACGCATCGGACACTCACAGTTTTTTTTTTTTTTTGTCACTCATAACACATCAGTTTACATAGTGTGTTCAGATATACCACCATCTCACACTTCAGCATCAGGATTATACATAGCACCAGACTACTGTCCGGTACATACACCATCCATGTCCACTTTATCCACCATCAATCACTACGCCATCCACAATCATACACGCAAACATTTCCACCCACTACCTAATATGGACTCAAACATGAGCATACGTATTAAGTTGACTTCAGCTAAGTTTGAAACTATGCAACTAATCAATGAAACAATGAAGCCCTGGGAAGATTTAAGTTTGAGTATGTTCAACCCATATTATGTGTATAGCCCAGCACCTACTGTCTTTACAATTTTTTTTATTGTATTCGCAGTAGTGCTGTTCGCAGTGCACAGAATGCATGCAAGAATTTCAACCTTGGGGTCAGTATTTAGTGGGGGTAAAGTTCGAATTCAAGTAAACCCCCCTGAAAGAAGTATACATATTTTGTATGTAGTAATAATTTTATTAAAAAAAAAAAAGAATGATAAATGATATAGAAGTATACTGGTACCATTATCTCTATATAAAATATTAATAGCTCTTCCTATGATCTTAACTTTGAACTTTTTTTTGCATATATTCATATGATTGTTATACATACACATCATACAAAATGTCATACAATATTCTATAGTCAATTTAACTATATTACATTTGTTCAATTATGTATACAACTTGTTTAAAATGTAATATTCCTGGATCATTGCAATTTTAACATGAATATTATATCTATGCAGTATTATAATCAATGTTATAGATTAGCATATGTCGATGATGATTGCTGTCAGAGGACCGCCAGTTGGCATGACCGAGCGATGTCAGGACTCCATATTATAATAATACAACTCATAGACAGATAGATAGATAGATAGATAGAAGCATCAGCCAGGATGTGAGAATAGGAAGTGTGTCAACGAGAATTGACCCATAGGAAATGAGTTTAGCAAATACTTAATCAACAGTATGCCAGTGGGCACCGGAAGCACTACATACACACAGACATACAGGGTTCTAGAAGCTTCCACGACAGTGTAGCCCACGTGACACGAGCCCTGCTTAACGAGAATGTAGGAATTAGAGATCAGAAAGGGGCTAGCCATAGAACCGAAAGGGTCGTGGAGAGAGGAAATAAAGAGGGGTCCGACGAGACTTAGTAAATTACGTTCCTGTGTAATACGTATACTGGTCAACTTAGACTTTTCTTGAAGATAATAAATCAAGATCAATTCTCTGTATTCATCTTTTACTCATCCTGCCTTCGACTAGCACAATAACTTTAACCTAATCTCAACATTTACATAATTTTTATAATTATATAGGACAATTTAAAACAAAGTTTTGTTCAGCAGTGTGAGTCATTACCTTTATTCTAGAACTTGGGCAGTGCAAGAACAACGTAAAATGCACACACACACACACACACACACACACACACACACACACACACACACACACACACACACACACAGACAGACACACACACACACACACACACACACACACACACACACACACACACAAAGATAATAAACTTGGTCATAAATTGCCTAGTTTTATGTAACACTGCCTTACTATGATGTGGAGAAACACTGAACCTAAAAGGTCGGATTTGCGGAGCTTGCAGAGTGGCTTGAACTGCCTCTGATTATTGAGTAAAAAGATAAAATAATTTTGTGTCTTGATTACTTGTTGTTTACAGAGATGTGGTGAGACACGAAAGAGATATTATGTTTACACTGTTATGTCCCCGTCCCACACTGCCACAGGCTCCAACAGCAGTAGTTCAGCATAGGAAGGGCGTTGCCCAGTGAGTTGTTCTTCCTATGGTCAGCCTCTCGGTGTTCAGCACACGAGATCAGCTGAGGCTTTGGAAATGAACACTGACTTCTCAAGTTCACTGTTTTTATTTTCCAAATGATTACACTTAATGATTTCCAATTTCACTTCAGTATCCTCCCAAGCAATGGAGCTGTAAAAACTTTACTAACTGCAGTTACACTTAATGCTTGACAACACTTCACTATTTTCACAAGTACCGAAAATACACAAACTTCACTGCAGTGCCACAGCACTACACTCAAACTGAACTGAAAACTGACTGAACTCGTTCTAGTCTCTTATCCATCCTTATATAAGCTTCCATTGTTTGAGAATGATCTACTTCTCCACAGTTCTGGTGTATACTAGAGGGAGAACACAGTTACCAACTCGGAGACAAACAATGCATGCAGGAGTTTTCTCACATTATATAACACTGTAAATTATTTACCATACAAACTTAATTTCAATTACATAATTTAACAATCACATAAATAACACATCATAAAGAGAAAGAGCACAAAAATTAATGTACAACTTATGAAATAACTACACTCACCAACAGCAGGCAAACTGGCAACTCTGACTCGTAACCGGAGCTAGCTACCGTAAACACTGGGAAACATCAAAAAACATCTCGTCTACCTAACTGGCAAATGCTTCTTATCACTACCCCCTCCCTAGTTCTTTGTCTTCCCGACAAAACTACACAGTATATTCAAACATAATTAATCCTAATGAAACATCTAATTATACACAAAATAATCCTTCAACTTATCCGGTTTTCTCCTACGCTGCGTCTGATGACGTCCTTGCTCCTCCACACAGTCCACTCCTCCTGGAAGGTCTTGGTCCTCTTCCTGATTCACTTCTTTCCTCGGGAAACTGTCACCATCCTCTTGTACTTCAGCTCCATGGTCCTCCTCAACATCCTTGGTTGTGGGATAGCACGATTCCTTGGAGACGTCCCAGCTGTATTGTCCTGGCCCATGGTACTGCCACAGATGATTCAAATGTACCACCTTTGGGTGAGACTTCCTGCCTCCCCGAATCCAATACGTTACGTCTGATAGGCGATCCAACACAGTGTAAGGCCCATCCATGGGCTCTGCAGCTTCGGTGGCTGTTCCTTCTTTCACTGAGGATTGTATAACCAAACTTGGTCACCATCCTTGAAGCTCACCTCACTTGCCTTGGCATCATACTTGCACTTCATCACTTCCCCTGAAAACTTAAGGACTCCTCGCACTTGATAATGTACCTCAGCCAGCCTTTCCTGAAGGTCCTTCGCATAGCCGGTGGTGTCGGTAGGCAGCTCTTCACCACGTGGTCTTCCCATTAACAAGTCAACAAGTAAGTGTAACTCGTGGCCCAGCATCAGTTTTTCAGGTGTGTAACTGGTAGACTCATGGAATGCAGACCGATATGCCATCAGCAATGCAGGTAATTTTTGGTCCCATTCTGTTAATCTATCTATGCAGTGCTTGGTCAATTCTTGTCCCAGGGTCCAGTTGAATTTCTCCACCATCCCATCTGCCTGTGGCCTTAATGGGGTCGTCCTGGTCTTCTTGGCTCCCAATAACTTCCAGCATTCATGGAACACAGCAGACTCGAAGTTTCTACCCTGGTCTGAAAGTAGCTTTTGTGGCATTCCAAAACAACAGAAAAACTGGTCAACCAACACCTGAGCAACAGTCACAGCCTCTTGATTGGGGACACCATAGGCTTCTGCCCGCTTTGTGAAGTAGTCCATGGCAACACATATATACCGGTTTCCTCTTTCAGTGAGTGGCAGAGGTCCAGCAATGTCCACCGTGACTCTATCCATCGGTGCATCCACTTGGTACAGCTGGAGAGGGGCACAACCACGTTTTTTGGGTCCTTTCTTGGCACAACACACATCACAGGTACGACATCACTCTTTAACATCCTGACGCATGCCAATCCCGTAGAACCTCTGTTGCAGCTGGCTTAAGGTTTTCTTCACTCCCAGGTGCCCACCAGTGACCTGGTTATGAGACTCATCCAAGATCTTAGACCTCATTTTCTTTGGAACAACCAGTTGCCAATACTTGCTGAGGCCATCGGGTGTCTCCCACTAACGCTCCAGTAGTCCATTGTTCAAACGAAGAAGGTCCCACTGACTCCAATAACTCTTGGTTGCAGGGCTTATCCTGGAAGCTTCCCAAGATGGTCGCACTATACTCGGCTGCAGCCACTTGAGCACTGGTTGTAAATCTGTATCCTCCATCTGCATCCTCTTCAGGTCTGCATCTGACGCTGGCCCGGTCACTGCAGTATGGCTGCATTTCTTACTATGATTATCCTTTTTACAACACTGCCGGCACTCCGGATCACAAGGCTGATGACTCAGGTTGTCAGCATTGCCATGTACCACCCAGGACGGTGCTGCACCTCATAATTGTGCTGATCTAGCTTCCTGAGCCAGGGTGCCAGTCGTCCTTTCAGATTCTTTAGCGTTTTCAGCCACTTCAGTGCTGCATGGTCCATCCTGATGATGAAATAGGACCCGTACAGTACGGATGGAAGAAATCAAGGCTCTTCATAACTACCAAGAGCTCCTTACCAGTCACACAGTAGTTCCGCTCCAGTGGGCTGAGCTTTTTGGTGTAATATGCCACCACATACTCCTTGTCGTTCTTCTTTAGCGACAGGACTCCACGAATACCATGGTCACTAGCATCACAGTCCACGATAAATGGCTGATTCTGGTTTCGGTACGGCAATACTGGAGAGCTTGCCAACACATGCTTGAGTTCATCGAAGGATTTCTGAGTCTCTGCTGTCCATGCAAACTTCTTCCTTTTCCCTAACAGCTCATGAAGGGGTGCAGCTATCATTGCAAAGTCTTTGACAAAACGCCGATAGTGGTTCACAAGCCCAGGAAACTCCGTAGCTCTTTCACACAAGTTGAAACTGGCCAGTTTTCCACAGCTGCCACCTTCTCTAGGTCAGTACGGACATTGCACTTACCTACAGTGTATCCATTCTGAAACAAGTAGCATTTTGGGGGGTTCAGCTTGAGGTGCACTGTTCGGATCCTGTTCAACACCTCCGACAGCCTCTCCAGTTCCTGGTCGAAAGTCTGTCCAAACACAATTACATCATCCATGTGGATGAGAGCTGTCTGCCAGTGCAGGCTTTCAAGTACGTGGTCCATGAGGTGCTCAAAAGTAGCTGGGGCATTGTGTAGGCCAAATGGCATCACTTTAAACCCCACCCGCATGAAAAGGCTGTCTTTTCTTTGTCCTTCTCTGCAACCTTGAGCTGGTGGTATCCCGCCTTCATGTCTAGGGTAGAGAACCATTTAGCACCTGACAGAGCATCCAGGGTGTCATCAGTTCTTGGCAAGGGATATGCATCCTTCATTGTCACTTCTTTCAGGGCAAAGAAATCTATACAGCACCTTACTGGGCCATCCTTTTTCCTTGCCAGAACTACTGCTGATGCCCAAGGACTGCTGGATTTTTCTATCACTCCTTGACTTTGGAGATTCTCCATCACCTTCTCCATTTCTTGCTGTTGGGCTTGCGCCATCCTCCTCGCTGGCTGTTTAATCATGCGGTGATTCCCGGTGTCTGTACTATGTTCCACTAGATCAGTGCACCCCAGGTCTAGGTCTCCTGTGGAAAACACATCAGCGAATTCTGTCAGCAGCTGCCTCAACTTAAGCACTTGTGAAACCATCCAGGCACTGGCAACTCCTTGAGAAAGGGTCTTGTATGTGGTCTGGCAGATACCCATCATCTTTGACTACACTCCTTTTACAGGCCTTCCATTGGTGCCACTCAGGGTCCACCACCTGGCACAGTCCCAGAATTTCTCCCACGTTGATCTTTTGTGGCTCACAGGAGAAATTCACCACCACAACCGGCACTTCCTCTGCACCAGTTTCCACCAGAGTTCTCCCCACCATCACTCCGGCCTTTGTCTTGCACTGCACATCAGGCTCTACTATCCCTAGACAGCTGTCAAAAGAGCCACTCGCCTCGCACAGGAGCAGTAGTTCTGATTTTGGGGGTATCACTGTGATGCGGAGCGCCCTCCCCTCGCCACCAGAACTGTATGTTTCACTGCTGTGATGGGAACCAACCTTACTTGAACCTTCAACTTCAAGGGGCAGAAGTCAGCTTACATCCCATGAACATCAGATAGTCCAGACCCGGAAGGCAAGGATCCTCCATGTTGGCCATGTAGACTGGATGAGTAGCATCTTGCCCTGCCAGTTCAGTCCGGACATCCAGGGGTCCCCTCAGTTCTGCGCGGTGCCCAGTTATGCCACACAGTTGTTCTGATGACTCAGGCAGATACCGATGATGTAGTCTGCTTTGAGCCCAGATCAATCACCAGGGAACACTTCTTTCCCTCTGTCCTTCCATCTATTCACAAACTGCCATTTTCTTGCATTTTCTTGGTGGTGGGGCAACTTGGGAAAAGCCGGCCTGTGGTTGCCCCTAAACACCAGCCTCCACTAGTTTTTTGCTTCTTTCTGGTCTTCTGCAACCTTCTTCTTATCATTCTTTTCCTCCTTCGAACACTTAGAACTGAAGTGTCCCACCTCACTACATGCCCAATATGCTTTTGTTACAATTAAAGATTTCCTTGCACTGATCTGTTCTTGCTCCTTCTTCCATTTGTAATAATCCTCCTTCTTGTGTCCCAGCTTCCCACAGAACCAGCAGCCTCCTCTGGTCTTCTCCCGTTCCCTCTTCCACTTATAGCAGTCCTCTCTTCTGTTTCCTGGCATTTCACAGTACCAGCAACTTCCCTCAGATTTTTCTGCTTCACATATCAACCCCTTTCTTGACTTGAATCCTGCACTACGACTTGCCTGAAAGGTGGATGTATTGGACCTGATGTAGGACTCAAATTCTAGAGCCCTGGCCAGTGCTTCTTGCATGTTTCTTGGTTGTGCTTGTTTCACTTGCACTTTCAACTCTGCACTGTCAAGAGCATTGATGAACTGGTCCCTCAGTAGAATAGCCAACAGGTTAGGTGCTGCTCCAGGTTATGCCTTGTATGCCATACTCTCCAGGTCATGAGCAAGCTGCTGTATGGATTCTTCTTGAGCCCATACACGGCTCCTGAATCTTGCGCTGTAAACCTCAGCCTAGTACTTGGTTCCATATCTGCACTCCAGCACTTCTACTGGGGACTGATAACTGTTCCTCTCCATCACTGACATCTGGCCCAGAATTTCCACTGCAGCACCTTTAAGGCTAGTAGCAAGCTGCACAGTCCTCTGCCTATCATCCCAACCATTCTGATCTGCAAGTAACTCAAACTGTGCATGGTAAGCTTTCCAAGATACTCTGCCATCAAATTCCTGAGGTTTCTATTTTAATTGGATCTCCATTATAGCCATGTACTTCACTGCTTTGGGGCCTAAATACTGGGGGTTCATAATTAATGCCAGGACTTAAAACTTCTGCATTCTGATTATTTAACCCTGTAATGCTACCTTTAGATGTCTGGGATCCGTCAAGATTCACCATGCACCATCAATTCCTTTCATATGCTACCTGTACACTAACCTGAGGTTCAGCAGTGCAATATTTCTCTACAACCTCAATTTTCTCACTGAATATCTTCACATTGTCAACTACATGCTTCAGCTGATTATCTACATGCTTTCTGCACTCCATCACTATTCCCTCACTAATCTTCAGCTGGTTGTCCACATGCTGTTTGCACTCTGTCACTATTTCCTCACTAATTGACTTCAACTGGTCGTCTACATGCTGTTTGCACTCGGACACACTATTGCTTACTTCATACTTCTGCTGCCGTAGCTCAGCATATACCTCCTCCTTCAGCTGTTCCTGTTCTTCCTTCATTTCCCCCATGAAAGCATCTAGCTGTTCTTGCATCCTCGGTTGTAATTCCCTCTGTTGCTCCTGTAATGCCCCCTGAAGCTGTTCAAATCGTTCTTTCCGTTCCTTGTTCTGTGCCTGTAATTGTTCTTTAAGTTCTTTCTGTCCTTTATTCTGTGCTTGTAGTTGGACACTTTGTGCTGGTCATAGTTCTTTGAGTTCTTTACTCTGTGCTGCAATTGTTCTTTTTGTTGTTCATGTTGTGCCTCTAGTTGTTCACTCTGTGGCTTCAGTTGTACATTTGTGTCTGTAATAGCTTCACAATTGTCGCCAGGGACATTTCCTCCTCCTGCCCAGCTCGAGACCTTCTCTGCACACCTCCGGCTTCCATGTCAAAAGTTAGACTCATTGCAAAACTTGTTAATCCCACTCCTGACACCAGTGTTACGTCCCTGTCCCACACTGCCACAGGCTCCAACAACAGTAGTTCAGTATAAGAAAGACGTTGTCCAGTGAATTGTTCTTCCTATGGTCAGCCTCTCGGTGTACAGCACACGAGATTAGCTGAGGCGTTGTAAATAAACAATGACTTCTTAAGTTGACTGTCTTTATTTTCCAAATGATTACACTTAATGCTTTCCAACTTCACTATCCTCACAAGCACTGGAGCTGTACAAACTTTACTAACTGTAATTACAGTTAATGCTTGACAACACTTCACTATTTTCACAAGTACCGATGACATACCAACTTCAAGAAACACTTCACTGTTTTCACACATACCGAGAATATACAAACTTCACTGCACTGACACTGCACGACTTTCAAACTGAACTGAAAACCGACTGAACTCGTTCTAGTCTCTTATCCATCCTTATATAAGCTTGAATTTACGAGAATGATCTACTTCTCCACAGTTTTGGTGTATTCTAGAGAGAGAGCACAGTTACCAACTTGGAGACAAACAAAGCATGCAAGAGTTTTCTTACATTACATAACACTGTAAATTATTTACTATACAAACTTAAAATCAATTACATCTTTAACAATCATATAAATAACACATCATAAAGAAAAAGAGCAAAAAAAAAATAATGTACAACTTACGAAATAACTACGTTCACTAACAGCAGGCAAACTGGCAACTCTGACTCGTACAGGGGGTAGCTACTGTAAACATCGGGAAACATCGAGAAACATCTCGGCTACCTAACTGGCAAATCTCGCTTCTTAACAACACTTTAGTGGCTTGATTAAGTTATGTTTACAGAGAGCTGGTGAGATAGGGCAAAGATATTTACAGATACTTACAAGTGATGATTTTTTTATGACACAGAGGCTGTAAAAGGGCAATGTGCTAAGGACAGGATAAAGGATTGTATGCTGAGTGGCACAGGAAATATCGTAACGTCTCTTGCCCTGCGATTTATGCTGAACATTACACTTCAGTATCGTCTGTATGTTACTTATGCACACACCATCGAGATAATAACTATGCAGACAGCATGCACGAGAATGGCAAGGTGTTATAGCACCTTCCTCGAGAAGAAGATGGTGTGAATCTTCCTGTGTCATCTAAAATATGACCTATAATAATGAGCGGTTCCCAGTAATGATGATGTTGATAATAACGGTCGAATAAGTACCGTAGATAGTAAAAAAAAAAATGATTGGTGGATGTGGAAATGGTGATGATAATGGTAATGATGACAAGTTGTCGATTAGGTAGTGAATTATTGGTGAAGGGCAGAGGCGAGACAGGTAGGGTGGTGGTGATGATGATGATGATGAGCAGTTAAACTATGTAACATTTTCAGTCGTTAAAGAAGAGATATGGGAGACGTTGAATATAATGATGATGATGATGATGTGCTTGTAGGCTTGCGGTCAGTCGTAGAGAGATGGGAGCAGTTAGGTATGATAAAGGCGATGGTGATGTTTTCCGTTAATTGATAAATTGCTGTTGACGGCCAAAGAAAGGCGAGATTGTAGATGATTTTCTTCAAATGAGTACAACAATAAATCGATGATAGGGGGAGGTGGATAAGTTAACGGTATTTCTCTCTCTCTCTCTCTCTCTCTCTCTCTCTCTCTCTCTCTCTCTCTCTCTCTCTCATTTTTGCTAACATCAGTAGTGCCGTATCCGATATGACTCGCCGAAACGATATATCGCCGATATTTGCATTTTTTTCCAATTCAAAACCGTTACCAATATTTACTGGTGATATCGGGAGGGTGGATATGGCCGGAAGAAACATTAACATGACTTTTATAGAGGATTTCGGTCACCGTTTTTGTCTGATTCTGTGGGAAAGAATGTTGTTACCTTGACACTATTTTGCAGCCTAATTGTCTTACTCAGTATCATTAAAGATTCATAAGTGGGAAGGGAGAGGAAAAAAAGAACTGAAGGCTGAAAGCAGCAAGCTGTGTGCGGTATACTTTGTACTATTGACAACATATGAACCTGGTACAGCTTAAGATCGAGGCTTGGGTCTGGCAGTTGGTACGCTTGCACCCCGTGACGTATTCACGCATCTGTTGTGTCTGGGACAATGAATGAGTTGACAAAACTGACATGTATATACGAATCATATAATAAGAGGACTGTAGTATAGGTAATCATACGTACGGGTGTTTTCTATTAAAGACGTAGCACATTTAGTTAATTAATAAAGAGCAATGATAAATCATATTATGAGGTTTCGCACCATTGACTGATCCAGTGGGTGTTCACTTAATCTTAAAAATGCTGATGTCTTGCGTTGCCAGACGGTGGAGAACCTCTTTATCAATGCTTTATTTGCTAAAAAAAAATCGAATCATTTCCATAAACTGTATAATGAGAATCTGTTTGTAAAATCAATACATCATAAGCAGATGTGGTTACTGTCTGCTACCGTCATCATAAAACATAATCCTCCCTTCCCTTTCTGTCAGCTGGAAACTCCCTCCCAACTACCCCTCCCCCACTCACTCCCCGAACCCCTTACCCCTCTTACTCCCCTCTCCCCCTCTAAACAGTTCCTCTCCCTTACTCACTTCCCACTGACTGAGGAAGGTGAGGTTGCAAAATCTGCTCTCCTCACATTCTTAAATCCATAGTGGTTATCCACCTTAATGACCCCTAGTGCTGGCAATAAGCTATTCTCAAGACACAAAGACTCTCTCTCTCTCTCTCTCTCTCTCTCTCTCTCTCTCTCTCTCTTTCTCTCGCACACACACACAGGCCACCTCACATCAGATATTACCCGAACTGCGAGTCGCCACTCTGCGGTGCCGCAGGGTACTCTGAGAGGAGCCGGGGATAGCAAGGAAGCCACTACCCACTAAGTCGCTGTCTCTCTGATTAGCTTGCTTATGTGTAATAATATTCAGATGGATTCTTTAGGTAGTATGAATTCTGATTTCAAGTAGATTTATTTGGCTACATGGGGACCATGCGAACTCGTGGGTTGGATATAGTTTTTATCTCCCCTCATTGTTCGGAGCTCTGTAATTGAAAAAAAAAAAAAAAAAAAAAAAATACGAATGACGTCATCCATCAGAATGGGTTTGCAGACCTTCAGTAGTCGACAAGTATAAATCGATTTCGATTAACCAGCAATTTTGTTCTTATAACTCTCTCCCATTCTCTCCTTTACTTCATTCCTACAGTTAGGTTACCTCACACTAGGGCCCCGACTTGAAACTATGTACTGTTTGTGTGTCTGCACAGGGCTCTCCACAACTAAGGGTTCCCCGCCAGGGCTCCAAGACTTCCAAAAATGCAATATATATCTGATGAGGAATGCAGCATCTAACCACGACCCTACATGCGGCTCCTCAAAGCTTAGGCTCATTCTCATCTCTCACGGTCTGTCTAGTTAAACTCCCAACCAGCGAGTTATATCTGTAAACGCAGTGAACAAGCCTATAAACAAATGCTTACAAAAATCTCCCAGACACAACAGACGCGTGAATACGTCAGGGACTGCAGGCGTACCAACTGCCAGACCCAAGCCTCGCTCTTACACTGTACCAGGTTCATATGTTGCCAATAGTACACAGTATACCACACTCTCAGCTTGCTGCTTTCGGCCTTCAGTTCTTTTTTTCCTCTCCCTTCCCACTCACCCAATTATTATGAACCTTTAATGATTCTGAGTAAGACAAACTGCAAAATACTGTCAAGGTATCAACATTCTTTCACACAGAATCAGGCATTACGATGACCGAAATCCTCAATAAAAGTTATGTTAATGTATCTTCCGGCCATATCCACTATCCCGATATCACCAGTAAATATCGGTATTGGTTCTGAATCGGAAAAAATGCAAATATCGGCAATATATTCCCCCTATCATCGATTTATTGTTGTACTCATTTGAAGAATCTCGCCTTTCTTTGGCCGTCAACAGTAATTTACCATTTAACGGAAGAACGTCACCATCACCTTTATCATACCTAACTGCTCCCATCTCTCTACGACTGACCACGTAACCTAAAAGCGAATCATCATCGTCATCATTATCATCATTTTATTCAACGTCTCCCATATCTCTTCTTTAACGACTGAAAATGCTCCGTAATTTAACTGCACATCATCATCATCACCACCACCTTACCTCTCTCGCCTCTGCCCTTCACCAATAATTCCCTACGTAATCGACAACTTGTCATCATCATCATTTCCACATCCACCAATCATTTTCTTTTTTTTTACTATCTACGTTTCTTATTCGAACGCTATCATCAGCATCATCATTATTGAGAATCACTCATCATCTTAGGTCATATTTTAGATGGCACTGGAAGATTCGCACCATCTTCTCCTCAGAGAAGGTGCTATAACACCTTGCCATTCTCGTGTATGCTGTCTGCTTAGTTATTATCTCGATGGTGTATGCATAAGTAACATACAGACGATACTGAAGTGTAATGTTCAGCATAAATCGTAGTGCAAGAGGCGTTACGATATTTCCTGTGCCACTCAGCATACAATCCATTATCCTGTCCTTAGCACATTGCCCTTTTACAGCCTCTGTGTCATAAAAAAATCATCACTTGTAAGTATCTGTAAACATCTTTGACCTATCTTACCAGCTCTCTATAAACATAATCTAATCAAGCCACTAAAATGTTATGAAGCGAGATTTGCTAGTTAGGTAGCCGAGATGTTTCTCGATGTTTCCCAATGTTTTCGGCAGCTAGCTCCGGTACTCGTCAGAGTTGCCAGTTTGCCTGCTGTTAGTGAACGTAGTTATTTCGTAAGTTGTACATTAATTTTGTGCTCATTTTCTTTATGATGTGTTATTATTCCATAGCAGCCAGTACATGAGTAGCAGTCAGTACAGGAGCAGCAGCCAGACGAGAGCAGACTGCAAAGGTACTAGAGTCTCAGGGGGACCATGAGGAGAAGCAGTAGGACATCTGGTATCAGACAAGGGACGAGGAGGAAGGTCAGAATGAGGAGCAGGGGCTCCACAATGGCCCACAGCAGGCTTTGACCAACTAAGAATAGAAGCAAAAGACCACCAGGGCGGACATACAAAGACATGACACGGTCCTTAGATTTGGCAAAACTCGGCCTCTCTGTGACTCTGAGAGACAAAATTTCATGTTCCATTCTGTAACGATCACAGGATTTAGAAGACCCAGTGTGCTCACCACCACAATTGACACAAGATACAGGACCAAGGCATTTCACACCTTGATGAACATCTAAGTCACAAGACATGCAGACTACTGGAAGGCCCAGGGCAAGGTGCCTACAAGTTCGGCCAATATGACCCAAGCGCTGACACAGAAACATCTACAAGGCATAGGGACATAGGGCCTAACTTTGTACCGGTACCATGCAGCATTAAGAGCTGCAGGGAAGCTCAATGAATCAAAAGTCACAATCAAGGATGGAGTTGGCACAAGGTTGCCATTTATATTCTTCTTAATTCTCTCAACGATTTTTACAATCTGGGCACACAACTCTTCAACAAGGCATGCCTCATCCTAAATCAGTAGTTCCTTAGCACAGACAGCACCACGAGAATAATTCAATGAAGCATGGGGGAAGCACGTAACTGACTGACAAGAAAGCATGGATAAAGATAGAACAGTCGCACTCTGAGAAGGGTCAGACACCTCTACTAACAAACTGCAATCAGCCTGTTCGAAATATATCGCACTTTTTGAGGTCTACCCCAGCAGGGCCATGAACGACTAAGAACTTGAAAATAGGTGCGGGAAGAGGAACAATCAAAATATCCTATCTCTAAACTGGGGGCCCTGAGGGTCGGGTACACTCCTTGACCCATGTCTGTGACCCCTGTTATGGGAGCCACCGGACTGAGGAGACAAGGCAGGGGAGGCCGAATCCTCCATGGAGCCATGTGGAACCTGGAAGGGCTCCAAAGTGACTACCAGTGAAGGATGAGAAGAGGTCTGGGAGAGAGGTAGGTCTGGGCACAAGGAGTAGACTGCTGCACCAGTCAAGCAGGGCAGTATTCCCAAGGTGGATGGAAAGCTGATGACAGGGAGAGTTGGAGCTCCCGTTTCATCAGCCCTCGGGACTAGGTCCCGACCATCCCGCTTTGCTGGACTTTTTCAGTGTCTCAGTAACACAGAGAGTAAGCCAGCATGCTCTCAAATACAAGTTTCTCTATCAACACCAAACTACATGCACAGTACACACTTCACTTCCTTTTCCAAAAAAAAAAAAAAATCATGGTAGCTCAACACGTGGCCTCGGAGTCTCCAGGGGGGGAACCATAAATGCCCCCACCTTCCGCCCCTCTCCAGGTGATGACTCGAGCTGCCTGGAACCAATGTCTGACTCTCTTATTCTTCATTTCTGCAACATTTGCGGCCTTTCCTCTAACTTTCTCTCTGTTCAGCACCACCTCTCCTTCTCTAAACCTCGTCTTTTTCTAACTGAGACTCAGCTGTCTGACAGCAAGCCCTTGTCTGTATCCTCCTACTTTCTCTATAGTCATTTCAAAGCCAAAGATGGCTGTTGTGCATATATACGCAATGACTTATCTTGCTCTCGTGTTCCTGAACTTGATTCTTCTGAATTCTGTACACTCTGGCTTCGGCTTTCCTGTCATTCTCTGACTAAATATCTCTGTGCTGTTTACTAATCTCCTAATTCTAATATAAAAAATTCATTGACTACCTTACTTTTACGATGGAACACATTCTTTCCATTTCTTCTACCTCTGAAATCTCCATTCTAGGAGATTTCAATGCTCACCACCACCTTTGGCTCTCTTCTCCTTTCACTGATCCACCTGGTGAACAAGCCTACACCTTTTCTATCCTTAATGACATAGATCAGCTTGTACAGCACCCTACCCATATCCCTGACTGCCTTGGAGATAGCTCCAACATACATGACCTCTTCTTTACGACTAATCCTTCTACTTACATTATTAATCTTTTCTCTCCATTGGGCTCCTCCGATCACATCCTTATCACCTTAAACTGTCCTATCACTCTGGTACGGCCTGTGGACCCTCCAAAGAAACGTCATCTGTGGCACTTTGGAGCTGCGGATTGGTAGGCCCTCAGGCAGTATTTCTTTGATTTTCCTTGGAATGATTATTGCTTCCATGGCCAGGAGCCATCTGAGTATGCCTTGCACATTACAGAGGTTATACTCTCGGGCATGGAAGCATACATTCCTTTGTCATATCCTTTGACTAACACAAGAAAGCCTTGGTTTAATCACGCTTGTTCTAATGCTGTCCACAACAAGGAGAGGGCCTATAAAAGGTACCAGAGCCAACCCACCACTGAATCACATCTTCTATGTTTCTGCCTAGAATCATGCTAAGTCTGTTCTTTGCTCTGCAAAAAATAATTTCATCTGTACTAAATGCTCTCAGCTCTCCAACTCGAATTCTTCCCGCTCCTTCTGGCACCTTGCCAAAAACCTTTCTGATAACATTACCTCATCATCCTTTCCTCCTCTTTCCTACTCTGATGGTTCTGTAGCTATTTCTTCTACTGATAAAGCAGATCTCATCACTTCCCCTCTCTGACTTCCTCATGGCTGACATTAAAAGTTCTTCAGCTGATGTATTTTCTGCCATCACAGGCCTCAATACTAATAAAGCATATGAGCCTGGTGGAGTCCCTCCTGTTGTTCTCAAGAACTGTGCTTCTCTGCCTACACCCTGCCTAGGCAAACTCTCTCAGTTTTGTCTATTAACTTGTACCTTTCTTGCCGGAAGTTTGCCCTCATTCAGCCAGTACCAAAGAATGGTGACCATTCCCACCCCTCTAACTATCGTCCAATTGCTTTACCATCTTGTATCTCAAAAGTTTTTGAGTCAATTCTTAATATAAAAATTTTAAAGCATCTTTCCTATTACAACCTTCTTTCTGATCGTCAGTATGGGTTCCGTCGGGGACGCTCCACTGGCCATCTTCTCACCTACCTTTCAGACTCCTGGTCATCCTCCTTTCGGGCCTTTGGCGAAAGCTTTGCCAATGCACTTGAAATCTCAAAGGCTTTCGATCGAGTCTGGCATAAATCTTTAATTTCCATCCTTCTATCTGTGCCTTAATCTCTAGCTCCCTTTCTGGTCGTTTTATAGCCGTTGTTGTAGACAGCCATCGTTCTTCTCCTAGATCTATTAACAGTGGTGTTCCTCAGGGCTCTATCCTATCACTAACTCTCTTCCTTTTATTCATCAATGACCTTCTAGGCTGTACATCTAACCCTATCCACTCAAACGCTGATGATTCCACCCTTCACCTTTCCATTCGGTTCCTGCAACGTCCATCTCATCAGTTACTTCAGCAAACAAAGGATGAAGCTATGGCACACCTAATGTCTGACTTGGCTCGTATCTCTGACTGGGGTGAAAATAATCTTGTTGTTTTTAATGCATCAATGACTCAGTTTTTACACCTATCAACCCGACAAAATCTTCCACAGGCATACCCACTAATTTTTAATAATATTCAGCTTAATCCTGCATCATCCTTGAACATGCTTGAGGTTTCATTTACTCGGGACCTATCTTTGAAAGATCATATTACATCATATGTAAAATCTGCTTCCAATAGATTAGGTGTGCTAAGCCGACTCTGTTCCTTCTTTACCCCTGCACAGTTGTTGACTCTATACAGGGGTTTTATCTGCCTCTGTGTGGAGTACAACTCTCATGTGTGGGGAGGCTCCCCACATACAGCTCTTCTCAATAGGGTGGAGTCAAAGGCTTTTCGTCTCATTAACTCTCCTCCTCTTACTGACCCCCTTCAACCTCTGTCTCTTCGCTGCACTGTTGCATCTTTATCTCTTTTCCACTCCCAGTCCTTTATTTATGCATCAGGTCAACTCTGGAACTGTCTCCCTCTATTTGTATTTCCTGCTTCCTATGATCTCCAGTCTTTCAAACGTAGTGTGTCCAGGCATCTCGAAATGATCGGAACTTGAATTTGGCTCTCTGTTGTATTTTGTTTTTCTCTTGGAAGGAACAATAATTGCGGGCTCACGGCCTTTGGTTCCTTCTTCCTCACATAAAAAAAAAAAATTATTAGCCATAATAATAAACTTTAAAACTTCATGCTCCCACCCCACCACTCACCACGGAGCCCAACAAGGAGAGGCCATATGCCACAGGCGACATCGGATAGCAGGGGGGTATACGCGGGTAACCACCTGGGGACGTGGGCAAGAGTGACTCCAGAACGATAGGAGCTACCAGGCCCCCCATTGCCCACCTGACCCTAGCTAATGCATGACCAGTGGATTGACCTGGTCAGGCCCAACTAGGCTGCCCATCTAGCCAGAATATTGGACCAAAAGGTGTATTGCTAGGTGCAGGGCGCATCGTGCAGCATCGCTGAACCCCCAGGACTCCTGTCTTCCAGCATTATGGGATGCCAGACACAGCAGACACATGGGGAGGCAGCAGTCCCGCCCTAGATGGCAAATGGGCAGCGACTAAAATCACCAGCTGGCCTCCTCCACCATTGATGTAGGGGGTGCTTGGTCCGCGAGGCCGACAAATGCTGAACCCTACAAAGGTAGGCATGCCTCCAAAGTAGGTGGCACTGTCAACCACGCTTCAAGCTCCGCCACCACGTCAAGGTGACCCCCTGCAGCGGGGACGATGAAAAATACATAAATGCTTGTTTTACCTAATGACCCTAGAGTGTAGCATTTATTTCTCTACCACTGTAGGTGTGAATTAACGGTGTAATGATGATTATTTTTCATATATGAGGTCGTATCCCACATTCCAATGACTATTTTAAATGATAAAATGCTTGAGCGAAAACATACAAAATATTTAAATCATAATATTATATCACTTGTTAGAATGAAACTCGACACTAATACCTAGAAAATTGTCTGCTGTCAAGAAGGTGTGGCAGACTTGTATGAACTTGCGAGTGTCACACACACACACACACACACACACACACACACACACACACACACACACTGGCGGTGTTCCGTCAGTGATATGATTTAACAACGATGGTTTAAGAGCCGTAAGCAGAAAAAAGTTTCTTTTCATTTTTCTATATTAATCTCCAGCAAAAAGCGTACGATTAAATAATGAACACGATTTAACTATCGTTGCCTTGAGTTTAAGGAATTTAGTGCTAAATTTGGTCGTTACTTGGAAATGTAATTTTGTTCAGGGTAGAAATATATATATATATATATATATATATATATATATATATATATATATATATATATATATATATATATATATATTGTTACATAGCCGATGATTTCATCATCCTTTGTGTAATTCTAACGTACAGTATGCTGCATGTTTGATCACGAGCGTGTTCTACCTCACTCCCCCCCTCCTCCCTTATAGTAGAGTAAGTCGTTCTTTCTATTGTTCACAGCAGGAGTGTCAACTCTTTGTCCCCTCTGGCTTCATTTCCGCGTCCTTCTTACAAGTTGTATCAAGCTCTGCCGGCCCCTATACAATGAGCTCAGTCTCTGCATTATGGCCACTTACATCTACTCTTTTTGTTCACATCTCTGTCCTCCCCTGTACAGTTGTTATTATTGTGAGTGCTCAGGAAGTCTCCAACCATCTAGCAGCTGTGTAATTTGAGTATAAGTGTTACTGCATTTTTTCTTGTACTGTGTAGCATAAGGTGTTAATTCTTAAGCCTAGTGAGGTTTTTGTGATTAATGTAAAGTTTCTTGTCAGTCATTTTTAATAATATTTTGCATCTGTAATAATATATCTTGTATTCACTGAGTATTATCTGGTATTTCATTTTATCAGGGCTGACTTAGATAAATTTACTCACGCTAATTTCGTGTTAATAGAGGCTATTGCAGTTAACTATATATTTAACCTGTTTTTTGCCATTACATTATCCTTATGAGTCCTGAATGTTTTGTTGTTAGTTTGAGCATTAAACTTTAACTTGTAATTTTACCTAACTCTTTTGTTTTGAACCTGGAACTTTACGGGACAGTAGTGATTTTTAGTATTCTCACTTAAAGTGTACATTATCTTTCTCTGTTCCGTAACATAAATTTGGCGACCTCTTATCAGGATATTCAGGATATTATCATAAGGATATTGCTTGATATTTTGTGACTGTGATTTATTCATAATGTCTACTATTACTACTCTTGATGAAGCCAAAGATTTTTTGTCAAATGTGCAAATAGTGTGTGATGTAGAAAACAGAACAAAGAATGAACTTAAGCTTGTTGCTCAACAATTGGGAATTGCAGTTCACTCTCATCATTCTAAAGATCAAATTGTTGGCATGATTAATAAAAGCTTGTTTAATGTAACTCCTCCAAATGAGCAAACGCAGATTGAAATAGCTAAGTTACAGCTAGCTCTGCAGGAGGCTCGTGTTAAGGAAGCTGAGTTTCAGGCTCGTGCTAAGGAGGCTGAGTCTCAGGCTAAGGAGGCGGAGTCTCAGGCTCGTATTCAGGAGGCTGAGTTTCGGGCACAAGTTGAACTTGCTAGGATTCAGGCAGACCATGAGTATCTGTCAGAATGATTCATGACTATAAGGGTTCATTATTGGATCTTTGTTCTGAAAGGGTATAATTTAGTTTCTCTGGTTTGTTTCATTAAAACTTAGGTTATTTGTAGTTCACTGGTAATGAGGCTGTTTGGAGCACGGAAGTAAATTATACGTTATTGTGGATCTTTCAAATGTAGTATGTTTATGTATACTTATTTTGTATTTTATAATTTTCGGAGTGTGATTACTTGGTATGAATTGTATGATACTGCTTCAATTTCTCCATTGTACGAATCAAGGGAAGTGAGGTGGTGACTGTGAGCTGGGGTGTGGGCAGTTGATCAGCAGCACTGGTATGGAAAAGATATAGCAGCTCATCACGTGAAGTGTGCCCTCGACTCGCGACTTTCCTCCCGCTGTGACACTTGTGAGCCTATGAAGGATGAGGATGGAAACTCCTCCATACTGAGGAAGCTCTAAACTCTGCCCAAATTGCCCTCTTGATCTACAGCAGGTGTTAGCATAGAAACACCTGCGGACATGCTACCTGCTTCTCAGTCACCACCCTCTTGATGGTCTGTTCTCAGTAAGGTTGTTATGTCACCAGTAATGTGAAGCAGTGTTCCTAAGGTTACTTCTCTTGTAGTTTACTTTCTTATGCTTAGGATTAAGTTAGGATTAAGTTATAATTTTGTGAATAAATTGTATTCTCCAATTTACATTTTCCTAGCCCCAGTGTACAAATGAATGATGGGTCATTTCCAACTATGTGAGTAGTAGTAATAGTGCAACTCTGGAATCATGGTAGTCTTCTTTCACATATGAGACTGTTTCCGTAACTTGGCCATGACATTTGGCGCCCGAACAGGGACCCATTAATTCGTTGTGCACGCGGGTTGGCAGTATACAGGGAAGTTTATAATCTTCAGATTTTCACCATGAGTTCAGACACTATAAAGAGGTTAACTGAAGAGGGAAAACAAATGGGCTTAGAGGGCGACAAGCTTATGACCTGGGTAAGAGAAGAGAGAGTGATAGAGCAAAATCGGCAGAGAGAGGAGCGGGCTCAAGAGAGGAAGCTAAAGATCTTAGAATTAGAGGCACAGATTGAAGCTTCGAGGGCTGCTGCTGCTGCTAGTGCTGCTGCTGCTGGTCAGAACGTTCGACCAGTTGCAACCGTAATTAATCCCCCTAAGCTGCCAATTTTCGATGAGGCCAAAGATGATATAGATTCTTATCTGGCTCGCTTTGAGAGGGTAGCTCAAGCTGCAAGATGGGAGAGGTCGTTGTGGCCAGCTGCCTTAGCATCTCTACTAACGGGTCGAGCTCTCGAGATGTATCACCAGTTCACTGACGACATCATTGCAGGTTTTGATGAGCTGAAGTCCGCACTTTTGAGAGGTTACGATGTGACAGCAGAGGGTTGTAGGAAACGGTTTCGCGACACAAAGTTTCGTGATGGCGAGTCTGCAGTGCAACTAGCTTGTCGAATCAAAAGGAATCTTGTTAAGTGGTTGGAAGCGGATGGATCCAGTCAGACCTTTGAGGATTTAGCAGATCTCTTTGCAAGGGAGCAATTTTTAAGGCAGTGTCCTCCAGCTCTAATGATGTTTTTAAAGGAGAAAGAAGTTAAGAGTTTGCAGGTTTGTGGGGAGGAGGCAGATCGTTGGATTGATGCCCATGGTCACCCTTCCCAGATTAACAAGAAGGTCAACAAACCCGTGGCTGAAGGGCAAGGGAAACCTTCAGAACGCTCTACAACACAGATCAAGACAAAGACCTCAGGGAGTGACAGTAAGTTTGGTAGTAAAGGATGTTGGGAGTGTGGTAAACTAGACCATAGAAAAGCTCAGTGTACTTTTAATAAATCAAAACAGACCAGTGCCGCTGCATCAGGAAAAGCATCTGTGAAAGCTAAAAGTAGGACAGTTAGTGGTTCAGCTACCAAATTTAATGGGAATGGGCAAAGTTATAAGAACTTAATATTGAACAATGGCTTGGTAGAAGGGCAAGCTGTTACAGCAATGCTAGATAGTGGGTCAACTACTTGTGTTGTAGCAGAGAAGCTAGTTTCATTGAGACACTATACTGGGAGAACAGTTTCACTGAAATTGGTGAATGGGGCAGTGATAGTGTTGCCAGAGGTAGAAGTTGAAATTTCTACACCTTGGTTAATAGGGAAAGTTTATGCTGCTGTGTGTAAGACCCCAGTTTACGATTTAGTTGTTGGTGGTGTAACTGACAATCCATATTCCCTCACAAGTATACAGTCTACAAGTGATCAAAGCTTGGCTGAACAAGACAACGCAGAGGACGTGAACCTAACCAGGAACAGAGTCCCGAGTGGAAGATCTGACACTGAAGCAACGGACGAAGTAACCACAGAGTTGGAACGAACTTCGAGGAGTACTGCTGGTGGATCATCAGACGCTGGACTCGTTGCTGCAGTTACTAGAGCACAAAGTCGCAAGGACGGTAAAGTTAAACAACCCCTGAAGGTGAGCAATGTTGATACTTTCGTGTCTACATCAGAATTTGTGAAAAATCAAGAGGATGATAGAACTTTGAACTCTATAAGAAGTCATGTTCAAAGTAAGAAAGTGTTTCAGGCAAGAGGAAGAGTGTCAACCTTTATTCTTAAAGGGGTAGATTATACAGAGAGATGACAGTTAGAGGAGTGACAAAACAACAGTTGATTGTGCCAAAGAACTATCGTAAGGAAGTGTTCAAATTAGGTCATGAGGGAATCATGAGTGGCCATATGGGGTACAAAAAGACTCTGGACAGGATTCAAGGAACTTTCTTTTGGCCAGGTATGGTGGCTGATGTCAGCCGCTGGTGTAGGTCATGTGATGTGTGTCAGAGAACCGTGGATAAAGGTAGCATAAAACCAGGAAAGCTTAGGTCTATGCCAGTAATAGACGAGCCATTTGCCAGGGTGGGTATAGACATAGTTGGGCCTATTACACCTAGGGCAGATAGTGGAGACAGGTATATACTCACTCTCGTAGACTTTGCTACTCGGTATCCAGAAGCAGTTGCCTTGCCTAATATAGAGACTACTACAGTGGCGGATGCTTTGATGGAGATCTATTCTAGAATTGGTATTCCAAAGGAGGTTTTGACTGACAGAGGGAGCCAATTTACTTCAGCAATGATGAGGGAAGTTGAACGGTTATTGTCAATAAAATCTCTTAAAACCACTCCATTTCATCCCATGTGTAATGGCTTAGTAGAAAGATTTAACGGTACACTTAAGAAAATGCTGAAACGAATGTGTGATGAGGCACCTAAGGATTGGCCAAGATACATAGCACCATTGCTCTTTGCATATAGAGAAGCACCCCAGTCGAGTACTAGATTCTCCTCTTTTGAGTTAGTTTATGGAAGAACAGTGAGGGGTCCTTTGGATGTACTAAAGAGAGATTTGGGATGGATCGGTCAGCACACCAGAGACTGTTAGTACCTACAGCTATGTTCTAGATCTCGGTGAGAGATTGGAAAACACATGTAAGCTAGCAAGGGAAGAATTAGATAAGGCACAGGAGTTGGATAAGAGCTACTATAATCGTAGGGCTAGTGACAGAACTTTCAAGGTGGGTGATCAAGTTTTGCTGCTTTTACCAACTGACCATAATAAATTACTCATGAACTGGAGAGGTCCATATAAGATTGTAGAGTGTCCTTCTGCTTTGAATTATGTAATAGATATAAGGGGGAAGAAGAAAAGATTTCATGTGAATATGCTGAAGAAATATGAAGTAGACTACGATCCAGATGATTGTGATGTAGCCGAATCAGATGTAATTGCTGCTACAGTTATTGAGTACTCTGACGAGGTTGAAAATCTTTTGCTACCTATACCAACCACTGAGAAGTCTTGGAAAGATGTAGAGTTGTCATTAACTTTGTCTCCATTAGAGAGAGGTAAGATATGTGATTTGCTGAGTATGTACTCAGAAGTGTTCTCTAGTACACCAAAGCTAGCAAATGTTCCTCCCCATGAAATTGTTTTGACTGACAAAACCCCTGTTCGAAGTAAGCCTAATGCTATACCATATAGTTTGCAAGCTGAGGTAGAGAAAGAACTTAATGCAATGGAAGAAGCAGGGATAATTGAAAAATCTAATGCTCCCTATAATAGTCCTGTAGTGGTTGTACGTAAAAAGGATAAAGGAGTGAGACTCTGTGGAGACTTTAGGAAATTAAATGGTGTAACTCAGTTTGATGCAGAGCCTATGTTTGACCAGGGGAATATCTTTTCAAAATTATCAGGGTCCCGATATTTTTCAAAACTAGATCTTTCTAAAGGATTATGGCAGATTCCATTACATGTGGATAGTAGGAAGTACACTGCATTTAGTACTCCCAAGGGTTTATATCAGTTCAAAGTCCTTCCTTTTGGCTTGTGCAATTCACCTGCAGTGTTTAACAGGACAATGAGGAGTGTGTTGGGAGGTATGTCTGGCATAGAAATATTTGTTGATGACATTTTGGTACATTCCTCGACTTTTCATGAGCATTTGAAATTGTTGGATCAGGTATTTTTCAGACTTAAGGATGCAGGCTTAGTAGTAAATCCATCCAAATGTGTAGTGGGTCAAGCTGAAGTGGATTTCCTTGGTCATAGAATAGGAAATGGGATATGCCAGCCCCAGAAAGATAAGGTTGGGAAAATAGTTGAAGCTTCTGCCCCCAGAACTAAAAAACAAGTTCGTTCGTTCTTGGGACTAACAGGCTATTACAGAGCATTCATACCAAACTACTCTACAATTGCAGAACCATTAACCAATCTAACAAAGAAGAGCAGTCCAAATAAGGTAGTGTGGACAGATTTGGAGCAAAGAGCATTTGATACTCTAAAGAACAAAATGACTAATAAGCCTATTCTCCATTTGCCAGATTTATCTAAAGACTTTGTTTTAAGAACAGACGCGTCAGGTGTGGGTATTGGTGCTGTGCTGATGCAGTCCCATGGAAATGAACTGTGGCCTATATCATACCATAGCAGGAAGCTGGGACAAGCGGAGAGGAACTACAGTGTTGTTGAAAGAGAGTTATTAGCAATCATTGAGGGTGTAAGAAAGTTTCGCCAGTTTTTGTATGGACGAAGGTTTGTTGTTCAGACAGATCATCTCCCTCTTCATTACCTCAAGACTGCTAAGAATTCCAATGCAAGGATTATGCGGTGGGCATTATACATGCAGCAATTTGAGTACAGTGCAGAGTACATTAAAGGAGCTGAGAATGTAGGGGCAGATTATCTTAGTCGTTTGGATGAAGGATATAACACATGCTGTTCAAGTTTGGGAATACGTTCAGATTCTGTGACAGATGTTGGCTCAGGTTGTTTGGGCTTGCATGTACTTGGTATTGATGAAGATGTAATTCTGGAGAAGTATAATGTTAAAATTAACTGGAATTTAGCTGGCCATGATGTGTGATATAATTTTCTAGAACGTAATTATTAGTTCTTAGAACTTTGGTACAAGTTCTTTTGTTCAGGGGGTAATGTCAGAATGATTCATGACTATAAGGGTTCATTATTGGATCTTTGTTCTGAAAGGGTATAATTTAGTTTCTCTGGTTTGTTTCATTAAAACTTAGGTTAGTTGTAGTTCACTGGTAATGAGGCTGTTTGGAGCACGGAAGTAAATTATACGTTATTGTGGATCTTTCAAATGTAGTATGTTTATGTATACTTATTTTGTATTTTATAATTTTCGGAGTGTGATTACTTGGTATGAATTGTATGATACTGCTTCAATTTCTCCATTGTACGAATCAAGGGAAGTGAGGTGGTGACTGTGAGCTGGGGTGTGGGCAGTTGATCAGCAGCACTGGTATGGAAAAGATATAGCAGCTCATCACGTGAAGTGTGCCCTCGACTCGCGACTTTCCTCCCCGCTGTGACACTTGTGAGCCTATGAAGGATGAGGATGGAAACTCCTCCATACTGAGGAAGCTCTAAACTCTGCCCAAATTGCCCTCTTGATCTACAGCAGGTGTTAGCATAGAAACACCTGCGGACATGCTACCTGCTTCTCAGTCACCACCCTCTTGATGGTCTGTTCTCAGTAAGGTTGTTATGTCACCAGTAATGTGAAGCAGTGTTCCTAAGGTTACTTCTCTTGTAGTTTACTTTCTTATGCTTAGGATTAAGTTAGGATTAAGTTATAATTTTGTGAATAAATTATATTCTCCAATTTACATTTTCCTAGCCCCAGTGTACAAATGAATGATGGGTCATTTCCAACTATGTGAGTAGTAGTAATAGTGCAACTCTGGAATCATGGTAGTCTTCTTTCACATATGAGACTGTTTCCGTAACTTGGCCATGACAGTATCGCATGAAACAAGGTGGAACTGGATCATCTAGCTCTGATGATTTTGATGTGGCTAAAAATGTTAAACTTGTTCCTCCTTTTAAAGAATCTGATTTAACAAAGTATTTTCAGTTGTTTGAGAGGGTAGCTACAGGTTTTAATTGGCCCAAAAAGTATTGGCCAGTACTCCTTCAAACTGTTCCCACCAGTAAAGCTCAAGTAACTTATGCATCTTTGCCTCAGGATCAATCTGATAATTATGATGTTGTTAAGAGCTTGATTCTTAAGGCCTATGAGCTTGTTCCTGAAGCCTATAGAGTAAAATTTAGGACAACTTATAAGCAAGATAAGCAATCCCATGTTGAGTATGCAAAAATCAAAGAAGATCTGTTAGAGCAGTGGTTAAATTCTAAGAATGTGGATTCTGATTTTGACAAATTTAAGCAGATGATTTTGCTGGAGGACTTCAAAAGGTGTATTAATAAAAATGTAAGCCTATATCTTGATGAGAAAAGAATAGATAATTTGTCTGATGCTGCAGTTTTAGCTGATGAATATGTCCTCACTCACAAGAGATATTCTAAAGAAAAAGGGAAAGCTGAAAGTAAGTACGTTGCCTCTACTCAGAGTACAGGTAACAGGAAAGAGAATAAAGATGATGTTTCTCAGGAAGTAAATACCAGCTTCACCTCTAGGTTTCAGAAAAGTAAATGTACTTATTGTAGTAAGCTTGGTCATACTACGGAGAAATGTTTCAGGAGACAGCGTGATGTGAACAAAAAGGAGTCTTTAAATATTCAGTCAATTGGTCTAGTGTCCACCCTTGAGAGTTCCCAGAATTCTTTAACTGAGTTAACTGAACCTGCTTTGAGGGGTAAATTAAATTCTCATGATGAAGCTCCTCTTTTGAGCAGTAACGTGGGTGACACTCTCAAGAGTTCCTGTGCTAATTTCCTGTCTGAAGGTTTTGTCAGTCCTCTGGACAGTAATGACAGGAAGTCAGTTAAAATATATCGTGATACAGGTGCTTGCCAATCACTTATGCTGACCAGTGTTCTAGGCTCTAATGTTAATTCCTCTGATGAAACTGTAATCTTACAAGGTGTAGGGAATAATTACTTCTCTGTCCCTCTGTGCAGAGTGAATTTAGAGTCTGGTTTTGTTAATGGTTCCGTTATGGTTGGGTTGGTTGAGACACTCCCAATGTCAGGTGTAACTTTCTTACTTGGAAATGATATTGGTGGAAATCAAGTGTGTCCAGCTCCTCAGTTGTCTAGTGAGCCAGTGGCTGCGACCCATGATTGTGATGTCCCTGATGTGTTCCCTGCATGTGCTGTCACTAGGGCTAAGTCTAAAATTACTGGTGACTTAGAGGATAATGATGATGATGATGTTATCCTAGCTGACACTTTTCTTGCTAATTTGGACCACTCACCAGATGAGGCAGTACCCCGTAGTGTTGATAATTTGTCTCGTCAAGAGTTGGTTGAGTTGCAGGTTGCTGACCCTGAGTTGAAAGGTCTAGCTAATTCTGCTTGCAGTGAGGAAGAGTCAGCTGGTGCTTCTACTTGTTATTATATAAAGTCAGGAGTACTTATGAGGAAGTGGAGACCCCCAACAGCATCAGCCAACTGTGGGTGGGAGGTTGTACATCAAGTTGTCATCCCTCGTGTTTGTAGGCAGGATATCATTAGAGTGGCTTATGATTCCAGTTTGGCAGGACACCTTGGAGTGAGGAAGACTGTGGCACGCATTTTGAAACACTTCTACTGGCCAGGTATCTTCAGGGATGTTTCCTGGTATTGTAAGTCTTGTCACACCTGTCAAGTTGTGGGGAAGTGTAATCAGACCGAAAAGGTTGCACCTCTAGTTCCCATTCCTCCTTTTGAGGCGCCGTTCACCCGTGTATTGGTGGATATTGTGGGCCCTCTTCCTAAGACTTCTTCAGGATTTTCTTATGTGTTGACCCTGATTGATATGGCTACTCGTTATCCTGAAGCCATTCCACTTAGAAATATCCCAGCAAAGAACGTGGTTAAGGAAATGCTAGGGTTCTTCACAAAGTTTGGTCTGCCCAAGGAGGTACAGTCAGACCGGGGAAGTAATTTCATGTCAAATGTTTTCAAGCAGTCTCTGAAAGAGTTGGGCATCACCCAGATCACGTCTTCAGCTTACCATCCCCAGACCCAAGGAGCGTTGGAGAGATATCATCAAACACTCAAATCGATGCTCAAGAAATACTGTTTGGAACATCAGAAAGACTGGGATAAAGGTCTTCCATTCGTTGTATTTGCCGCAAGAGAATCTTCAAATGAATCACTGGGCTTCTCACCTTTTGAACTACTGTTTGGCCATGAAGTAAGAGGACCCCTTAAGCTACTCAAGGAATGCTGGCTGTCGGAGGAAGATGACGTAAACCTGCTGGAGTATGTGATGAAGTTCAAAGAACGGCTGTCCACTGCTTTACAGCTGGCGAGAGAGAATTTAGGAGCTGCTCAGGAGAAGATGAAGACTTGGTATGATAAGAAGTCCAGGTTACGCCACTTTCAGCCAGGAGATCAGGTTTTGATTCTGCTACCAGTTCATGGGCAACCTCTTCAAGCCAAGTTTAGTGGTCCTTATTTCGTGGAGAAGAAACTCAGTGATGTCAACTATGTCATCGCCACACCAGATCATAGAAAGAACAAGCAACTTTGTCACATCAACATGCTAAAGTTATATCACAGGCGGGACGAAAATAACCCAGTCTGCACTGTAGCTGTTCCACCCGAGTCTGCAAGTGAAGTTCTCCCATGCAGCATGAGCCTGAGTGATAGTTTGGGGAAGAATCCTGATATCATGAATGATCTCCAGACTAAGCTTTCTCATCTACCTCCCGAGGAAAGGCAGGAGTTTTCGGCATTACTGCAGGAGTACCCGCAAGTGTTCCATGCTACTCCAGGAAGAACCACTGTGTTGATGCATGTTGTCGATGTTGGAGACACAAAGCCAATTAAATTGCCTCCTTACCATGTGAACCCAGTGAAAGTTCCTCTCATCCAGAAGGAGCTTGGCTACCTGTTGGACCACAAATGATTGAGCCCTGTCAGAGCGAGTGGAGTTCTCCTGTCACTCTGGTCCCTAAGCCAGGGGGGTCACAGCGGCTTTGCATTGACTACAGACGTGTTAATCAGATAACCAAAACAGACACTTACCCTCTCCCTCGTGTGGAAGATTGCATAGACAAGATCGGAAAGGCTAGGTACATAAGTAAGTTTGATTTGTTAAAGGGATACTGGCAAGTACCTATGACTGAACGTGCTAGGGAGATCTCATGTTTTGTAACACTAGGAAAGACTTTTGCATGTTCTGTAATGCCATATGGTATGAAGAATGCACCAGCCACATTTCAGAAGCTCATGAATGTTGTAACAGAGGGTTTGGCAGGGTGTGTTGTTTATATTGATGATGTATTAATCTTCAGTGACAACTGGAAAGATCACCTATGCCATGTCAGTAAATTTCTTGAGCGTTTGGTTCAAGCTAATCTTGTAGTTAATTTATCAAAGTGTGAGTTTGGTCAAGCTAAAGTTCAGTACCTTGGGTACGTAATTGGTGATGGACATGTTGCACCACCAGGAGCTAAGGTTCAGGTTATAAGTGATCTTCCCAGACCTAAAACTAGGAAAGAGCTACAAAGATTTTTGGGAATGGTAGGTTATTACAGGAGATTTGTTCTTAACTTTTCAATTCTTGTATCACCACTTACAGATCTACTGAAAAAGGGAGTTAAATTTGTCTAGACCGATAACTGTGAATCCTCTTTCAGCAAACTTAAAGCTATCCTCTTAAGTCAGCCAGTGCTCGCTACTCCAAATTTTGCTAAGCCTTTTAAGATGGCTGTTGACGCAAGTAATACAGGAGCTGGGGCTGTTTTGCTGCAAGAGGATGATCAGGGTATTGAACACCCTGTATCTTATTACAGTAAGAAGTTCACTCCACCTCAAAAGAACTACTCAACTATTGAGAAAGAGCTTTTGGCCTTGATTTTGGGTTTACAGCATTTTTCATTTTATTTGTGTTCTGGTTTTGACCCCATAGTCATTTATACCGATCATAACCCACTGAAATTCCTTAGTAAGTTTAAAGATAAAAATCAGAGATTGACAAGATGGAGTCTACTTCTTCAGGAGTATTCATTAGACATACAACATGTCAAGGGGAAAGAAAATGTTATTGCAGACTGCTTATCTAGACTTCAGACAGATTGTTTTTTAGAGTAATAAGAAATTTCCTTTGTAAATTTCTTTTTCTTTGTGGGGAGGTGTTACATAGCCTATGATTTCATCATCCTTTGTGTAATTCTAACGTACAGTATGCTGCATGTTTGATCACGAGCGTGTTCTACCTCACTCCCCCCCTCCTCCCTTATAGTAAAGTCGTTCTTTCTGTAGTTCAGAGCAGGAGTGTCAACTCTTTGTCCCCTCTGGCTTCATTTGCGCGTCCTTCTTACAAGTTGTATCAAGCTCTGCCGGCCCCTATATAATGAGCTCAGTCTCTGCATTATGGCCACTTAGATCTATTCCTCTTTTTGTTCACATCTCTGTCCTCCCCTGTACAGTTGTTATTATTGTGAGTGCTCAGGAAGTCTCCAACCATCTAGTAGCTGTGTAATTTGAGTATAAGTGTTATTGCATTTTTTCTTGTACTATGTAGCATAAGGTGTTAATTCTTAGGCCTAGTGAGATTTTTGTGATTAATGTAAAGTTTCTTGTCAGTCATTTTTAATAATATTTTGTATCTGTAATAATATATCTTGCATTCACTGAGCATTATCTGGTATTTCATTTTATCAGGGCTGACTTAGATAAATTTACTCATGCTAATTTCGTGTTAATAGAGGCTATTGCAGTTAACTATATATTTAACCTGTTTTTTGCTATTACACTATCCTTATGAGTCCTGAATGTTTTGTTGTTAGTTTGAGCATTAAACTTTAACTTGTAATTTTACCTAACTCTTTTGTTTTGAACCTGGAACTTTACGGGACAGTAGTGATTTATAGTATTCTCACTTAAAGTTTACATTATCTTTCTCTGTTCCGTAACAATATATATATATATATATATATATATATATATATATATATATATATATATATATATATATATATATATATATATATATATATAAAATTACATTGAATAACAATTCTTTTGTATTTTATATTTGGATTCTTTATTATAAAGAAGCTGTAAAATGGTAACTGGGCAAAGTAATAGGAAACATGAATCACATACCGTAACTCTTGTTCCCTCCAAAGTACGGAACACTAAGTCACAAGACAAACAGTAAACATATAAGTTTCTAAATCTACACCAGATCATGGTGATTTAACGAAATATATAACGCATAACATCTATAAAACATTTTTACTTCAAATTTTCGTACCGTACGTAAAATCTTGGCCGGCCGGACATTAACCATAAACAGCATTGTTTTTTGTGTATGTGTGTGTGTGTGTGTGTTTTACGAGTAGCGTGCTATGGGTTACAAAATATAGGTGCACAATATGCGTGAAACACTTTGGACCACAGAAAGTCAGTGAAATATTAGTATGCGATCTACCGCACGCTGGTCGCCCTATCGTCGGGAGGTGTCATATATTGCCAACTAACAATATCCTTGTGCAAACATTTAGCAAACGGTATATTTACATAAACACTGTTCATACAAAATGTGACGTTGGTAATGCAAGCAGCTGTTCGAATGTTTTCGGTTGGCATTGGGTCTTTGAGCACCGATACTTTTGTGACCCACAGTACGTAACATTTTGATCATTAGCCAATTCAGGCCAGAGCAGCCGAGAGTTAGTGCCGAGTGGAAAAGAATACACCTGCTTTCATTGCTGAGATTGGATTTAACACACTAGTAGTCAAAGACTGAACCTCACATACATCCTGATTAAAACCACTCTCGATGAATTAAAGAATAAATGTCTAAGTTCTGTGTATGCGAACCACATACGTAGGTACCGTAGTGGCTCACATTACACACACATGTTATGCTTCTGTAGATTTCAAGACAGTCTTCAGTCAAGTACCTCTTATTTACTTTGAAAAGCTGAGCATTGAGGGTTTCGTGGTTAAAGACAGCAGCGCATTGATCACCCCTTCAGCCATGCTAAATATTCGATCTGGGATGACGCTCCAAACTGGGCGTCATTTACGTACACAAACACTAGTAGCTGACACAAGATCGACCGTACATACACATCATTAAAAGACGTTCGTACCCTTCGAATCACTATCTTTCCTTTGTGTATACGGTATCATCTATCTGGCTATCCATTTATGTATGTACACACACACACACACACACACACACACACACACCGCTCGCTGGTGCAGTGGTAACGTTCTCGCTTGCCAACTGGTGGACGGGAGTTCGCTCCTCGCTCAGGTTGCGAAAAGTTTCACTGACGAAGTGGGTGGTTACTGTCCCCCTTGAGCAAGGGGACGGGTGTGTGCGTGTGTGAAGGTCACAGCCTTGCCCTTAGATCGGACTATATGAGCTCTCAGCTCCCTTCCGGGAGGGTAAAAGCTGACGATCACGACCATCAAGTGATCCTGACCGACCCGGTGAATTACACACACACACACACACACACACAAGTACCAAATTGCAAACCCTGTAAGTACACTGTGGTAATGAGGAAGCTTAGGGAAGATCTATATGTAACTTGTCCCATCAAGTACAGTATTGTTTCACTGTCTATGCTGAGCTTCAACAAAGTTGCCAAATGTCTTTCATATCATGCCTCAGAGTCGCTGTCCTTATTCCCACCATCTACTGCCTTCTTCCTTATTATATGCAGCAAATAACTTCTTATTTAGATTCCAGTGAGAAGATTGACTATCACGACTAGATAAAGAATACAGTAACAAATAGGTGCGGCCATTTCGTGCTTATTTCTCCAGCGAGTGCACACAATTTACGTACATAAACCCACACGGCCATCACACTTACACATCACAAGTACATGTACACAGTATACCTCACTCGCAACTTGCTGCTTTCGGCCTTCAGTTTTTTTTTTTTTCCTTCCCACTCGCCCATTTATTATGTACCTTTAATGATTTTGAGAAAGACAATTAGGCTGCAAAACAGTGTCAAGGTAACAACATTCATTCACACAGAATCAGACAAAACAATGACCGAAATCCAAGCAATAAAAGTCATGTTAATGTTTCCATCCATATCCAATATCCCGATATCACCAGTAAATATCGGTATCGGTTCTGAATCGTAAAAGATGCAAACATCGGCGGTATATCGTTTCGGCGAGTCGTATCGGTTACAGCACTACGGTGGAAGCAAAAATGAGAGAGAGAGAGAGAGAGAGAGAGAGAGAGAGAGAGAGAGAGAGAGAGATACTGTTAACCTTCTCCAGACTCAACCTCCCCCTGTCATCGATTTACTGTAACTCAGTCGAAGGGAACCATCATCTACAATCTCTCCTTTCTTTGGCCGTCAACAGTAATCTACCACTTAACGAAAAAGTCTCCATCATCTTTATCATACCTAACTGCTCTCATCTCTACGACTAACCATGTAACCTAAAAGCGCATATCATCATCATCATTATATTACAGCAATGATAAGAAACAGGGAAGTGAGCATGGAAGTGAAAAAGTTACTACATGACAGTATTGTGATACCAACTCTAACGTATGGAAGTGAAGCTTGGACATTGTTGGAAGGACACAAGTCAAGAGTGAGAGCAGTGGAAATGAGTTATTTAAGAGGAGCCTGTGGAGTCACATGGAGAGAAGACAGGCTGACGAATGAGGATATAAAGGAGCGTTGTGGTGTGGATGTGGATGTGATAGGAAGTGTTATGAGGAACACATTGAGGTGGTTTGGCCATGTGGAGAGGATGGAGGGTGAAAGACTGACGAAGAGAGTGTATGTGAGTGAGGTGGAGGGGGGAAGAGGGAGGGGGAGGCCGAGGATGAGATGGAGGGATGGGGTGGAGAGGTATATGAGAGAGGGGGGTGTGAGTTGGGAGCAGGTCAGTGAAATGGAGGGGGACAGGACGACGTGGAGGCGATTTGTTTGTGGCCACCCCAAACGGGATTGAGGCATCTGGCAATAGATAGATAGATAGATAGTCTCCCATATCTCTTCTTTACCGACTGAAAATGCTGCGTATTTTGACTGCACATCATCATCATCATCACCACCACCACCCTATCTCTCTCGATCTGCCCTTCACCTATAATTCAATACCTAATCGACAACTTGTTATCATTACCATCATCACCATTTCCACATCCTCCAATCTCATTTTTTTCTTACTATCTACGTTACTTTTTTCGAACGCTATCATCATCATCATCATTACTGGGAACCGCTCATTATTTTAGGTCATATTTTAGATGGCACTGGAAGATTCGCATCATCTCCCCAGAGAAGGTGCTATAACACCTTACTATTCTCGTATATGCTGTCTGTATAGTTATTATCTCGACGGTGTATGCGTAAGCAACATACAGACGATACTAAAGTGTTATGTTCAGAATAAATCGCCATGCAAGAGGCGTTACGATATCTCCTGTGCCACTCAGCATACAATCCATTATCTTATCCATAGCATGTTGCCCTTTTACAGCCGTTGTGTCATTTTAAAAAATCATCACTTGTAAGTATCTGTAAACATATTTTACCTATCTTACCAGCTGTACCCCCTCCACAATATGTCTACCCCCGATGTATACAGTATATGTCCTCCCCCAATGCATACATGCCCCCACTAATCTTGCTAGGTCAGCACCCTTTCCCACGCCTGAAGACGGCGTTATTGCATCAGTTCTTAGCAGACAGCCGACACGGGCAGACTATTTTACTGTGAGCTTGTAATAAACTCCTTATCTAGCTGTTTGTACACGGAGTTTCTATCACCAAAGTATTGCAAGTTACATTTGGTAGCAGCGGTGTTTCGAACCATTACATTCTGACCGCCTCCTTGGATTTTTAGTGATACAACAAGATACACGACGACTCGCATCTGCCAGCCTCGCCCCTCCTCCGTGCCTCTATACCTTGGCTGTGCTTTTCGAGTGTACCATTTTTCTCACCAGTGTTCACCTCTCAAACAACCGCACCCATACGCCTTGTTCCTGACCGCACGTGTCACCGTCCCCGACCTACGCACCTGTTGCACCTGTTCCCAGCATCTGTTCCGGACTCATCATAGCTCCTGCCCCCACGGTGCCACTTATCACTGTCTGCCCGCTGTCTGCCCACCACCATTCTCTGCATTTGCAACTCACCAGCTCTACACCTGCCTTGCGCCGACATCTGCCTCACCACCCACCACCGGCCTCCGCCGTCGCCCGCATCTGGTCTGCATTACGGAGCCTCTTAGGACCGCCACTCCCTGCCGGTGATTCATCGCGGCGTCTCTTCTCCTCTCCGCCCAGCTGTCTCTCCACCGCTGCCCCGCCCCGCCCCGCCCCGTCGCCCCGCCCCGCCCCAGCCCAGCTACGCTCAGCCACCCTACACGTCATACATCTCGACACTCCCGTTTCTACTATGTAACTATAGTATATCTTTCCTTTCTATAAAGATTATCCTCGATTTTCTCTACAGATTGGTTATTGTAAATATTCCATCTCATTTCCATTACCCCATTTTCATCTTCACCTACGTTATTTATATTCCATCTCATCCTTCGCATTTTATTTAAACCATCCATGCCCGCACCTTCATTCATTTTCACACCTAGTGTATTCCATTCTCTCATTGTTATTTATACATTTCCACCTACGTATCCATCTTCATCCATTCATCTTCCATTACCGCATTAAATGTCATACTTTCCACGTCAACCGCTTACCACCAGCCCTCTCGATCCGGAAACATCCCCTGCTCATACCCCGTCTGCCGACTCTAACACAATCACTCATTTACGAAGTGGCAAAGAGTAACACCGCCCTGTACCTGAGACTCCCGTTTCACTTCCCACAGAATCACTTACTACCCACCCTACCCTCGTAAATCCAGATACGTCCTCCTCTACTCCTGCCTCTACTCTCCCTTCTTCTTCCTCTACTCCTTCCACTGTCGTTACTTCTCCTGCCTCCCTTCATACCCCGTCTTGCTCCCCCTTAACTGCCACTACCTTCTCTCTCTCCCACACCTCTCCTGCCGCCACTTCTACACTTCCAGCCATGGCCAACCCTCCACAGTTTATCTATCTCGACGATGCCAATCGTCCCAAATTTACCGGCCAGGACCCAACTTGGTCTGTCTATGATTTCCTCAGAGAAGTCGAAACCGAAATAAATAGTAGACAAATTACCGAGGAATCGCACAAAGTAGCTTACCTCCTCGGTCGCTTGCATTACGGTAAATCAGACATCGGATCCGCGATCCGTGCAGGACAATTCGATAGCATTCGTACCTTTGCTGATTTTCGTACGGAACTCATCAGCCTCTGTTGCCAGCATTCAAATACTGCGTCTCTCATGGAATTCATTAATCTCCTAAACCAACTAGATGAGGACTTGCGCATCCCAGCGCAATATGCCAAGCTCCGCGAAGCTGCCGCCACCATGAAAGCAACTAGTAGCGAGATGCTCCAATTACTGGTAGGCATGAAATGGTTAGAAGACAAGAATGGCGTTCCAATGCTTTCACTCACCAACTTTGCTGAATTAATTGGTTACCTCAGATTCCTTCACTGGCTTACTCCTAAACAGCGAGAGCTAGCCTTGGAAATCGGTTTCAATCCAGGAGATAAAATTATTCAGGTCACTAAAGCCATTCATGAAAGAACAGGTTCAAACTACACACGTCAGGGAACCACCCAACCCTTGGCCTCCTCAGTCTGTCACACCTCCACTACCCCAGACCAATCTCGCTCCCGTCCCACCACACGCGGCAGACCTGCCACGCATCGCTCTCCTACCGCAGGTCGTGATCAATCTAGCGCCCAACGGAACAGACAATCTTCGATTCTTTGCTGGCACTGTGGTAATCCTGGATATCGAGCATCCAGTTGCGACAGTACATACAGACGTCCTCACTCCCAAACCAGACAGCGTACGTCTTCCCGCTCACGTCGTCCACACTGCAAATACCACAAATCAAGCACGACTCACACCACTGAGGAATGTCGTTACCTCCACCGCCCACAGTCGGGGGAAGCGCCGTGCCCGTATCGGACCAATATCACGTAGAACCAGAAACCCAACTCCCCATCCGCCATGTAGGTCCCATAACATCCTCGGGTTTAGTCATTCTCGGAAGCAGTCATGACATACCAACGTCATTCTTCTTGGACACAGGATCTGTAGTAAATCTCATCTCCGAAAATTCCTTACAAATTATTCATCGCCATCACAACCACGTCAGTTTCCTAGAACCGCCAGACATTCGCCTATGTGGTGTCAACGGCTCAGAGTTTAAGGTTAAGGGAAGAGTCATCCTTGAAGTCAAACTCCACAGAGCTTTGCCCCCTATCCCCATTGAATTTCATGTCACTAATGACCTGCAGTATCCCGCAGATGCCCTTATTGGTTTCTCCACCATGGCACAACACTCCATTGCATTATTACCTGCTTGTCGTAGTATAGACATTTCTGGATTCCAGGTTTACACTATGGAATGTCCCCATCCTGTTCTTACGATCAAATCAGTCCTTCAATTACCTCTGTCCCTATCACTACCAAAAAGTCCAACCCAGCCCAAACCACCACTATCATCATCTGAGAATACAGAGATCATTCCTTTACTGACTGCGAGCAAGGACATAAATTCCTCAATGTCTCCTGATACATCATCTCAGCCCTCGAACATGGCTCTTACATCCTCTCCCGACAACACAGACATGTCTCAGTTACCTACTTCACACAGTCTGCATGATCTTCTCCAACACGCAGAGACGAAACGTGCAGTAACGAATATGTGCACAATTTTGTTACCGCATGAGTTTACCAAAGTCTCTGTTTGTGTTGCCGGTGCGAAAGAAGGAGTGGATGTACTAACCCTACCTGAGACGTATTGTGTGATTGGCTTGACTTATGAGTCAGCATGATGTACAGTCTTAGAGGACAGTTTATGCTACCTGTACTTGCTCAATGTGACAAATGCTCCGCTAAAACTTAAAAGTGGTGTAAAGATTGGAGACTTCCTAGTATACCCAGCGGCCGTAAAGGTGTGCCAGGATTCCTCCATTCCTACTATTCAGACTGATGATACGCCAATCGGTGTATGTACTATTAACTCTACGGGATCTGTGCCGACGCATTCACCCGATATGCTCTCACATCTCACTTGCACAGATTTCCCAGAAAATACGCCTCAACTCCTCGACCTTCTGACCTCGTACAGAAACGTGGTTGCCTTACCCGGTGAACCGATGGGTAGAACAGATCTTGTCAAACATACGATTGAACTACTACCAGGAACTCAGCCGATTTACATACCAGCGTATCGATTGCCTCACAGCCAGAGAAAGCAAACAGATCAAATGGTACAGAACATGTTAGACCAGGACATTATTGAACCCTCCGTCAGTCCATGGAATAGCCCACTTTTCTTAGTACCAAAGAAGGACGGCAACTTTAGACCAGTAGTCGACTATCGTAAGGTCAATTCTGTCACCGTTCCAGACCGTTTCCCGTTACCTGTCCTCACTGATTTGCTAGAATCCCTTGGTGACAATAACGTAGTCTTTTCATCTTTAGACCTCCTCAGCGGGTACTGGCAGGTCGAAATGAAAGAGTCCTCTCGCCCAGTTACAGCCTTTAGCACCCCTTCCGGACATTTTCAGTTTAAGAGACTCCCTTTTGGTCTGAGAAATGCTCCCTCCGTGTTCATGTGACTTATCCATTCAGTCTTCAGCGGTATGATGGGACACTCTCTTTTTGCTTACCTAGATGATATCATTGTTGTGAGTAAATCCATCCCTGATCATTTTACCAAACTCCAGCAAGTCTTTGAACGCCTCCAGCTTGCAGGCCTGAAAATCAATCTCAGTAAATATGACTTCCTGCGAAAGAAAATCAAATTCCTAGGCCATGTCGTAGATGCACAAGGCATTCATACTAATGAGGATAAAACTAAGGCGATCATTAACTTCCCAGAACCTACCACTACCGACGCTGTACGAAGTTTCCCGGGCCTCAGTGGCTATTATCGTCGCTACATCCGGAATTATGCGCAGATCGCCGCTCCTCTGACCCACTTACTCAAGCAGAATGTGCCCTTTGTTTGGACTAACGACTAGTCACAGGCTTTCCAAAAGCTAAAGACAGCTCTTGTAAATGCCCCTGTTCTAGCATTCCCTGATTATACCACACCCTTCCTTCTCTGCACAGACGCCTCAGGCACTGGACTTGGTGCCATTTTGATGCAACTCAATGAAGCATCAAGGAAGCGCATAATAGCGTAGGCTAGTCGCACCCTTACAACCGCTGAATGTAACTACAGTTACAGATCTTGAAGCGCTAGCGGTAATCTGGTCCTTCAAAGATTTCAGAGATATGGTCTATGGTTATCCAGTGCATATCCAAACAGACCACCTTCCACTATGTGATTTGTTCAAGAATCGCAACCTAACAGGTAGACTAGCTAGATGGTCTATCATCATCCAGGACTTTAATCCCACTTTTCAATATGTACCAGGCAAGTTGAATGTAGTCGCAGACGCACTCTCACGTCACGTAGCAGCAGCTATAACATCACTGCAGCCTGAAGTACCTGAAAATACTACACTAATGTCAGAAGTTGTTCGAAACTTTCAACGCCAAGACCCCATGTGGTCCAAAGTCATTTATTTCCTAGAATCTGGCGATACCTCGACCTTACCTACTCTGCCAGTATCACTAGATGAGTTCATGCTAGATGATGATCTCTTGTACAGGAAAACACTGCTAACGGGCAAAGATATGCCCAATCGCGAAGTACGCCAACTTGTTGTCCCCACTGCCCTGGTACCAAAGGTTCTTCATATTGTTCATAATACTCTTCAAGCTTCCCATCCAGGTAAAGACCGATGCTTGCACCAAGCACGTCTCAAATACTATTGGCCAACCATGCGCCGCGATATCAATGCCCACTGTGACTCTTGCCTCTCCTGCCACCGCCACAAAGGCTCAACCGGCTTACCAGCACCTCTCTTACAATACCCAATCCCATCACGACCATGGGAAACTGTCTCAATCGATCTCTTAAAACTACCTCTCACAGAATCTGGCGCTGAGTACTTGTTCGTAGCGGTCGACCATTTCTCCCGCTACTGTGTCCTCGTTCCCCTCTCCGACAAGACCGCGAAGAGCGTTGCCCGTGCCTTTGTAGATCACGTAATTTGCCCATTCAGTACCCCGCATACCATTCTTACTGACAATGGTATGGAATTCAACAATAGCCTTCTAGATGAGATCTGTCACCACTTTCATATCAGTAAGTGCAATGTCGTGCCTAACCATCCGGCTTCCAATGGCCCTGTAGAACGCCACAACCGAAAAATCTTAGAGTGCCTCAGACATCTAGGCTCCCATAGTTCGTCCTGGGATGACTGGATTCCCCAAGTGGCATCTTCCATCAATAGTTCCATCAATGCATCCACTGCTGAATCTCCCTTCTTCATCCTCTTTGGTTTTGACAAGGACCTCCCATACTCTCTCTTATCCTCAAAGCCAGAACCCATCTACAACATGGATGATTATGTTAAACTAAAATTGACCAACTTCCAGACAATCCACCAGTATGTCCAATCCAATTTGGCTTCCTCTCAGGAGGACATGCTGCAGCGTCAACATAAGTCCGCCTCTCCTATCACTATCAATGTAGGCGATCTTGTCTTTGCTCATTCACATACGCGTTCCTCCAAGTTGGATGACAAATTTACAGGGCCTCACCGCGTCCTTACTCAACAAGGCAACAAATTTCACCTCCAGGACCTGTCCACTAGGGACACCAGATGGGCCCACGTCGATGACTTAAAGCAAGCACCCCGTGGCCTCGTGTTGGAAGAGTCACTTACACAACCTCCTGCCCCCTCTTCCCCTCCTCCCGTCCCTCAGTCTACCTTGTCTCCACCTATCCCTCAGTCTACCTTGTCTCCGCCAATCCCTCAGTCTCCTTCCTCTCCATCTCCACCTGCTCATTCATCAATCAATCAATATCGGTCCAAACTGCGCTCTGCCCATCAACCTCTTCACGACCTCCGCCATTAACTCTACCCTGATTTTCTAGGTACGATGTTAGCGATCTCCCTGCTGGCAGTGCTGACCCTCCTGGGGTCTGGGTCAGGTCAGGACGATGGTGGAGTACGTCCCGGGGCCTTGGTCAGCTCAGGAGGCGAGGTCTCCTTGCGCTACGATCTTGCGCCCCTGGCCGACTTAGCCATTGCCCTACCTGCCTACGTGCACCAGCTCCACGGAATCAGGAACCATCTCACGGCCCTCATGGGGACACACAACCCGAATGAGTATCTCTATAACCTTTTCCTCCCACTCTCCTGGCAGTTGCAATACATAAGTAACAGATTCACTGAGCTCAATGACACATTTTCCATTCAGACACCCGTGGGTTGTTCTCGTGTGAAACGAGGTCTCTTCGACTTCGGCGGTGAGATTCTGAGTGGCTTGTTTGGCGTTGCTACAGCCCGTGACATTTCTGGCTTCAAATCTGATCTCACTCATTTAGCTTCAGCCCTAGAATCACAACGCCAAGTCCTTAAAATCCAACACACTATGTTACAGAAGCTCACAACCCAACTCAATGAAGTCACGTCCACTCTAAACAATTTCACTGATATCTTACAATGCCTCCTTTCAGATCTCAACGTTATCTCTCAGTTCTTCTACCTCAAACTCAACATGGATAATCTCCAACTGGCCGTTGACTCTCTCCTGTCTCAAGTCTCTACCTTGGTTCGTATCCTGGTCGATGCTATCAATGGACGTGTCACTGCCGACTTAGTACCTGTCTCAGCTCTCCGTTCTGTCCTGGAATGGGCTCACTCCACCTTCGGTCTCTCCCCAGTCCTCCCTTACTCCTCCCTTGAATATTATTATCCTGTTCTCGAAGCCACTCTTCTCACTACATACGTCGTCGTCCATATTCCTCTCCGTTCTGCCATAACCTTTAACCTTTTCCACATCATTCCCTTCCCTTTCCGCCTCGACAACTCCTTGTTACAGGTATCTGTTCCTTCAGAATATTTCCTCCTCTCCCATGATCATCTTTCCGTTGCCTTCCTTTCTTCCACAGACCTCCAGCAATGTTCCTCCCTTACTCCGACCTCTCGTCTCTGTGCTGCCCACCTTTTCGCTATCTTCCCTAGCAATGCTACACCCTGTGAGTCTGCTTTAGTTCGCAACCATTCCATCTACTCGGCCTGTTCTTTTGTCCCAGCTCCTGACCTCCCGGTCCACCATGCTCACCTCAACCATGTCCAGTACTTCTTCCTTGCTATTCCCATCTCTGTCACAATCATGTGTCCTGGTTCTTCTGTTTGCTCCGTCCCCGCTAGTGGTCTCTACAAAGCACCTGACTATTGTACCATCAAATCAGAGTCCGTCATCCCTTACGCCACTCGCTATCCCCAAGCTGTTCGTAAACACTCCTATGACATCTTTCAACCAAACGACATGCCTTCAACCCTACCATCTGCCAACATTACCATCACCTCCCCTCACTTGCGCATGCTCACCTTCCTCAATGACAGTGATTTCATTATGGATCAATTTTCTCTGGCCTTCCGCCGTTCATGGGTTCATCCAACAGTTGTATTTCCCCCTGTGGTTATCGCTTTCATTGGTTTTCTACTCATCATCTGTGCAGTGCATTGTTGTGTCAGAAAAATGGACCGTCGACTCCAGGAAATCAGAGTCACTACAGGCATAGTACGCCCTACCCACGACGTAGAAACTCCCCGTACTTAGTGCCCTCACTTTCAGTGACTTCCATTGCCATCTAACAATTAACCAAACTGTGAACACCACTCTGCCTACTAGAAAATGATGGTATTTCTTTCATACATTACTGAGTGACAGTGTATCCTACAGAAAATACAAAAAAAAAAAATGAAGGAAGAACAACAATAGAACTCTCATATCTACTCCTTGTTTATCATGTATCAACCTATTATTGTGTAATTCCCATTATGTTTATATATACCTTCGCCCCTTACTGGATTTGTACCTATTATTCCTTGTATATCTTATATGTATATATCCTTCTAATTCCCTCCCCTCAACATGGCCATGTCTCCCCTACTGCCCCTGTATCATACTTATCCCTTGTACAAACCTCCCGGTCCTGCCTTACTCCTATAATCAAACACCATTTAACTCCTGGTGTCAGGAGACACCATCTCAGCTACCCGGGGGAGTAGTGTACCCCCTCCACAATATGTCTACCCCCGATGTATATATGTCCCCCCCCAATGCATACATGCCCCCACTAATCTTTCTAGGTCAGCACCCTTTCCCACGCCTGAAGACGGCGTTATTGCATCAGTTCTTAGCAGACAGCCGACACGGGCAGACTATTTTACTGTGAGCTTGTAATAAACTCCTTATCTAGCTGTTTGTACAAGGAGTTTCTATCACCAAAGTATTGCAAGTTACACAGCTCTCTATAAACATAACCAAATCAAGTCACTAAAGTGTAAATATAATACCTCTGACCTGTATCACCCGGTCTCTGTAAACAACAAGTAATCAAGACACAATATTTTGTCATTTTACTCAGTAATCAAAAGCACATCTGCATGATTCCTCAGATCCGTCCTTTTAGGTTCAATGTTTCTCCACATCATATTAAGGCAGTGTTACAGAAAACTAGGCCATGTATGACCAAGTTTATGATCTGTTGTGTGTGTGTGTGTGTGTGTGTGTGTGTGTGTGTGTGTGTGTGTGTGTGTGTGTGTGTGTGTATGTGTGTGTGTGTCTTTTACGTTTGTTCTTGCACTGCCCAAGTTCTAGAATAAAGGTGACGACCCAGACTGCAGAACAAAACATTGTTTTAATTTGTCCTATATAATTATAAAAAGACGTCTTTTAAATCAGGTAATACTGGTGGTGGTGTAAATTGTAGTTATTGTAGCTGTAGAGTGACTGTGGTAACAGAGAGAAAAAGAAGGAATTAGGGAAAAAATAACAGAATGAAGAGAGAGAGAGAGAGAGAGAGAGAGAGAGAGAGAGAGAGAGAGAGAGAGAGAGAGGAAACTACGCTTTACTTTCCTTTTTTTTTTTTTAGTACACATACCTTGGTGAAAGTATCCTACCACGATCGAGGACAGGTAAAGCATCTAGGAAACGAATATGTTTGTTGTTTATTTCGGTAGGTGAAAGCTACCCAGATATGAAAGGTAGTCAAGCACTCACCTTAGTCTCTCCTTCCCTTCGTCATTTAGCCAGTTGTTACTGTACGAGATGGTTGTGTGTGCTATCATGATTAAACATCTTCAGCCTGCGTAGATTTGGTCGGGGAGCAGGGGAGGTGAGGCCTGCGTAGCTGTGGACGGGAGGTTGAGGCCTAATCTTACAATGACTTTGTAGGTGCTTGTAGTGTGTTTTGTAGATCAGTTATACATATATTAGACTTGTGGACGAGCGGTTGTTATACGTGAGTAGTTTAGTAAGTAGATAATCTCCGTTCCCTTTTTGTCATGCAATGACAGGAGAGGTAAAGATTAGTATGGGACTATTTTTATTTGTCTTGGAAATATTAACAAAGTCTCTCACACACGTGTGAAGTATAGAGTCCCGCGAGCTAACCTCCCTGTCTCGCTCTCTCTCTCTTCTTCCACCCTCTCGCCCATGTTGCTAGGCTCCTTCTCCCTACTACCTGTCGGCTCTATGGCTAACCTCCTTCTGAGCTCTGCTTCCTGATTCTGGTGTTGCAGGGGTCGTGTCACGTGTGTTACACTGTTGTTGAAATGTTCTAGACGCCTGTGTGTATGTGTGTATGTGTGTGTATGGTCACGAGTGTTGTTCGTGTACCTATCTCGCTGACACACTACCTATCTCATCCCCTGACTTGCTGCTTTCGGTGTTTTGTCAACATTCCTTCACTTAAAGTTGCAAGCTCATCTCCCGTTCCCAGGCTTGCCTGGTGCTCTGTCTATCTGTTTATCTATCTATCTATCATGTTTTCTATAATGAATTGTATATATAATATGGAGTCCTGACATTGCTCGGTCATGTAGCTGGAGGTCCTCCGACAGCAATCATCGTTGACATATGCTAATCTATTAGTACATAATATTGATTATAATATTGCACACATATAATATTCATGTTAATATTGTAATGGTTCAGTAATAATATGGTAGTAACATTGTAGTAATAATTGTAACATTGTATGATTTGTTACATAATATTGTAGTAACATTGTAGTAATAATTGTAACATTGTATGAATTATTGCATAATATTGGAGTAATGCATAATTGTACTGGTCTTAAATTGTAGTTACATTTTGTTAATGCAACTGTTACATAATTGTGTTGGCCTTAGAATTGTAGTTAAAGTTACATAAAAGTTACATCTTGTTTGTAGTTACATAATTGTAGCAAGTGTAAAATAATGCAATCGTTTGTCGCTACATAATTGTTACATATTGTTTGTAGTTACATAATTGTAATAATTGCAGTCCTGACATCGAATCCGGTCATGCTGCGGTCGATGATAGTGATGATGTGCCATGCCACTAGCTTGTGGAGACAACAATTTGCTTTTTTGTTTGTAGTTTATGTGGTATTTTGGCATTTGCAGTAACACTTACACTTATTTTCATTTGTTTGTTATGTGATCTTACTCTATTTCTTTTTCTTTCTTTTTTTTTTGTATGTATTGAGTTTCTATAGTTTGTTTTTCTTCGTTTGTCTACGCTTTTTCGGTTTTGTCCGAGGTTGCATAATTGCTGGCTAATTCCCTTTGGACCCTTTTTTAAGGTTTAGTTTATATTGCACAGATATTACTGAAAATGATATTATATAGCCCCATATTTTGTTATTTTATATCAAAAACATATATACACTATAAAAAGTATTAACTATATACACTGACTTTTTGTTCACCTGTACCTATCGTGGGCAATATATGTGTCAGCACTGTATGGAAACCTTTGTTTTCACGATTGTACTGAAGATGTTCCTTCTTGCTAACGTCCTGAGCAAATATGAACAAAGTCCTGACATTAAACTCAGAGTGGGAGAGGGAGTAGAGTTGGGCGAGATTGCTTGCGGGCATGCCCAATACTACACACGCGTAGTACTGGGCAGGTAGAGGAGGAAGAGGGACGGGGATGGGGAAGGGAGAGGAGAAAAGGGGAAGGGGGAGGGGATAAAGGCGGACGGGGGAAGGGGGGGAGGAAGGGGGAGGGGGATGAAATCCTCAATAAAAGTCATGTTAAAGTTTCTTCCGTCCATATCCGCAATATCCTGATATCGACAGTAAATATCAGGATCAGTTCTGTATCGGAAAAATGAAAATATCGACAATATTTCGGTTTGGCGAATCACATCGGTTGCAGCTCGAGAGAGAGAGAGAGAGAGAGAGAGAGAGAGAGAGAGAGAGAGAGAGAGAGAGAGAGAGAGAGAGTATTTCGCTAGGTGAAAGCTACTTGGGTATGGTAGTTGGTCAAGGCCACTCACTTTGGTCCCCCTTCGCTTGGGCATTTACCCAGTAGCCACAGTACGAGGTGGACGTGTGTGCTCTCATGATTAAAACATTTTCAGCCTGCATAGATTTGGATAGGGTGTGTGTGGCCTAATAATCGGGGGGAGGGGGAAAGGGGTTGCTTGCAGGCCTGCCCAATATTACACAGACAAAGTATTGGGCATGACCAGTACTATGCATGGGTGGGAGGAAGAAAGGGGAAGAGGGGGGATATCTTGAGGGTATGCCCATTATTACACAGACATTATATTGGGCATGCCCAGTACTAAGCATGGGTGGCAGGCGTAACAATGAGAGGGGGGGGGGGTTGCTTGCAGGCATACCCATTACTATGCAAGCGTAGTATTGGGCAGGCGGGAGGAGGAACGGGGGAAGGGGGATTGCTTGTGGGCATGCCCAGTACTAAGCACGGGTGGTAGGAGGCAGGGGAGGGGGGATTGCTTGAGGGCATGCCCACGACTACCTGTGCGTAGTCATGGGTAGGGTCGTACTGCTTACGTGTTTGGTCCGTATTCTGCCCTGTTAGTAATTTTCTATTAACCTACTAGAGCCTACGTGCGTTTCTGATACTTACACGTCGCTTTTGCGATATCCATTGTTGACGAGAACTTGCACATATGCATTTGGTGGGTCTGCACTGCTGTTAAAAGGAAAAATTGGGGTGACAACTATGGTGCCCAGTACGTATTAGGATAAATCCTATAGTTTCTATGTTTTCGTTATCCTACAATTTCGTGATCATGCACTGGGTGCAATAAAAGTTATGTACGGTAGCCCTAGGTCTTCATTCCTTGAAATTATTACAACTGTGCACACGATACTGTAATAAGCACAATGTTTTGCCTAGCTGTTTGTCTTATTCTGTCATTTGACATATGAACAATTAAAAAAGCCCTAATGTAATCTAAATCAAACTCAGTGAGAAAGATGAACGTCTTCGCTGGAACTTACATGACATTTTTAGGATTAAATTTAGTCAGACGTCAGAATCACACAGCAATGCCAACTTGAACAATTTTGATCCAGTACTAACCAAACTTGGTGGAAATGCTGAGGGTAATGCAAGGACTAAGTATTTTGATTGAAAGACTAGTCAGTCACAGACCAAGTTCATAGTTCAAGGTCAAAGGTTAGACCCAATATCTCAACCAGTTTTTATTTGACTTGAATCAAACTCAGTGAAAGTATTGAGAGTCAGCCAAGGATGAAGGCTTTCAACTGTGAGAAGAATTGATCAACAGTGGAGGTCGCTGAAAAAGGTAAACTCGAAAACTTTAAATTCGATGTGGACCAGACTTGGTGAAGAAGTTCAGGGTTTGGTAATGGCGAAGTAAATCGAATTTTAAAGAACACAAGAACACTCAGTATAGTCAAGGTCACAAGATAAAGTCAAATGTTCGGCTCTTAGATCATTTGCATGTAGGGGGTGTGGCAGTCTGTGAGTGCTACTTCTTGTTTACTTCTGGTACAGAAGGAACAGGTCAAGGCTATATATAAAAAGGTCTGTTTTAATGTCACTAAAATCGTTTCAAGAGAACAAAAATACAATAAAGAGTACGTCATCAGACTGGACGGTTTAATCTAGATCAGAGCATTGGCGGTAGAAGGAATCATACAGTTAATTTATCCACATATTGGAAGGTTTAAGTTACTCTTCGATGGCACAGGTGCGCCTGTCACCAGGGAAACCCCTGACTGGCAGGATATAAACAACTCCACAGTATCACTGACACGAATATCTGTTGGTAATTCCAGTTATATTAAAGCTTCCCATCCATGTAAGTCTGAACTCTTGAGTACGATGACTTTTTTTTATTACGCAGGGAGATAAATCAGGTTGCGAATGGGATAACAAAGACTTTCTAACCGTCCTATTACAAGTGATTTCTCCAGAGTCAATGAAATCGTCTTGAAGCAGCAAGAATAAAATTGAAAATGCATCATCGGACCGAAGGAGTTAACCAGATTATTTTATTCAGCTTATAGTGAGCCTAGGAGCGTGAGAATGTGAATATTTTCACCATCAAGTTCTCATGGAGAAGACAAACCTAGTATTTTATTCCTGATAGCGACAGATTATTTCAGTTCATTAAGATGGAGACGTAGGAGCACAACAACGTTAATACTGTGTTATGGGGGTGTATAATATTACGGTGCACTCTTAACCCTTAATGAAGCACCAAAAGGGATAAGATAGTGTTTGCAAGAAAACTAACTTAACTTTACTGTACACTATAAAAAACACAACCAAAGAAGAAACCAGGGTTCGTTTTACAAAACGAGGATTCATATAAGCCTCAGGATACAAATATAAAACAAGTTATTTCTTACCTAACCAGAATAGACTCAGTGGAGGCTAAGTACTCACAAAGCTCGAGGAAACGTGGAGACTTCGAAGGTTAAATCCAGATATAAATCACGCACTAGTGTAAATGGATGAACCAAAGATGGGAAATGGTACACAAACAGTGTGTTTTGTAATAAAAGTCACGTATTGAGTGGTGTTGGGGAAAAGTGCAACACAATGTGACAAAAGTGTAGCGTGACGGTAAATGTGTACAAATGTGTACAAAAATGTGTGTACAAAAAATGAGACAAAATGTGTGTCTGTACAAAAAGAGACAAATGTGTCTCTTCACATTTTCCTCGACCTTATAAAGGGGACTTACTCCGCCTTTCTTAGCTAATTAACCACTAGGCTGTCTTAAAAATAATCTCTGTCTATACAGAAACAATAGAGGCACCTGCTACCAATGAGGGCCTCATACACTCCACACAGAACCAATTGCGTGCCATCAAGAACGTGACGAAAGCGCCATTTAGGCTTCTAATTGGCAAACATCCCTACTTTGCTCCTCCCACATTATGTCACACCCACAGTTCAAGGACAAGAGGGATTTTCTGGTAATTTGTGAGAAAAACATCTGGTGTGTTATCAGTTAAGAAGGCAAAAATTGACTACCCGGTAAATACACGTGGGGACTAGGGTTACCATTTACAAGCAGCAAAACTGATAAAAGAAAAGATTTAATGATCTTTAGGCTCGCTTCTCTCTCCTTTCATTATCATCCTATTTTCTATTTCACTCATTCGCTACTGTGGTAACTACGCCAGTGACACCTCCCTTCCTGAGAGAAGAAATTTCCCAAGGAGAAATTTCTGGATACTGTACAATCACGTTCTTGACAGGTAATCGACTAAAACATTACTAACATCTTTTACATGTCTTATATCAAGGGAGTATGCTTACAAAAATAGGGCCCAGTGGGTCAATCTAAGATTTTTGTCCTTAAATCGGGACAAAAATTTCAGAGGGTGGTGATCAGTGTACACTACAACATCACCTGACCCTGGACCAACATATACAGAGAAGTGTTGAAGGGCAAGTATGAGTGCAAGGAGTTCTTTCTCAATAGCTGCATAATTTCTCTGGACCTTATTGAACTTTTTGCTAAAATAGCACACAGGCATTTCAAAGCCTTCATCATTATCCTGAACCAAAACTGCGCTGGCCCATAGGCCACTGCCATCAACAGCTAATTTAAAGGGTTTATCAAAATCGGGAGCTTGAAGCACTGGGTGACTTGACAGGATGGCTTTGACTTTAGAATAGGCTTCTTCACATTCTGGCTTCCACTCATACTTGACTCCCTTTTTTAACAAATCAGTGGGGGGAGCTACAAGATCAGAGAAGTTCAGGACAAAACGTCTGTAATACCCTACCATACCCAAGAATCGTTGCAACTCTCTCTTATTTTTGGGTTGGGGGGTATTGACTATGGCCTGAACTTTAACATCAGGTGGAGTCACTTGGCCTAAACCGACCAAATAACCTAGGTACTGCACTCGAACCCTCACAAATTCACTTTTAGCTAAATTAAGCACTAAATTAGCAGAGGACAGTCTCTAAAGCAAGGCATCTAGTTGGCTCAAGTGTTGTTCCCATGTGTTGCTAAAAATAGCATCATCAGTGTAAGTAACACAATTCTCAACATCCATGGTGAGATCATTCATCAGCCTTTGGAAGGTGGCAGGAGCATTCTTCATACCATAGATCATGACCATACATTTATAAGTCCTGCCACCGACCACAAAACAGGAAATTTCTTGGGCCCTTTCTGTGAGTGGGACTTGCCAATATCCCTTCATTAAATATAATTTTGTGATAAATTTAGCACTGCCTATCGCGTCCACACAATCATCTACTCTAGGAAGTGGGTAAGTATCAGTCTTGGTAAGGGAGTTGACTTTACAATAATCAATACAAAAGCGATGTGACCCATTGGGTTTTGGAACCACTATGACCGGGGAGCACCACTCACTTCGTCAGGACTCGATTAACCCACGCTGCAACATGTAGTTTAGCTCCTCTCGAATGATGGTCTGCTTCTGAGGACTAGCCCGGTAGGGGGACTGCTTTACAGAGCTGGCATCTCCAACGTCCATTTCCGTCCGTCCTGGGGTGTCCCAGAAGACATCAGGGAACTTCCTGAGAAGGGCAACAAGCTCAGCACACTGCTGTGCAGTAATTGGGAGAATTTATTAGTCAGTGTACCCCAAGCTTCCTGGTTTTCTCTCCAACTGGTCATCTGGTCCAAAGTCCTCCACCAACTCGACAGCCGACACCACACATGCAGCACTAGGGGGTCTGCAAACTCAACAGCCGACACTACGCATGCAGCACTAAGGGGGTCCGCGTCTCGCCTGTGGTACTCCTTCAACATATTATATGGCACAATCTTCGTTCCTTCCTCCGATCTGGGTTAAAATGACATAATTTACTTCACCTACCCTCTCTTCCACTAGACAAGGGCCTGCAAAACTTGCCTGCAGAGGCTGACCATGAATGGGAAGCAAGACAAGAACTTGATCGCCTGGGTGAAACATTCTGTGCCTAACTTTCTTAGAGTTGTCATACCACCCCTTCATCTTCTCCTGAGAGGACTCCAAGTGTGCCGTGGCTACTTCCATACTATAGGCCAGTCTTTCTTTAAATTTTGACACATAGTCTAGCAAGTTAATTTGGTCATCATCCTTGACCCATTGTTCTTTGAAGAGTTTAAGAGGACCTCTTACTTTATGGCCAAAGATTAACTGAAATGGGGAATAGCCAAGGACTCGCTCGGTGCCTCTCTGGTTGCAAAAAGTAGGAAAGGCAAACACTTGTCCCAGTCCTTTTCATCAACACATAGTTTTCTGAGCATACTCTTCAAAGTTTGGTGATACCTCTCTAACGCACCTTGACTCTGAGGATGATATGCTGAGGAAGTGATCTGTGAGATTCCTAACTCCTTAAGGGTTTGCCTGAACAGTTTGAAATTAAAATTGCTGCCTTGATCCGACTGCACTTCCTTAGGGAGACCAAAACGGGTAAAAAAGGTCAACATCTCCTTTACAACCAGTTTAGCTTAAATATTTCTCAAGGGAATCGCTTCAGGATATCTAGTGGCCATGTCTAACATTGTGAGGGTGTACTGGTGGCCTGAAGAGATCTTAGGCACAGGGCCAACAATGTCCACAAGGACTCTAGTAAATGAGGCCTCAAACACAGGTAGAGGAATCAAAGGAGCCGCAGGGATGGTCTTATTGCCCTTACCGACTAGCTGACAGGTGTGACATGACCTACAGAACCGGTGACATCTCAACGGATTCCAGGCCAGTAAAAATGCTGCCAGATGCGGGAGAGAATCTTCCTCACCCCTAAATGACCTGCTAAAGAAGAGTCATGAGCAATGGACATAATTTTTTGCCTATAGGGTCTTGGAACCACCACCTGATGTACAGTCTCCCACTCGTTATCATGAGCAACACTAGGAGGTCTCCATCTTCTCATTAACACGTTATTTGGCCTTAAATAATAATAGTCAGTCAGTTCAGACTCACATTCTTCTTCCCTAACTGCTGAGTCAATTAAAGTGGCAATCTCTGGTTGAGATCTTTGCATATCAGCTTACTTTCCACTTGCATCAGTCTTGGGAGACTCATCAACCTCTGAGTCATTTAACTGGGCAAAAAAGGTATCACCAAGCCCAATATCATCATCGGCATTGCCAGTGCCATTACCGTCAACGTTCTCATGGCTGGCTTTTGCCGTCATAGCTCTAGTTATAATACATGTGGGAAACAATTAAGGACATGTATCTTCCAACTCTTTAGTCCTATCCTCACTCAGGGGAGTTTTTGACGAGAAGGGAACAACACTCACCTGTCCTCCCGCCAGGTCATTACCCAAAAGGAAAGTGACCCCTTGTACAGGAAGCTGGTCAACAACACCCACACACACTGAACCAGTAACTAACTCTGACTGGAGTTTCACCTCAACTAGGGGAACAGATACAAACTCAGCTATACCCTGTAGCAAGACACATTCATTAGGGTCAGCTACATCAACAATCCCCTTCAACATTAGTGACTGCGAAGCTCCTGTGTCTCTAAGTACAGTGACTTCCATGCCACCTCTTTCATCAACTGAAACTAACCCCTTAGAAACAAAGTTAGCAAATAAATGACCTGGGGAGGAGTCACTTTGAGTACTGCTTGGGGGCAGTACTGCCCCAGTCTTACTAGTGTCTAACAATGGCTCTACAGGAGTCTGTCTATCCACCACTGACGGCTCCACTCTGGCCTTATCAACAATATGCACATGCTGGGGTAGTGTCTGACTATCGTTAACAATATCTGTGGGTGGCAGCTCTCTGTTGGTGTCAAAAGATCCCCAAGAGTTTACCAAAGTAATAGATTTTACAGAGAGACTTTTCCCTTGTTCTTTCCAGCACCAATTCTCCAAGTGCCCCGTTTTCTGGCAATACTGGCAAAACCTGACACTTTTTCTTGACCCTCTGGGAACACTGTCCTCACTTACTTTCGTTGAACTAGCATGCTCTGGGGTTGCAGTGGTCCCACTAGTGTCACTTGACATTAGCTTGCCTTTATCAGAAGAAGGGTTCACAAAAACTGGTTGGTTCACTCACCTACCCTTAACAAATAACTGAGGCTTACGTTCATGCTTATGAATTATACTATAGTTATCTGCTACAACAGCAGCCTCAGCTAGGGTATCTAAATCTTTCTCCACTAGGTATGTAGCCACATCCCTATCTATCTTACCAGTGAAGTTCTCCAAGATCATTAATTCTTTAAGTTTACAGAAATCATCAACTTTCTTAGAATGCAACCATTGATCAAATAAGTCTGTGAGTACTCTAGCATATTCCACATGAGTCTGATCATTCTGTTCAAAGGTAGATCTAAATTTAAGCCTATGTGCCTCTGGCACGAGTTCATATGCTTTGAGAATGGCATCTATTAAACAATCATAGTTAGCACTTTGATCAACAGATAAAGAAATATAAGCCTCTTGAGCCTTTCCTTTCAAAACACTCTGCAGCAGTACTGTCCAAGAGTCTTTTGGCCACGAGAGACGACCTGCCATCTTTTCAAACACATGGAAATACTTAGTGACATCTTGCTCATTAAAGGGGGGTCCTAGCTTAATGTTCCTAGCAACATCAAAAGATTCCTTGGCAGATGAACTATTAGCTCTAGGTAAACTATTAGGGTGCTTCAGTCTGTATTCGTGATCCATTTCCTTTTGTCTCATTTGAGCCTGTAATTCTATTTCGTTTTGTCTCATTTGAGCCTGTAATTCTATTTCCTTCATTTTGGCTTGCACTTCAAATTCCCTCAGCTTAATTCTGGCTAACTCAAGTTGCACTTTGTCACCAGTATCATGAGCAGAAAAATCACTAGGGCCAGGTATCTCCGATGCCAAAGGCGCAGGGTCAACACCCTGTGCAGTCTCAAATGGCTCAGAATTAGCTATAGGAGACTCACATTGCTCAAACATGGTGTCCAATATTAAATCAAGTAACTTAGTCTTAGTGACTGAGGCAGGAAATCTCAACTGTAAGGCCTGGACAAGCAATATGAGCTCGTGTTTTGTGAGTGTTTTCACTCTGGTTGGGGAAGGCTTAGAATTAAAAAATGCTTTCGCATCATTATCATTCATTAGGGCCCTAATTACTGATTATAGTTAAGTAGGTAAGAATAAGTACTGTGTATGTGGCAAAGGTTGCCAATATTATGTCACAGAGCAATCCTGGCGAGGAGGTCGCCAAATTGTTATGGGGGTGTATACTACCTAGCACTCTTAACCTTTAATTAAGCACCAAAAGGGATTAGACAAAGTTTGCAAGAAAACTAACATAACTTTACTGTACACTATAACATACACAACCAAAGAAGAAACCATGGTTCGTTTTACAAAAGGAGGATTCATATAGGCCTCAGGATACAAATAAAAAACAAGTTATTTCTTACCTAACCAGAATAGACTCAGTGGAGGCTAAGTACTCACAAAGCTCGAGGAAACTAGAGACTTCGAAGGTTAAATCCAGATATAAATCACGCACTAGTGTAAATGGATGAACCAAAGATGGGAAATGGTACACAAACAGTGTGTTTTGTAATGAAAGTCACGTATTGAGTGGTGTTGGGGAAAAGTGCAACACAATGTGACAAAAGTGTAGCGTGACGGTAAATGTGTACAAATGTGTACAAAAATGTGTGTACAAAAAATGAGACAAAATGTGTGTCTGTACAAAAAGAGACAAATGTGTCTCTTCACATTTTCCTCGACCTTATAAAGGGGACTTACTCCGCCTTTCTTAGCTAATTAACCACTAGGCTGTCTTAAAAATAATCTCTGTCTATACAGAAACAATAGAGGCACCTGCTACCAATGAGGGCCTCATACACTCCACACAGAACCAATTGCGTGCCATCAAGAACGTGACGAAAGCGCCATTTAGGCTTCTAATTGGCAAACATCCCTACTTTGCTCCTCCCACATTATGTCACACCCACAGTTCAAGGACAAGAGGGATTTTCTGGTAATTTGTGAGAAAAACATCTGGTGTGTTATCAGTTAAGAAGGCAAAAATTGACTACCCGGTAAATACACGTGGGGACTAGGGTTACCTTTTACAGGCAGCAAAACTGATGAGAAAATATTTAAATGTTCTTAAGGCTCGCTTCTCTCTCCTTTCATCATCTTATTTTCTATTTCACCCATTCGCTACTGGGGTAACTACGCCAGTGACAACTGTTACCAACTCTTATATTCAGTACAATTTTTTTTTTTTTTAATTCTACTAAAACCAAAAGACTTTGATCAGCTGTGCACGAGTCATAGGAGCCTCAGAGTGCTAAGCAATATTTCTTTGGGTATCAGTGGTGACGGCAGGTTAAATGTCAAATAAAATTCTTCATTACACTTTATTTTTATAATTAATTAAATAATCAATCATAGTGGACATCTTTCAGTATAGGGTTTAGTTGAGTCAAAGGCCCCGTGTATTTTTTTTCTACTTTTGATCTGAAGTGGGCTTCCCTCTGAAAAACATAATCGTCTGGCATAAGTTTGCAGCAAACACCAAGTTCTAAATTGCCAACGAAATTGTAAATCAAGACAGTGCTTAGTTACTGCTGCGGTGGTTTCCTCTGAAGGCGTACTAAAACACCTGACGTGAGCCACACTAAAATACATGGTTAGTAATTCTTCACCAGAGTTTTAAAATACTCGTATTCGAAGTACAAAATCATGTAATTACTTACCAAATTTGATTTTTTTCAATACCCTGTGGTCATATATAAGCAGGCCGCCGCCACCACAAGGGTGACCGACTGATTAGTATTGTTAGAGACGAAGGTGTTGGTCCGACATTGCCAGGGTTCAGTTCCTGGTGCAGGCAGCTGGCGCCACTCGATTCTGGTGTCTATCCACCTCTTTTGGTTTGGTACGTAAAATGATTACTAATTTAACACCAAGAGAAGGTAATTATGGTGACCTAGATAATACAGTGCCCCTGTTCCCCAGGATAGAGGGTGAATAACCCACCACAGCTCAAAGGTCTGAGTAATGGAGATGAGTACCGCTGACAAGCTCTGATGGCGACTTCACATAATGATACCCTTGCTTACTATTTAAAAATTTAGACAAATTGTTTGTCTGAGGAGTTTGTAGGTGTTTGTGTGTGCGGGGTGGGTGGATGGACGGTAGGAAGGAAGGAATGGGTAGAAACATGAGAAAGAAGGAAGTAAGAAGCGGAACAATTAACTAGGGGAAGAAGGAAGGAAGGAAGTGAATAAAGAGAGAAAGGAAGGGCAAAGTTCATGAAGGAATGAAAGTGGTTGAAAGTAGCCAGGAATGGGAGAGAAGGGAAAAAGGAAGGAAGGAAGAAAAGAAGGCAGGAAACAGCAAAAGATGTGAAAGATAGAATATGGACAAATAATAATGAATGGGGATGTGTGGAAGAGAAGAAGATTGAGATGTGGAGAGGAAGGGGGAGGAGTGGAAGTTGGAGAGAGGAGTGGCGGGGAAGAGAGAGGAAAAGTGGAGAGGAGGAGAGGAAGGAGTAAAGGGGAAGAGTAGAGAGGAAGGAGGAAGATGAGTGGAGAGGAAGAGGGAGGAAGAGTGGAGGGGTAATGGTAGAGTGGAGGGGAAGAGGAGGGTAGAGTGGAGAGGTAGTGGTGGAGTGGAGGGGAGGAGGGGGGGACGAGTGGAGAGGTAGTAGTGGAGTGGAGGGGTAGAGGGGGGACAAGTGGAGAGGTAGTGGTGGAGGGGAGGGGTAGAGGGGAGACGAGTGGAAAGGTAGTGGTGGAGAGGAAGTGGAGACAGAAAAGGGAAAGAGGTGTAGCGAAGAGGACAAAATGGGTGATCACCATCACCATCCTCAACATCACTGATGTCGTAACCTACCCGACACATAAGCTGCTTTAATCTGCTGCATCCCGTTGATGTATTTATACATCCACACGTTTTGTCACTGTCAGTCCCATTGATGTATATGAATGCGCATCAATTGCAAGGTCCCTAATCTTCACAATTTTCAAGTTTTGCGCATGATTTTTGGTAGGTATACACGGGACACCTTCCTCTACAAGGTGCCAGGCAGGGACAATGCCTCACCAGGCATGACCTCCCCCCCCCCCCGCACGCCATTGTCTCGGCAATTCACCTGTTACCAGTGACCTGGCCAGTAAAGATATGTCGTGCCACGGTACGAAATTCAGGGCCAGAGTGATTTCCCAATTAATGACAATGTGGAGGACAAAGTTTACACAGCATTAGAGGAAGAAACAGGTAATGTCACCAAAAAAGGTCGGGTATATTGATGTGTTTGGTGAGTGAAATAATGCTTATATTGCCTATATTAATGTGTGAAAACCAATATACTCTTGTACTACATATAGTTTCGTACCAAATAAATAAGTACCGTTTATGAATGATGTGGAATAGTTACCCTTCCATAGAACTCGCTTTCTTTGGAGCCAGCCTGATAGAAAACCCAGTAAGGTAAGGGTTACTGCTACCTGTATCAAGTATTATAAACCTCAGGTGAGCGATTTCTCTATGAATTTTCAATGTTTCTCACCAAAATCGGAGGTTTGAGTCAATTTTTTTTTTTTTTTTTCCAAAATTGGTCGGGATTGGGGGAAGTCAGTGGTGGAAAATCGGTCGAGATCGGGCGGGTTAATAATAATAATAATAATAATAATAATAATAATAATACTGATAATAATAATAATAATAATTATTATTATTATTATTATTATTATTATCATTATTATTATTATTATTATTCTATCTATCTATTGCCAGACACCTTAATCCCATACGGGGTGGCCACAAACAAATTGCCTCCACGTCGTCCTGTCCCCCATCATTTCACTGCTCTGCTCCCAGCTCACACACCCCTTCCTCATATACCTGTCCACTCCAACCCTCCATCTCATCCTTGGCCTCCCCCTCTCCACCTCACTCACATACACTCTCCTCGTCAGTCTCTCACTCTCCATACTCTCCACATGGCAAAACCACCTCAAAGTGTTTCTCCTAACACTACAAATCACATCCACATCCATAACACAATGCTCCTCCACATCCTCATTTGTCAGTCTGTTTCTCCACGTGACTCCACATGCTCCTTTCAAATAACTCATTTCCACTGCTCTCACTCTTGACTTCTGTCTCTCCAACAAAGTCTGAGTTTGGCTTCCATACGTTAAAATTGGTATCACAATACTGTCATATAATAACTTTTTCACTTCCATGCTCACTTCCCTGTTTCATATCTCTGCATTCAAGGAACCAGCTACCTTTTGTCCTTGTTGTACTCTTTCAAGCACTTCACCCTCTAAACTTCCATTCTTAATCATCATACTACCCAAGTATTTATACATACTCACATTTCCATTTCCTCCCCATCCAACCTCACTGTACATTCACTGATTTCACTTCTCTCGGAAACTATAACTTTACTCTTCCCTACATTCACCTTTAGATTCCATTTCTTACACACTCCCAAACTCATCCACCAAGCCTTGCAGCTCCCCTTCGTCTTCACTTAACAACACAGTATCATTTGCAAACAACAGTTCAGGGAGTTTCCAAACACTGCCCTCTCTCATTAGGGCCACTCCAACATCCACTGCCCTATCTTGTATCTCTTTTATAACCCCATCCATATACGGATTGAACAACCATGGAGACATGACACATCCCTGTTTCAACCCGACCTTCAAATAGAAAAATTCACTCAATTCATTATCCACACGCACTGCAGCCTTAGCCTCCTCATACATACTCTTCACAGCATTCAACAACTTCTCATCTACTCCATATATTCTTAATACTTTCCACAATCCTTGTCTATCCACCCCTTCATATGCTTTCTCCAAATCCATGAAGGCTGCATACAACTTCTTTCCCTTCTCTAGAAACTTTTCCACTAAGAATCTAAGAATGCATGTCTGATCAACACAACCTCTTACCTTCCTAAAACCTCCCTGTTCTTCTCCAACTAATTCTTCTATTATTTCCCTAACTCTGTCAATAAGTATCCTATAATATACTTTTCCTATTACACTAAGAAGACAAATGCCCCTATGATTACCACACACTTCTTTTTCCCTTTATTCTTTGTACAAAGGATTAATTATACCTGACTTCCAATCCTTTGAGACTCTACCTTCCTCCCAGGCTAACATGCACATCTTTCACATCCATTCTACTACTATCTCTCCCCCATGCTTCAGCATTTCACCACACACTCCATCAATTCCTGGAGCTTCCCCCATTTTGATTTTTTTCATTTCTTCTACAACATCCATCCTACTGATTTCCTCCTCTCTTCTCACCTCCCTCCATCTCCCAGCCATTCCCCAGCCACATAATTTCATTTTGTATATTCAACAATTCATTAAAGTGTGCTCTCCATCTGCTCACTTTTTCTCTCTTCTCCACTAGTAATCTACCGTTTTTATCTTTCACTCCCCGATTAACTTCATTGCCACTCCGTCTAACTCTCTTTACCTCTTTCCAGAACATTTTCTTACATTCCTTCCACTTTACACTCAAATTCATTCCAAATTTCTCATCCACTCTCTTCTTACTCTCTCTTACTAATCATTTCACTTCTCTCTTCCTTTCTAAATATAACTCTCTCTTCCGACTCTCAACTTCTTCCACACCCCTATTTCTCATCCACTCATTCACACAGTCTATGCTTTCTTCTTTTGTGCCACAGCCTGTGTCACCTCTTCATTTCACCATCATGTTCCTTGCACCTCCTTTCATCTTCTCTTCACCCCACACACCACCTCACATGCTGCACATATTTCTTCTGAAAATATCTTGCACACACATTCCACGTTCTCCATCTGCTCCAATCCATATTTACCCAATCGCTCCTCCACTTCTCTCTTATATTCTTCCTTTTTCTCATCCTCTTGTAACCTTTCCACTCTCCTTGCATCTACTCCTTCCTCCTGTCCTTCCCTTCTTCTATTTCTCCATTTTACTTGGACCTTGACTCTGACCACTACCAAGTGATGATCAGAAAGTCGACTCCCCAAACCTCTATATACTCTTGCATCCATTACACACTTTGCATCCTTTCATCCACACACACATAATCAATCATTGCCTTCCTTTCATTCAGTTCACCATCCATCCTTCTCATCACTCGCCATGTATACCTGTGGATCATTTTGTGTCTGAAGAGGGTATTGGCTATCACCAAACCCCTCCCAGCACAAATGACCACTAAAGCATTGCCATTCTCATCTATCTCAACAGGCACACTGCACTCGCCAATTACTCCATCCACCTTTACATTACCTTTCTTTACCATTCATATCACCATTCAAAAACACTCTCTCATTTCTTTCAAAATTTTCCATGCACACTGTCACATAATTTTGTCTAGAACTCTTCTCTCACTCTGCTTGCACGATCTTGCACTGGCACATACACGCACACATTCGTCCACATTTGTAGTCCAACTTTCAATCTTACCCACACAATCCTTGACCCAACTGATCCATACTCTCTTATATTCTCCTTCCATCTGTTACTCACAACAATGCATACTCCTTCTCTTGCCATCTCATTCTCACCTACTCCCGCACATATACCCCATCCATACCTCCATTCTCTCACACTTTCACCTCTCCATTTAGTTTCAGTTAATCCACATACATCCACTTTCGCACCCTCAAGCACCTGGACAATTTCTCTTTCACCTCTTCATTTGCACCCCTTACATTCCACGTCCCCATCCGTATCATGTCCTTTGTTCGGTCCTTAGTCGTCATCTTTTGGTTAGTCCTGGTCCGAGGCTTCTTGTTCATATTTTTAGTTAGTTGTTTTCCGGGGAGGGGCATTAACCCTCCGCCAACCCACTTCGTTGATTATAAGGTTACCACCCAGCGTTATAAATGGTTGCCTGGTTTACAAGAAATCACTTGGCTTCCCACTCGATTAGATCTACCCTAAACGAACAGAGTACCACTACACTAAGTGAGTGGATGATGGGCCCCCCCCCACCTACCACAAATTATTATTATTATTATTATTATTATTATTATTATTATTATAAGAACAATAACAACGATAATGATATCGCAAGTGATAATGAAAATAATAATAATAATAATGAATAATAATAATAATAATAATAATAATAATAATATTATTATTATTATTATTATTATTATTATCATTATTAAATACTAAAAATTACAACAACAGCAAAATTAATCTTTTGGCTGATTTCGTTGACATCCATGTCACCACTGTCCCCTATTTCTCACTTTTTTTTCTGTTAGGGGGGTTCATCCTCCAAGAATCACTGGGGTGTCACGCCCCCTCAAATACAGAATTTCGGGCGAAAGTCCATGGTACAACATGTGTACAGATGTGAAACCTGTATCTGGCCTCCTTTCACTGTTTTGGAGAATTTTTTATTTCGTGAGGGGGCTGAGTTCTGACCCCTCCAGAAATCGCGGACGGATGATTGTATATAGTGGAAGGTTTTCGTGGTATCCTAGCTAGACGATCTCCCCTGGGAAGTCTAATTCAAATCTTTTCCCAATTATTGATCATTTTCATTTTTGAGAAGAGGGCTGACCTCCCGCCAGGAATCATTTGGATGGTCACGTGCCCCAAATATCGCATTACAGATGAGAATCCATTATACAACATGTACTAAGATATAAAAGATATCTGCCATCCTTCCCCTACAGTGTGTCCTTTATAAGTTTTGAAAGGGGGCTGATTTGTCTAAAATAAGGAAATTTTTATGTAATGGAAGACTATCAAGAAACCAGACGAACTGACCTGAGATGTTTCGTTGACATCCATGAGCTAACTTTCCCTTTCTTTTGATCACATTGACATACTTTTTTTTGGAGGGCTGACCCTCCCAAGAATCATTTGAAAGGAAGTCACTCCTCAGATATCGTATTATGGATAAGACTCTGCTGCACACCATGAACGAAGATGTCAGAGCCATACCCCGCCGCCTTTCAGTATTTCTGATATTTTTTTTTAATTGGTGAGGAGGGAGGTGGCTGATCCACCTAAAAAAAAAAAAAAAAATGTATATAGTGGAATACCTTGCCAAGAACCAGACGAACTCACCTGCTGGGTTTCATTGAAATCCATCCAAAAGTCTAGCACGTACACACACACACACACACACACACACACACACACACACACACACACCAGTATACCGAAAATGATAGCCATTCTGCTATGCATGGTTGATAATAATATTCTATCAAATCTTTCTCCTACATCTGATAATTTTTCTTTTTGGGAGCAGGCTAATCACTCTAAGAATCATTGAGGGGCGGGAAGGTTCTACGCCTCCAAAATATCGCAGTATGAATTAGAGTTACAATTTGTACCAAGATATCAAAGTCATATCTATCTTCCTTTCACTACTTTTGAGAATTCTATATTTGTTGAGTGGTCGGATTCTCCCCTAAAATACAGGGTTCTCAATATTGTTGAGAAGTGCGATTTGCTAGTTACACAATACTGGAGGATTTCCGGTGGTTCTCACAGTTTCGGTTACATGTCAGAGTTGCCGGTTAGCCTGATATTATGAACAGAATTATTTTGTAAAGTTTATATTAATTTTTATTCTCTTCTTCTCAAAAATTCTTTATTTTGGTGTTTGTTTAATTATGTAATTTTATTTCAGTTTGTATGCTAAATAATTCAGAGCGTGTAAGAAAACTCTGGGGTATTTTGAATGTCTCCGAGTGGTAACTGTTGTCCCATCGAGAGTGTACTAGAACTCTGGAGGAAGCAAGCATTAAGTGTAATTATTTGAACAACAAAGAGAGCGAACTTGAGATGCCAGTGTTTATTTACAATGCCTGAGCTGATTTCGTTCTTGCACACCGAAAGGCTGACCATAGGAAGAACAACTCACTGGGCAACGTCCTTTCTGTACTGAACTACTGCTGTTGGAACCAATGGCAGTGTGGGGTGGGGACGTAACAGTGGTGTCAGAAGTGTGGGTCATTAGAAAAGTGCTGCAGTGAGTCAAACCTTCGACATGGACGCAGAAGGTGTACTGACAAGAGGTCAAGCTAAGCAGGAGGAGGCATGTCTGGTAGCAATCTTGAAGCTATTATAAGCACAAAGTGAACAATTTCAAGCAAAGAATGAAGGACACAAAGAACTCAAAGAACAATTAGAAGCACAGAATGAAGGACAGACTCAAATAACAATTACAGGCACAGAATGAAGGACAGAGAGAATTCAAAGAACAATTACAGGCACAAAATGAAGGACAAAGAAATCATCGAACAATTGCAAGCACAGACTGAACAACTAGAGGCACAAAGTGAAGAACAGAAAGAGCGATATGAACAGCTTCAAGAGGCATTACAGGAGCAACATAGGGGATTAAAACTGAAGATGCAAGGCCAGCTAGATGCTTTCATGGGGGGAATGAAGGAAGAACAGCAATAATTTAAGGAGGAAGTAGATGCCAAGCTAGAGCAGCAGAAGTATGAGGTAAGCAATAATGTGATGGAACGCAGACAGCAAGCAGACAGCCAGCTGAAGATTAGCGAGGGAATAATGATGGAGTGCAGGCAGCATGTTGATGACCAGTTGAAACATATAGTTGACCAAGGGAAACATGTAGACGGCCATTTAAAGATAATTGGTGAGAGAACTGAGGCTGTAGAGAAATGTTGCTCTGCTAAACCCACGATTAGTGTACAGGGAGCATACGAAAAAAATGGACACTGCCTGGTGAATCTTGACGAATCCCAAGCATCAAAAGGTAGCAATGCAGGGTTGAATATTCAGAATGTAGGAGTTTTAAGTCCTGGACTTTATTATGATGCCCCAGTTTTTAGGCCCCAAAACAGTGAAGTGCAAGGCTATAGTGGGGGTCCAGATAAAAAGAAACCTCAGGAATTTTATTGCAAAGTATCTACTGCGTCACTTGCTGCTCAGAATGGTTGGGATGATAAGCAGAGGGCAGTGCAGCTTGCTACTAGCCTTAAGGGTACTGCAATGGAAATTCTGGGCCAGATGTCAGTAGAGGAGAAGAACAACTATCAGTCCCTAGTAGAAATGCTGGCACACAGATATGGGACCATGTACCAAACTTAGATAATTTCGGCCCATGTACGGGCTCGAGGAGCATTCCTCCAGCAGCTTGCTCATGACCTGGAGAGTATGGCATACAAGGCGTACCCTGGAGCAGCACCTAACCTGTTGGCTATTCTTCTGAGGGACCAGTTCATCGATGTTCTTGACAGTGCAGAGTCGAAGGTGCAAGTGAAGCAGGCACAACCAAGAAGCATGCAAAAACCTATAGTCAGGGCTCTAGAATCTGAGTCCTACGTTACGTCCAGTACATCCAATTTTCAGGCCCATCATAGTGTGGGATTCAAGGCAAGAAAGGGACAGGTACATGAAATGGAAAAATTTGAAAGGAAGTTGCTGGTAATGTGAAAAGCCACAACATAGGAAAGAGGACTGCTACAAGTCAATGAGTGAACAGAAGACCGGAGGAGGTTGCTGGTCTGCAAGAAGCTAGGACACAGGAAGGTGGTTTGTTACAAATGGAAGAAGGAGCAAGAACAGAACAGTGCAAGGGAACCCACGACTGCAACAAACGGGTGTTGGAGATGTGGTGAGGTGGAACACTTCAGCTATGATTTTCCAAATGAGAAGGACAGCAAGAAGAAAGCTACAGAAGACGAGAAGGACGAGGGTAAATTAGTAAGGCCGGTGGCAAGAGGCAACAACCAGCCAGCTTTTCATAAGCAGCCCCACCACCGAGAAAATACGTGAGAACTTCGATTGACAGTGTGCGAGTAAAATGAAGAATAGATGACTAGAAGTGTTCCCTGGTGATTGATTCAGCTTCAGAGCAGACTTTTGTGAGGTCTGATGTACTACATCATCGGTATCTGCCTGAGTCATCAGAACAACTGTGTGGCATAACTGGACACTGAGCAGAGTGGAGGGTACCCCTGGATGTCCAGACTGAAATGCCAGGGCAAGAGGCTACACTTCCAGTCTACGTGGCTGACATGGAGGATTCTTGCCTTCTTGGTCTGGACTATCTGATGTCCATGGGATGTGAACTAGACTTCTCCTCCTTGGGAATCAAGGTCCAAGGAAGGTTGGGTCCCATAATGGCAGTGAGACATACCAGTTCTGGTGGTGAGGTGAGGGTGTGAGGGTGCTGCACACTACAGTGATACCCCGAAGATCAGAACTACTGCTCCAGTGTAAGGTGAGTGTCTCTTTTAACAGCCGTCTAGGGGTGGTGGAACTGGATTTACGGTCCAAAACGAAGGCCGGAGTGATGGTGGAGAGGACTTTGGTGGAAACAGGCACTGGCAAATTGCCAGTTGTGGTGGCCAATTTCTCCAGCAAGACACAGAAGATCAGCAAGGAGAAATTGTGGGACTGTGCCAGCTAGTGGACACTAAGTGGAAGCAGAGAAAGGCCTGTTATAGGAGTGTAAGTCAAAGGAGATGGGAATCTGTTGGACTACTTACAAGACCTATTTTCAAGGAGTTGCCAATGCCTGGATGACTCACAAGGACTGACGCTGAGGCAGCTGCTTACAAAGTTTGCTGATGTCTTTGCCATCAGAGACCTAGACCTGGGGTGCACTGATCTAGTGGAGCGTTGTATAGACACCAGGGATCACCACACGGTTAAACAGCCAGTGCGATAGATGTCGCCAGCCCAACGGCAAGGAATGGAGAAGATGATGGAGAATCTCCAAAGTCAAAGAGTGATAGAAAAGTCCAGCAGTCTTTGGCTAAGGTTCTGGTAAGTAAGAAAGATGGCTTGGTAGGGTGCTATGAGGTTTATCGAGCCTTGAATGAAGTGACAGTAAAGGATGCATACCCCTTGCCAAGGATTGATGACATGCTGAATGCTCTGTCAGATGCCAAGTGGTTCTCCACCCTAGACATGAAAGCAGGATATCACAAGGTCAAGGTTGTAGAAAAGGACAAGGAGAAAACAGCCTTTTCATAAGGATGGGGTTTATGGCATAGATGCCATTTGGCCTATCCTATGCCCTAGCTACTTTTGAATCATCTCATGGATCATGTACTGGAAAGCCTGCACTGGCAGACAGCTCTCATCTATCTAGACGATGTAATTGTACTTGGATGGACTTTCGACCAGGAATTGGAGAGGCTGTTGGAGGTGTTCAACAGAATCCGAGTAGCGCACCTTAAGCTGAAACCCAAGAAGTGCTACTTGTTCAAGGAGGAAGTGTACCTGGGACACATTGCAGGTGAGGGCGACTTCCATACTGATCCGGAGAAGGTGGTAGCTGTGAAAAACTGGCCAGTTCCAACTTGTGTCAGGGAGCTATGGAGTTTCCTGGGTTTGTGTAACTGCTACCGGCGTTTGTCAAGGACTTTCAACAATAGCTGCACCTCTACACAAGTTGTTGGGGAAGAGACAGAAATTTGCATAGACTGCAGTGACTCATAAGGCCTTCAACTAACTTAAGCATACATTGGCAAGCACTCCAGTATTGCCATACCCAGATCAGAGTCCACCATTCATCCTGGACTCTGATGCTAGTGACCATGATATTGGTGGAATCCTGTTGCAGAAGGACGAAAAAGAGTATGTGGTGGCTTATTTCAGCAAGAAGCTCAGCCCACTGGAGCAGAACGACTGTGTGACCCATAAGGAGCTCTTGGCAGTGATGAAGAGCCTTGATTTTTTGTATCCGTACTTGTATGGGTTCTACTTCATCATCAGGACGGACCATGCAGCACTCAAGTGGCTGAACACATTAAAGAATCTGGAAGGACAACTGGCACACTGGCTCAAAAAGCTGGACCAGCACAGTTATGAGGTGCAGCACTGTCCTGGGAGGGTACATGGCATTGCCGACCGCCTGAATCGTTGGCCTTGTGACCCAGATTGTAGTATGAAAGAAGATCGTAGCAAGAAATGCAGCTTTACTGCGGTGGCAGGGCCAGTATCAGCTGAGACAGACCTGAAGAGGATGCAGATTTACGACCCGTGCTAGAGTGGCTGCCGCTGAGTACAGTGCGACCATCTTGGGAAGTGGTTTCCAGATTCAGCTCCATGACTAAGAGCTACTGGAGCCAGTGAGACTTTCTTTGTTTGAACAACGGACTACTGGAGCATAAGTGGGAGACACCCGATGTCCTGGCAACAGGTGATTCCGAAGAAAATGTGGCCTGGGATATTGGTTGAGTCTCATAAACAGGTCACTAGTGGGCATCTGGGAGTGAAGAAAACTCTAAGCTGGCTGCAACAGAGGTTCTACTGGCATGCATGTTGAAGAGTGGTTTCAGGCCTATGATGTATGCTTTGCCAAGAAGGGACCTAAGAAATGCGGGTGCGCCCCTCTCCAGCTGTACCAAGAGGGTGCACCTATGGAAATGGTCTCGATGGACATTGCTCGACCTCTGTCATCCACTGAAAAAGAGAACCAGTAATATGTGTTGCTATGGACTACTTCACAAAGTGGCCAGAAACCTATGCCATTCCCGATCAAGAGGCTGCAACTGTTGCTCAGGTGTTGGTTGACCAGTTTTTCTGTTGTTTTGGGATGCCACGAGAGCTACATTCTGACCAAGGTAGAAATTTTTAGTCTGTTGTGTTCCTTGAGTGCGATAAGTTACTGGGGATCAAGAAGACCAGGACAACTCCACCCACTAAAGCTACAGTCAGATGGGATGGTGGAGAAATTCAACTGGACCCTGGGACAAGAACTGGCCAAGTACTGTGCAGAGGGACAGAGGGAATGGGTCCAGAAATTACCTGTGTTGCTGATGGCATATCTCCCTGCATCCCATAAGTCTACCGGCTACACTCTTGCAAATCTGATAATGGGACACGAGTTACGATTGCCTGTAGATCTCTTAATGGGATGACCACCAGGTGAAGAGCTGCCTACAGACACCTCCAGCTATGCGAAGCATCTTCAGGAAAAGCTGGCTGAGGTACATGATCAAGTATGAGAAGCTCAAAAGTGAAGAGATGAAATGCAAGTGTGATGCCAAGGCAAGTGAGGTGAGCTTCAAGGACGGTGACAAAGTTTGGTTAAACAATCCTCTGTGGAAGAAGGGACAGTCAGTGAAGCTGCCGAGCCCGTGGGATGGGCCTTACACTGTGTTAGAAAGTCTATCAGATGTAACATACTGGATTCGGGGAAGCAGGAAGTCTCGCCCACAGGTGGTGTACATAAATCATCTGTGGCAGTACCATGAGCAAGGACAGTACAGCTGGGACATCTCCAAGGAATTGTGTACTCCCGTAGTTGTTGATTTCGAGGAGGACCAAGGAGCTGATGCACGAGAGGAGGGTGATGGTTTCCCAACGGAAGAAATGAACGAGGAATGAGTCATTCCTGGAGGAGTGGACTGTGTGGAGGAACAGGGACGTCGTCAGAAGCGGCATAGGAGAACACCTAATAAGTTGAAGGATTACTCTGTGTATAATTAGATATTTCATTAGGATTAATGATAATGTTGGTAAGTACTGTACTGTGTAGTTTTGTCGGGACAACAAAAGGACTTTCGAAGGGGTAGTGTTGAGAAGCGGGATTTACTAGTTAACTAGTACTGGAGGACTCCCGGTGATTCTCACAGTTTCTGTTACATATCAGTTGCCAGTTGGCCTGCTATTGTGAGGTGTGTTATTATGTGAAGTGTACATTAATTTTTATTCTCATTTTCTCTATAATGCTTTATTTTGGTGTTTGTTTGTTCTGTCTATCTATCTATTGTCAGACGCCTCAATCCCATAAAGGGTTGCCACAAACAAATCGCCTCCATGTCGCTTTGCCCCCCGCCATTTCACTGCCCTGCTCCTAGCTCACAACCCCCTCTCTCATATACTTCTTGACTCCATCCTTTCGTCTCATCCTTGGCCTCCCGCTCCCTTCCACCTAACATACACACTCCTCATCAATCTCTCGCTCTCCATCCTCTCCACATTGTCAAACCACCTCAGTGTATTTCTCCTAACGTTTTCTGTCACACCCACATCCACACACCAAAACTCTCTTTCACTTCCTTATTTGTCAGTCCACATGTTCCTCTCAAATAACTCATTTCCACTGCTCTCGCCCTTGACTTGTGTCCCTCCAACAAGGTCCAAGCCTCGCTTCCATATGTTAGAGGTGATATCACAATACTGCCATGCAGCAACTTTTTCACTTCCATACTCACTTCCTCGTTTCTAATCACTGCTTTCAAAGAACCAGCAACCTTTCTTCCTTGTTGTACCCTTTCAAGCACTTCATCCTGTGAACTTCCATCCTTACTCATCACACTACTCAAGTACATAAAGGCACTCACATTTTCCATTTCCTCCTCATCCATACTCACTGTACATTCCGTGACTTCATTTTTCTCAAAGACCATAACTTTACTCTTCCCTACATCCATCTTTAGATTCTGCTTCGTACACACTCTCCCAAACTCATTCACCAAACCTTCCAGCTCCCCTTCGTCTTCACTTAACAACACAGTATTATCTGCAAACAACAGTGCAGGAAGTTTCCAACCACTGCCCTCTCTCATTAGGGCCGCTTTAACATCCACTGTCCTACCTTGTATCTTTTATAACCCCGTCCAAATAGAGGCTGAACAACCATGGAGATATGGCACATACCTTTTTCAATCCAATCTTCAAATAGAAAAAAATCACTCAGTTCACTGTCCACACGCACTTCAGCTTTAGCACCCTCATACATACTCTTCACGGCATCCAACAATTTTCCATGTACTCCATATATTCCTAATACGTTCGACATTCTTTGTCTACCATCCTGTCATATGGTTTCTCCAAATCCATGAAGGCCTCATACAGCTTCTTTCCCTTCTCTAGAATTTTTTCCACTAAAGACTAAGAATGAATATCTGATCTACACAACCTCTTTCCTTCCTAAAACCTCCCTGTTTTTCTCCAATTAATTCCTCAGTTATTTCTCTAGCTCTGTTAGTAAGTATCCTACTATATACTTTTCCTATTATACTAAGAAGACAAATGACCCTATGATTACTACACACTTCTTTTTCCCCTTTTTCCTTTGTATAAGGGAGTAATTATACGTGACTTCCAATCTTCTGGGACTTACCTTCCTTCCCGACCAATCTGCACATCTTCCACATCCATTCTACTACTATCTCTTCCCCATGCTTCAGCATTTCACCACACACTCCATCAGTTCTTCCACAACTTCCATTCTACTGATTTCTTCCTGTCTTCTTACGTCCCTCCTTCTCCCAGCTATTCCCCAGCCACTTACACTCGCATTCCTTTCATTTTCTATGATCAACAATTTCTTAAAACGTTCTCTTCATCTGCTCACTTTTTCTCCCTTAGTAATCTATCATTTTTATCTTTTACTCCCCGACTAACTTCTTTTGACACCCTGTCTAACTCTCTTTAACTCTTTATCAAACATTTTCTTACATTCCCTCTACTTTACACTCAAATTCTTTCCAAACTCCTCATCCACTGTCTTCTTACTCTCTCTTACTAACCTTTTCACCTCTTTCTTCCTCTCTAGATATAACTCTCTTCCGTCTCTCAGTTTCCACCACACCAATGTTCCTCATCCATTCTTTTGTGCCATAGCCTGTCCCACCTTTTTATTCCACCATGTTGTTCCATGTACCAATTTCGTCTTCTCTTCACCCCACACACCATCTAACATGCTACACAGATTTCTTCTGTGAGTATCTTGCACACACCTTCAACGTCCCCCATCTGCTCCAAATCATGCTTACCCAATCGCTCCTCCACTTCTTTCTTATATTCTGCCTTTTTTCCATCCTCTTGCAATCTTTCTACCCTCCTTGTATGAAGTACTTCACCCTGCCCTTCCCTTCTTCTATTCGTCTATTTCTTTTGAACCTTGACTTTCACCACCACCTTGTGGTGGGCAGGAAGTCCAGTCCCCCAACCTCTATATGCTCTTGCATGGATCAGACACCGTCTTAGTCAATCATCCACACCTACCTAATCAATCATTGTATTCCGTTCATTCAGTTTACCACCCACCCTTCTCATCACTCACCACGGATACATGTGGATCATTTTGTGTCTGAAGAGGGTATTGGCTATCGCCCCCCCCCAACCCCTGGCACAAATGTCCACCAGAGCACTGCCATTTTCAATCATTTCTGCAGGCACACCCCAATCACCAACTACTCCATCCACTTTCACATTCCCTATTTTTCCTTTCATGTATGCAATCAAAAACATTCTCTCATTCCTTTCAATGTTTTCCATGCTTGCTAGAAAATTTTGAGTGTCACACAGTGTAAGAAAACTGTGGGGTATTTTGAATATCTCCGAGTGGTAACTGTTGCCCCTTTGAGTGTGTACTAGAGCTCTGAAGAAATAGGCAATGCTATTTAAGGAGGTGGAACAGCCTAAGAGAGTCAGTTCAGTTTGGATTTAGATCGGTGTCAGTTCAGTGTCAGCACAGTAACTGAAGCTTGTATAGCTCCGGTACTTATGATAATAGTGAAGTGTAGTTGGCAAGCATAGTGTAATTATTTGGAAAATAAAGACAGCGAACTTAAGAAGCCAGTGTTTATTTACCATGCTTTAGCTGATCTTGTTGTTGCACATCTAAAGGCTGACTATAGGAAGAACAGCTCACTGGGCAACATCCTTCCTATATTGAACTACTACTGTTGGAACCTGTGGCATTGTGGGACTAGGAAGTAACAATACAAATATTGAGAAACTGCGTCCAAGGACATAAATTTTACACAGAAGTGTTACACAGTCATTAAATTCGTTAAGCAAACACTTTCTGTAAAATTTTATGATGTTTCCAAAACTCTCTAGGGGCCAATGTTATGATTTAAACGGCAACGAGAAGCAGTGCCAAGGCACAGCAACCCCATCCCCGGCAGTCATTTTTAGTTCTGACGTATAAACACAACAGGATATCAAGTCAAAACTGTCACATCAAATTTGGAGTAAATCGGGTGAAAATTGACATTTCTATGGCCATTTGAAATGAATATCCTGAGAGCAAGAATCACGTAAAGAGACTTGTGAAGAGGGGAAAGAAGGAAGTAAATGATGATCTAGGGAGAAAAATGAATGCAAACTACTTTGCAAATAGGAAGTTATTCTGGAAAGAGGTGAGCAAATGTAGAAGTGATAGCAGGATGAAATGTGAAGGTGTGAAGGATGTAGGTGGTAGATTATTAATCCATGGGGATGAAGTAAGGACCAGATGGAAAGAATGTTTTGAGAGCCTGACGAATGGGAATAGAGAGGGCAGAGTCACTGTAAACATGATTGGTTTTGAGGGTGTGCAGAGAAGGAATGCCGTGCTAGGAGACGTGACACTCGCACCGGTGAAGAGCACTGTGAAACGGCTGAAAATTGGGAAAGCAGCTGGGGTTGATGAAGTGTATACAGAGATGGTTAAGTAAAGTGGAGAGAGCGAAATGAAGTGCTTATTGGAGATCTGCAAGAAGGCGTGGATGTGTAAAACTGTGCCAGCAGAGTGGAAAAATGCTGTACAAAAATAAAGGTGAGAGAAGCGAGTGCATGAATTATTGTGGCATAATTTTATTGAGAGTGGTTGGGAGATATATGGAAGAATTATTATAGGGAAAGTAAGAGCAAAAGTCCTAGTGAGTGATGAACAGGGTGGCTTTAGGAGTGGCAGAGGATGTGTGGATCAAATATTTGCAAGACAGATAGTGAAGAAGGCTCGTGAGAAGGACTGTAAGGTGTTTATGGTATTTATGGATCTGGAAAAAGCATACGACAAAATAGACAGAGAAAGATTGAGGAAGGTTTTGCGCATGTACGGTGTAGATGGTAAGCTGCTAGGTGCCGTCAGGAGTTTTTATGATGGTAGTGACGCATGTGTAAAGGTTAATGGGCATCTAAGTGAATGGTTCACGATCGGTGTTGGAGTGCGACAAGCTTGTATGATGTCCCCATGGTTGCTCAATATATAGATGGATGGGGTGATGAGAGAAGTAAAAACACGAGTAATGGAGAGAGGGATGGCATTAGTAACGAATGGTGATGGATGGAATATATCAAAAATGTTTGCTGATGACGCAGTGCTATTTGCAAATAATGGACAAGAACTTGGTAGACTAGTGCAGAGTTTTGCTGACGACTGTGAGCGTCGTGCCTTGGGAGTATATACAGAAAAGAATAAAGTGATGGTTATTGAGAGAGAACGTGACTCCCACTGCGATGTTACAGTGAATGGAGAGAGACTGGAATTGGTGAGAGACTTCAGATACCTGGGTACATTGATGGAAAAGAGGAAAATATGCAAAAGAAGTGGAAAGTAGAGTGACACAAGGAAGAAAAGTAGCTGGTGCAATGAAGGCCTTGATAAGAAACAAAGGCTTGAGTGCTGCAGCTGCACGAGGCTTATTGTATATGGAGTGTTAGTGCCAACTATAACATATGGATGTGAGGCTATGGTGTGGCATGAAAATGAAAAATCAAGAATGGGAGCAGTGGAGATGGGACTGGTGAGGAATGTTTGTGGAGTACAGAGAGTGGAGAGGATACGAAATAATGTAATGTGATTCGTGAAAAATGTGGAGTGAGGAAGTCGGTGGACACCAGAATCGAAGAGAGTGAACTGAGATAGTATGGTCATGTTGAGAGAATGGATAACAATAGAGTGGAGAAAAAAGTATATCTGAGCGACTTTGAAGGAGGGAGGAGGCGAGGTAGGCCAAGGAGAAAGTGAAGGGATATGGTGGGTGAGTGTGAGGAAGAGAGGTTTGGAAGTCGGTGACGCTAGGGGACTGACAAGAGATCGAGCTGGCTGGATGAATATTGTGAGGAAAAGCGCACGATCAGGGATTTGGGTCCCCTTTATAACGTGACAGAGTCCGGATGGGCTCCATCGGATACGTTTATGTGAAGCTACAGGGTGTGGTGCATTTTTTGGGGGGATATCAGATAGAGCCACGATTCCGGGGGCTTGAATGGTGAGCGAATGGAAGTGTGGCCTATTGCACTGGGCAAATTTGGGCTGTCTGGACATCGCTACTCCCCATTCTGCCCTAAGGTGGGAAAGGAGGTCCGGATGATGATGACACACACACACATATATATATATATAGATAAATAGATAGATAGATAGGTAGATAGATATAGATATATAGACACGAGTATATATTATTTTCCAGTTAATATGTTGAACCACAACCATTGCTACTAAATTTTTATAGGAGTGCGAAATGAATTGCTATTACTTATCACACCAATATAGTGCTTGCTTCAGGTGACTCTACGCTGAATATCAGGGCAATTTATATCTCCTAGCAGCAGTAATCATTTACTTCGTTTGATGGAAACCGAACAACCAATGGAAGACGCCTTGAGGTCTAGTAGATTAAGATGTTAGAGCCAGATGCGGTATACGAGACTTTACATGCGAGATAAGTTTTTAGCTCATTGCTCACATAACACAGGTCGAGGGCGAGCAACATGTCATTTTCATGCTAAATACCTTTACTAAGTAGGGGGATGAATATAGTTTTGAATGGCGAGTTGCTTGAGGAGGTAGAATGTTTTAAATATCTAGGGTCACATGTTGCTGTGGATGGAAGAATAGATGCAGAAGTGAAGTTTAGAATAAATGAAGTAGGAAAGGTGCTGGGAGGAATGAAAAAAGTGTTTAGATGTCGTTCGCTTAGAATGGATGTAAAGAGAAGGCTGTATGAGGGTGTTGTGGTACCGACTGCTTTATATGGGGTTGAAACATGGAATATGGGTGTAGCAGAGAGGAAAAGTTTGAATGTAATGGAGATGAGGTGTCTGAGGTGTATGTGTGGAGTGATGCGTATGGATCGAGTGCGGAATGATGAAGTGCGAAGGAGAACTAGAGTTGTTCGGGAGATGGCTGGTAGAGTTGAGCAGAGGGTGTTGCGATGGTTTGGGCATATGGAGAGAATGGATAATGAGCGATTGGTGAAAAAGATAACTAGATCTGATGTGAGAGGTGTACGGCTGAGAGGAAGACCACGAATAGGATGGATGGACAGTGTGAAGAGAGCACTGGATGCGAGAGGGATGTCTGTTGAGCAAGGAAGAGTGGCTGTTCATGACAGAAATAAATGGAGAGAAACTGTGAATGAAGAAGTGATGACGCAGCCCTGAGGGGATATTCTCCCGCATTTGGTCTGATCAGCTATTTCAGGTCAGGTGCGGGTAAGGGGATGAGTCTGTTATGATGTGGCAGGGGTAAACCAGCTCTGCTGTCGGGCCCTGCCGCGGATGTCACTGATTGCAATGCGCAGTTGACCTTTGTGCGGTGTGGTGCGGTGAGGATCTGTCCGTTCTCCCCTTTGGGGCTAAGATGAGAATGAGTGTGTTTGAATGGATGAGTAAATGGGGAGTGTGTCGTCCTGTCTCGGCTACCTCCCTTTCCTTGGGGGAAGCAGCCTAGGTATATAGATAGATAGAAGTAGGCAAACCTCGGACGGATACTCTCCTGGATGTGGCAATAAGGAACTGGATGAGCAGTAGATCCCACTGACTGATCCTGCAGCATGTCATGAGTTACTGGTTGCGACACTTCCGATTAACTCCCAAGGCTGTTTTTGCTGAAAGCATAACGAAAGGATAATGCTGGATTTTCTTGTCCTTTTTTTTTTTCCATCCATCATTCAGTCTTTTTTTATTCCACTAGAAGTGTAATAAAAAAAGACTGAATGTTTCTTCTCCTTAGAACAAAAATTAATCCTAATTACGACAGGAAATTGACTGTAAGACTGTCTTTGAATCTCATGGCCGATGTTTAGATCTTAACATCACGATGGCGATATAGTCCAGGTTAAAAATCGTTAGACATTGTCATTTAACATATAGTAGTTTTCATGACTGTTTCTAGACTTTTTTTTTTTGTGCTGAATCCATATATGATAAGTGCCAGACGTAAAACTTTGAGCGTTTTTGTAAAAACGCAAAAATCCTAACTTACTGCCAGGAATCCTGTGAAACGTTGAGAATCTGAATGGTTATTAAAGGTGTAAATGATGTTATATTTTATATTTTTGTTGACAGAACAATCAGATAATATTACTAGAAATATGGGAATAATGATTTATCCATACATGAAAAAAGTACACAAAGACTTTATGTCGTAATGGTATCATATGACGGATTATGAGTGTTCAGTTCTAGAAATCAATTCAAGAAATTAATTCTGACAAAAAATAATGTTTATAATAATATATTCACACAGTATTTATTCAGACTCATCGCCACTGTCATCATTGCTGTCCATGTTCAGTCTGAACGGGTTCTGACAGCTTGCTTGGCCCTTGCATTTGCAGAAGTCTGAGCACAGAAGTGTAATTTTTGTGCCTGGACCTTGTGCGTTTTGCAGCCACAGTTGACGAGATTAAGCACTTCATCTGGTGCAACTAACTGTTCAGGCAGAGCATACTTTGGTCGCAATTCTTGTCCATTCATTTCCCAGCCATGCTGCAGAGGGTCCAAGTCCGGCTGCAAAACCATGCCTGCTGATTTCCACAAAGCTGTTTGGGAATGGGCTTGCTCACAATGTAGTTTAAATGCACCTTGAGTAGGTGGAAGGCTGCTCAACTTTGGTGGTACATGTTGTTTACCAGTAAGTTTTCTCTTGAAAATATTAGCACGCATGTGGCCTAGTGATATCTCTGGCTCCTACCCATATAACATGTCTACAAATTTCAAACAAGAGCTAGTGACGTCATCAGGTGATGCTGCAACATCACCTAGAAGAAGCAAACCAGTGAACTCTTCAAGTGTTTTGAACACAGTTGCCTTGCCAATACCAGCAAATGAAGAGACTGCATCACATCCAGTTAGGGAATGAGCTCCAAGAAGGTTATGGATGACTGCAGCATGCTTACTGACCACCTGATTGACACTGATGACAGTGTGCTTTCCAGAACATGACTCCATGGTTACCTCACCTGTATTTGGCAAACCGTTGGTATGTGCATGCAGGTGATGTGCAAGGATAAGAGGCACATCAATGTCATCAGATACAACCCGAACTGGTGACAAGCCTGAAGAAGCTTCGTGAATCATGTGATACACCATGATGACATCTGCCTCCTCATGTGTTATTGCTGTCTGCTGTGGACCTTCTATTGGATGTGGATCAGGGCCAGTCACGATGATGCATTTTCCTTGTGGGACCTGAATGGAACAACTTTTTTTACAATCGTATGGATGACCTGTTCTTTGTTTGCACTTACATTCAACACGATGGCCTGTCTGGGTAAAGGCGATTCTTCTGTCAGTTTGAACACGCGACTCAATCCCATCTGTTGTGAGGTTCAACAGCATGACTTTGTACTCAGCTTATAGTAACTGTCAAACACCACATGAAGGACTGATGCTGTCTCATTGTATCGCATGATTCTGGACACTGCGGTGCTGATGACTTGCATATTGCATTCATTCTCAGTGTCATCTACAATATGAAGTTGATTTGCAGCTTTACCCCGAAACACCAATACTGATGCCACACCAGGAGAGGACAAAACTTTCATTCCAGGATGCAGTTTCTTGCTGACAGTCTTTAAGAGGGAATGCCTTGAGTGCTGTGTTCCCCCTAGTTCAATATACAAATAATACAGATCAACATTATTCCAAATGCGTTCATTGTGATAATTTGTTTGACCAAATTGTCTAGTGCACCGTCACCCGCATTAGAAGAGGACTCAGTTGGACTGTTAGTGAAAAATTAGCAAGACAGTCTTTGTGGTAACAGGTGTCTGCTGCATACAGATCAGTCAAAGCACAATTAACTCTGAATGTCACATCTTTTGCCCACACATGATTTCTTTCACTTTCTCGCCTTATAATGACTTCTTTTGATGTGGTATTTCCAACATCAGCAGTTCTACAAACATATGCTTCTCTTCAACGACTTGGATTCTTTGCTTGGCAATCCACTGAGCATTTCTGACCACAGTACAAACAGTTTTCAAGGAAGTTAAAGGCATGACTTCCTCTCAGTCTTTTACTACTTGTGCCATCAGCTGGCTGCAATTTACGCTTTTTTAGAAATCGCTCTATATGCCTTGAGCAATAAGTGCTGATGCAATTCTTGTGACAGGTGAATAAATTGTGTAACACCTGAGAGACTTTCACTCAGACCATACCGCATTGATGACTCACATCATGCAGACTCTGGATTCTTGAAGACTGGCTTCTTGCTACCACATCCTGTGCAATCCATCAGTGCAAGAAAGAAAAAGACAACTGTTTACGAGCCTTATAATCAGAATTCAATTTTGAATGCAACTATAAATTATAGCATCTTTAGCTTGTAATAATATACAATAATGACCCCTTTTGTAACAAAAAATAATAATGAAGTGTAAAATTAAATTAATTTTACATAACTCCATACAAATTTGTCAATCTTGGCAGAGTTCTTGCTCTAGATAGGTATAGAAGAAGATAGCCAATGCCTCTTACCAAGATTTTATAAACTGCTTTAAAGAGATGTCCACAAAAACGCTCAACTTTTATCGTCTGGCACTCATCACATTCGAAACAGCAGGTCGAAATTGTATAAAACCAGTGTACAAAACAATCTATATGTCCAAGTGCAAGGTTCACTACTTTCTAGCCCGAACTAATGCCAAGGTACCAGTTTTTGACAGTTTCTGAGGCACAAAACGAAAATAATAGTCTCTGATGTTTTAGAATTATTAAAGAAATTACTGTTTATTAAGCATTAAACTTCTCCTACTGGACGATCTGCAGTAGTCCATGTTGTACCTACGTCCCCAGTCATAGTGCCAGGTAAACAGACACAAAGGAGGAGGCTAATCTATCCAAGACTGACCAATCCGAGAATCGAACTCGAATAATATTCTTTAAAATGCGACATGCATGTGCAAACAAATGCACACCTGGTGTTTCCAAAGACAGAACATGTTTTGTTTCTGTAAGTCAATGCTGACTACAATCTGCAGTGAGGGATGCAGGCTCATCAAATCTTCATAGGCGCTCCACAAGCGTCCGACAAAAGTTGGAAACTTGCTTTCCCTCAGCGATAATAAATTTTAACCTCTTCAGTCCGTCAGCGCCATTTTTACTTCTGTGTGCAGTACCGCAGGTGTTATGAGTTTGGCTTAGTTTGCTTGTCCAACTGGTTGTTAGTAACAATGTCAGAAAGGTATCGTATGGAACAGCAACATATTTAAAATAATGACTGAAGGCTATCTAAGGAAAATGTGATTAAATTTGGGGCAAAAAACATCAAGCGATAAGATCACAGGGCAAGATCAAAATCTTCTGCTCTTTGACTATAGTCGCGGTGCACGACTCTGACGTTGTCATTATTGTACCCTGGCAACCTGTCATTCAAAAGTGCGTTCGATTTTGTATCATATTATACAAGAATCATATTATTATGCATGAATATATTATACACAAATATTATTATGCACGAACTTATTATACACGAATCACATGCGTCTCATTATACACGAAATCAGACGCACTTTTGAATGGTAGGTTGCCAGGGGACGATAATAACAACCTCAGAGTGGCATCCCGCGACTACAGTGATATCATTATCACACATGTAGGATGTGGTGTTGCACTCTCTGAGTGCTCCTTGTTAATTTTGCTGTTATCCAAGATGATTTAGTTAATTAAGGAGAAACCTTTGGTAATGAATTCATTATAAATAGACTGTTTAATTGCCCTTGACTGGAGAACTCACCCATAACGCCAATAAGAATAAATGGTGGTATCGAGAATATAATAAGTTATTAGTGTATAGTGAAGACGATTAAGCAGACGACAGTGGCAACACTGAATCTCTCTCTCTCTCTCTCTCTCTCTCTCTCTAATTCAGCATCTACGGCTTGAATATTTTCCAGAAAATCCACACATAAACAGAGTAATCATGTTTGCAGTGGTGATAATTTTAGTTACTATTTTGCTCTTGGCATTATTAACTATGGCTTCTCATACGCACTGTTGCCTACCATCCCTAAGGGTCTACTGATAACGTTCAGCAGACTGGATACTGCTCTAAACCGAAGCCAGTATAGTTTAGTGTCGCTACAATGGCCGTATAATATTGTTATGAAGGGGGGATTTGCCAGTTAGGAAGTCTCGTAGCTTCGAGACGTTTCTGGTACCGTAAGTTCCTATACGAGTCAGAGTTGCCAGTTAGCCTGCTGTTTGTGAGCTCAGTAATTTCGTAAGTTATCCATCAGTGTTTGTACTCTTTTTGTTTATAATGTTTTATTTAAGCGATTGCTTGTTAAATTATGTAATTCAAGTTCGTATGATACGAGTAAATAATTTGGAGAGTTATGTAATATAGGAAATCTCTAGCATGTTTTGATGTCTCGTAGTTGGCAACTGTTGTTGCTAGGGGCTGATGCAAGACAGTATGTCCTAGAATGTTGGAGAAGTAGAAGTTTCGAGAGTAATGCAAGCTTATATAAGGATAGGGTAGAGACTGTTTTGAGTTTTTAGTCGGGTTTCAGTTCAGTGTGAGTGAAGTGCAGTCGGTTTTGGTGCAGTTTGTGGAGAGTTGCTTTGCAAGCATTAAGTGTAATTACTGTCTATGAAGACTGTATATTTTTGGTACTTGTGAAAACAATGGCAAACAGTGACGGGTTATTGAAGCTTGTATATCATTGGAAGTTGAGAAAACAGTGAAGTGTTGCACATTAAGTGTAATAACAGTTAGTAAAGTGTGTATAGCTCCAGTGCTTGTGAGAACAGTGAAGTTGGAAAGAATTAAGTGGAATTACTTGGAAAACAAGGACAGTGAACTTTAAGGAGTCAGTGTTTATTTTCGCCTCAGCTGATCTTGTGTAGTGCACACCTAAAGGCTGACCATAAAAAGAACAACTCACTGTGCAACGTCCTTCCTGTACTGTACTACTGCTGTTGGAGCCTGTGGCAGTGTGGGGACAGGGATGTAACACTGGTGTCAGGAGTGGGATTATTCAGGGCCGAAGTGAGTCGAACCTTCGACATGGAAGCAGATGGTGTGCAGAGAATGTCTCGAGCTGGGCAGGAGGAGGACATTTCCCTGACGACGATTGTGAAACTAATACAAGCACAAAGAGAAGAACAGCAAGAGTTCAGGAACGAAATAAAAGAACTAATACAGGGACATACTAAAGAACTCAAAGAACAATTTCAGTACAAAGTGTACAACTGAAACCACAGAGTGAACAACTAGAGGCACAACGTGAAGAACAAAAAGAACGATATGAACAACCTGAAGAGGCATCAGAGGAGCAACAGAGGGAATTACAACTGAGGATGCAAGGACAGCCAGATGCATTCATGGGGGCAATCAAGGAAGAGCAGCAACAGCATAAGAAGGAAGTAGATGCCAAACTAAAGCAGCAGAAGTATGAGGTAAGATATAATTTGATAGGGTGTAAACAGCATGTAGACGAACAGTTGAAGACAATTAGTGAGGAAATAGTGACGGAGTGCAAACAGCATGTAGACAACCAGCTAAAGATTAGTGAGGGAGCAGACAGCATGTAGATAGCCAGTTGAAGCATGTAGTTGATCATGAGAAGTTAATTAGTGAGAATATGGAGGCTGTAGAGAAATATTGCACTGCTGAGCCTCAGGTTAGTGTACAGGGAACGTATGAAGGGAATTGACAGCGTATGGTGAATCTTGACGGATCCCAAGCATCTAAAGGTGGCATTGCAGGGTTGAATAATCAGAATGTTGGAGGTTCAAGTCCTGGACATAATTATGATGCCCCAGTTTTTAGGCCCCAAACCAGTGAAGTGCATGGCTATAATGGGGATCCAGTTAAGAAGAAACCTCAAGAAAGTGATGGTAGAGTATCTTGGGAAGCTTACCATGCACAGTTTGAGTTACTTGCGGATCAGAATGGTTGGGATGATAAGAAGAGGGCTGCAGAAGAACCACCACCGAAGAAATGCAGGAGAACCTTGATGAATAGCGTGCGAGAAGACAGAGAAACAGACAGCAAGGAGTGTAGTAGGAATGGGAATCATAGGAAGAAATGCAGCTGTACTGTAGTAATGGGGTTGGCATCAGACGGAGAAGACCTGGGGAGGATGCAGATGGAGGATGCAGATTTACAACCAGTGCTAAGTGGCTGCAGCAGAGTACAGTGCAACCATCTTGGGAAGAAGTTTCCAGGTTAAGCCCTGCAACCAAGAGCTGCTGGAGTCAGTGGGACCTTCGTTGCAACGGACTACTGGAGCGTCAGTGGGAGACGCCCAATGGCCTCAGTGAGTGCTGGCAACTGGTGGTTCCGAAAAAGATGAGGTCTGAGATCTTGGATAAGTCCCATAACCAAATTACTAGTAGGCACCTGGGAGTGAAGACAATTCGAAGCCGGCTGGGACACAAGTTCTACTGGATTGGCATGCATCAGGATGTTGAAGAGTGGTGTCGGAACTGTGATGTGTGCTGTCAAGGAGAGGACAAAGACCTTTCAGGAGGAGTGGACTGTGTGGAGGAACAAGGACATCGTCAGAAGCAACATAGAAGAAGACCTGATAAGTTGAAAGATTTTTTGCGTACGGTTGGATGTTTCATTAGGATTAAGGTTTGTGTTTGTATGTATTGTGCAATTTTGTCGGGACGACAAAGAATTAGGGAGGACGTAGTGTTATGATGGGGGGGATTTGCCAGTTAGGAAGTCTCGTACCTTCGAGACTTTTCTGGTACCGTAAGTTTCTGTACGAGTCAGAGTTGCCAATTAGCCTGCTGTTTGTGAGCTTAGTAATTTAGTAAGTTATGCATCAGTGTTTGTACTCTTTTTGTTCATAATGTTTTATTTAAGTGATTGCTTGTTAAATTATGTAATTCAAGTTCGTATGGTAAATGATTTGGAATGTTATGTAATGTAGGAAATCTCTAGCATGTTTTGATGTCTCGTAGTTGGCAACTGTTGTTGCTAGGGGCTGATGCAAGACAGTATGTCCTAGAATGTTGGAGAAGTAGAAGTTTCGAGAGTAATGCAAGCTTATATAAGGATAGGGTAGAGACTGTTTTGAGTTTTTAGTCGGGTTTCAGTTCAGTGTGAGTGAAGTGCAGTCGGTTTTGGTGCAGTTTTTGGAGAGCTGCCTTGCAAGCATTGTTATTACTGTCTATGAAGACTGTATATTTTTGGTACTTGTGAAAACAATGGCAAACAGTGACGGGTTATAGAAGTTTGTATATCACTGGAAGTTGAGAAAACAGTGAAGTGTTGCGCATTAAGTGTAATAACAGTTAGTAAAGTGTGTATAGCTCCAGTGCTTGTGAGAACAGTGAAGTTGGAAAGAATTAAGTGGAATTACTTGGAAAATAAGGACAGTGAACTTTAAGGAGCCAGTGTTTATTTTCGCCTCAGCTGATCTTTGTACTTCACACCTAAAGGCTGACCATAAGAAGAACAACTCACTGGGCAACGTCCTTCCTGTACTGTACTACTGTTGTTGGAGCCTGTGGCAGTGTGGGGACTGGGACGTAACAAAAATATATTGTAGCAAATGAGACGTGACAGCATTTTTCCTCAGATATTTATTTGTAAACTACACCATTATATTTTTGGTAGTGGGACAAACTATGTTGATTCCAGTTATGTGAATGGACAAAAAGTAGATATCACTGTGATAATGCATCAAAAATTACTAAGAGAGTTACATTAATTTCTGCCACCTCCAACACATCCACGGGCAACCGGCACTACGTTTGACCTGGGGGTCAGATACAGAACACTTATATACCTACGCAGGGCATGACGCGCCAGCATTTCAACCTCTCCACTGGGTGAGTATACAGCAGGGGATTCCTACCTATTTTTAACCCAGTTCGGTGTTTCTTCTACTTGCAGGGATCCTTTCACTGTGAAGGGATAAAGAAGCGACAGGACAGGTTAAGGTAATAAGGTTTTGATTGGAGGAGCCTAACGGAGGGAAAAGATTAACAGTATAAGCAGAAGGTTTAGTTGTAAGGAAGACGTCAAGTATGTTGGAGTTCTCTCCAACGCTGTCAGGGATACGGGTAGGGTGCTGTACAAGCAGCTCTAGGTCATTAAGGATAAAAATATGTAGGCTCGTTCACCAGGTGGATTAATGAAGGGGAGAGGAGAGCCAAAGGTGGTGGTGAACATTGAAATCTCCTAGAACAGAGATGTCAGAGAAAGGAGGAATTGATAGAACGTGTTCCATCGTAGAAGTAAGATAGTCGAAGAACTTTTGATAGTGGAATTATGAAATAAGTAAACAGCACGGATATAATTAGTCGAGAATGACAGAAAAGCCGAAGCCAAAGAGTAGAGAATTCAGAAGAATTAAGTTCAGGAACACGAGAGCAAGATAGGTCGTTGCATACATATACACAACAGCCACCTTTGGCTTTGAAATGAGTATAGAGAAAGTAGGAGGATACAGAGAAGGGGTTTGCTGTCAGTTGCCTCAGACAACTGAGTCTCGGTTAAGAAGAGAAGGTGAGGTTTAGAGGAGAAGAGGTGATGTTCAACAGAAAGGTAAAGGCCGCGAATGTTGCAGAAATGAAGAAGTGAGTCAGTGGTTTCAGGCACGTTGAGTCATCACCAGAAGAGGGGTTAAATAAGGCATGATATATTTTTCACAACATCAGGTATGCTGTTCCAAGAGGTATACCGAATTTAAAGCAATTTCCCTAACACCGTCAGTTCTTTGGCTTTCTGTTTACATACTCTTGCAACCGTCAGATGAATTTATTCGGCACTGCCATGAGCAGACGATTTTTCTAAGCATATGTTTATAGGCTTCCTCATTGCCTTTACATATATAACTCACTGGTTGGTAGATTAACTAGATCAGGAGTGGGGGAATCTTTCTCCTATTAAGGGCCATAAGGATATATTTATAATTCGCGGGCCATACAATATTATCAACTTAAAATCAACTGTAGCCCAGTACAATATATATATATATATATATATATATATATATATATATATATATATATATATATAAATATATATATACACACACACACCATTATCTTTCTGAAGTTTTATAAATTCACTTCGACAGTCCTAAGAGGAGGAAATCTAATGATTACAGTAAAAGCCTATATGGTGAATAAAACCCACACTTGTAGACGAAGAATATAATTACCAAACAGTTTCGGTGGACACACGTAAAGAACTCTTCGGATTTTATAGAGAAAATTAAATCACTTGACTTTTTCTCCGGTAAAATGGTTAGCTTCGATGTTGATTCATTGTTTACCAAAGTTCCCATTAATGATGTTTTGGATTTTCTAGCTAACAAATTGCCAGAATGTGATATTGACTTAGGTATGCCAGCTGACAGTTTCATAGAACTTGTAAAATTATGTGTGACTTCGAATGCTTTTTCATTTAACAACAACTTCTACATGCAACGTTTTGGTATGGGTATGGGTTCTCCATTGTCACCCATTTTAAGCAGTTTATATATGGCGTATTATGAAACGGAACTACTCCCACGAGTTTCTCCCCCTCAACTCATTTGGTTTCGTTATGTTGATGACATAATTTCATTTTGGCCTTCAGCACTTGATAATTTTGACGAGTTTTTCACACACCTAAATAATCTTGCTCCCTCCATTAAATTTAAAGTTGAGTGGGAGAACGGGGGTGTTCTTCCCTTTCTTGATGTGCTGGTGATGAAGCAAAATCATTCACTTAGCTTTAAGGTGTATAGGAAAGCAACCAGTTGTAACTTGTTCATTCATTATTTTTCGTATCATCAGTCTGCCACAAAATTGTCTGTTATCTCATCAATGTTCCTTAGAGCCCTTAGAATATGCAGTCCAGAACATATACAAGAAGAAAACAATCTCATTTGGGAAATCTTCCAAAACTTAAGGTATCCCAAATGGTTCATTAAACAAGCATACCTCCGAGCTAGGCGATCTTACTACGTACCTAAAGAACCCACCACAGAAAAGAAACTTTTCCTCACTTTGCCTTATGTTGCAGACTTGAATATGTTAAAGTTAATAGGTTACAGTAGTGATGTAAATATAGCATTTAGGTATACCTCCACCATCAGAGCAATGTTAGTAAAGAACAAATGTACAACATATTCAGAAGCAGGCATATATAAAATTCCTTGCAAAGATTGTGAACTAGTTTACATAGGAGAAACAGGTCGTAGTTTGGAAACACGGATTAAGGAACACAAGTATGCCATAAGAACATGTAATTTAAATAATGCAATATTTAACCATGTTTGTGAAGCCAACCACAGAATTGACTGGCAAGGTAGCCATCTATTGTATAGAAGTCATGACTTTCGGAAACGAAAGATTATTGAAGCCATGTGTATCCAGAAATACGAGAATTTCAACCTTAGTGAAGGTATGTACAAGCTAGATCCAATAATGAGGTCCCTAGTGGAAATGTCCCTTCCTGCTAAGACACAGGTAGGGTCAGATAGGAATTACACCTGACCTGCCCGGTAATGTCCCCCCTGGGGTTTATCCCCGCTTACAATCTACCCCACCCCACCTCACCTTTACCCCCCCTTCCACACACACACACGCATAAAAAGGAACCCTTGTATAGTCAATATGTCATTCCCTCTCACTATCTTGACCACTGAAGATGGTGGCAGTGTCCACCGAAACTGTTTGGTAATTATATTCTTCGTCTACAAGTGTGGGTTTTATTCACCGTCTTTGATTATCACGCAAGAGTGATTCATCCAGCCAAAAGCCTATATGTAGATATCAGCACTTTTATGCCCTTTCAGTCCAGTCGGTATTTCAGGTTACCACTTGCTGGACCTATAATATAGCCACAGTGAATAAATGGTAATAGCTGGAGACCCTGGAGACCTGGCGGACCTTTGAGTTACCATCCAACTACGCGCTAGATTATGAATCTAGCAAATTTGGCTGCTTGCTGCCACACACCACAACAAATAGACGAAACTTTTTTATGCTGTGCTCTTGTCAAGACTTCAGTTCCTTTTCAAGCCCCGATTTGTGTATTCTATGGTGAGTTATGATATGATATTTGGTCAATAGTATCTTGAATATATTCAGAATACATAATGATTGCTAAAACCGAGCAGATTCATAAAACGTTTGTGTAATAACAAAATAAATTAGTGGGTATCACAATTACCATTAGCGAGCCGGTTTCGTTTTAGGTGTGTTTGTAAAACTGAAAGATATAAAATAATGATCAATTATGGTTTCGAAAGCACATTTTTTTCTCTCTTTTTTTCCTACTGGATTTGTATAACAGGAGTAACAGATCACTATCCACCACTGAACCCAAGCTAACAGTTATATATTGGGATACCAGTATATCCAATCAATAGTAAGTTATATAATTTGTCTGTTTTTCTCAGATAATAATTTACTTTTAAATTTCAATGACTAAGTAGTTTTATATTTGTTACCCCATCTGATCTAGAGAAAACTCGGTGTGCTACATCTATTGTAGAAAATGGTCCTATGTTTGAGTATCTATTGTATAAGTTTTATTAGAGCCATCGTACACTCTAGGAGGTCAAAAAAAAAAAAAAAAAAGGAAAAAAAAAGAACTTATAGTTTGCTATCCAGTAATCACACTGAGAGATAAATCTATAATAAATACCTGTTATGTATAGCCAGTATGCGAGTTACACAAATAAAATTCTGAATTTATTGGCACAACATACTCCAGATATCACATATTAAACAGTGAAGATGCATTATATTTTTTATATGTCAGCGCTTCGAGGAGGTTTAGACGAAGAAAGTTATCTGAAGATTTTGGATGAGATACCTTCACATTATGGCACAGACACAGAAGAAGAACGTGGCATAGACAGTGATAATAAAGATAGCCCACCACGTCTTTGCCATGTAACATCTGATCCATTAGCTCAAGCTCAAGGATCCTCATGTGAGAGTGATGAAGTCAGAAGTCAGTGTGTCATCTATATTGGCAATAAAGACACACCCTATCCACTCATACGCTGATGACTCCACCCTTCACCTTTCCATTCGGTTCTCGCAACGCCCATCTCAACAGTTACTTCAACAAACAAGGGATGAGGCTATGGCACACCTAATGTCTGACTTGGCTCGTATCTCTGACTGGGGTAAAAATAATATGGTTGTTTTTAATGCATCTAAGACTCAGTTCTTACACTTATGAACCCGACAAAATCTTCCACAGGTATACCCACTAATGTTTAATAATATTCAACTTAATCCTGCATCATTCTTGAACATGCTTCGGGTTTCATTTACTCGGGACTTATCTTGGAATGATCATATTACATCTCTTGTAAAATCTGCTTCCAAGAGATCGGGTGTGCTAAGCCGACTCAGCTCTTTCTTTACTCCTGCACAATTGTTGACTCTATACAGGGGTTTTATCCTCCCCTGTGTGGAGTACAACTCTCATGTGTGGGGAGGCTCCCCACATACAGCTCTTCTCAACAGGGTGGAGTCAAAGGCTTTTCGTCTCATTAACTCTCCTCCTCTTACTGACTCCCTTCAATCTCTGTCTCTTCGCCACACTGTTGCATCTTTATCTCTTTTCTATCACTACTTTAATGGTCACTGCTCCTCTGAACTGTCTGCTTGCATTCCTCCACCTCTACGATGGGCGCGTAGCACCCGTCTGGCAGCAAACTCTCATCCCTTTTCTGTCCAACTCTCTAATGCAAGAGTTAACCGTTTCCTCCCAGTCTTTCATTTATGCAACAGGTCAACTCTGGAACTGTCTCCCCCTGTCTGTATTTCCTGCTGCCTATGAGCTCCAGTCTTTCAAACGCAGTGTGTCCAGGCATCTCAAAATGATCGGATCTTGAATATGGCTCTTATTGTATTTTGTTTTTCTCTTGGAGGGAACTGTTACTGCGGGCTCATGGCCTTTGGTTCCTTCTCCCTCGGATAAAAAAAAAAAAGACATGAAACCAAAGAAGCTACTACTACTGATCAGGAACACCCGTCTGTTAGTACAAGTGACAAGGAACACCCTTCTATTAGATCAAGTGATGAGGAACACCCTTCTTTGAGTGACCAGGAACATGCAACTACAAGTGGCCAAGAACACCATTCAAGAGGACGTTGGAGAAAGAAACCTGAAGCTGCTCAGATTACAAGTATACTATTTCAGCCAGAGTCAGTGACTGAAACTGCACCTTCTTCTGTACTTGATGCCTTTCTAACATTATTTGATGAGGAGATTATCAATGCAGTTGTTTACCAGTCCAACCTTTATAGTATTCAAAAAGGCAAAGTGATAACTCTTACAAAAGAGGAACTCTATGTTTTTCTGGGAATCAACATCATGATGGGCTACCACAGGCTACCATCCCTGCGCCAATTTTGGGCAACAAGAGATGATATGGGTGTCAGACCTAGTCGAGATGCTATGCCACGTGATTGGTTTCCTACCATTCTCAGTAAACTACATCTGAATGATAACACTAAAATGGACCCAAATAAAAAGATAAGTTGTACAAAGTAAGACCATTAAGTGAAAGCTTGAATAACAGATTCCGAGAAATCAGATCTCCAGGTGAGTATGTCAGTGTTGATGAATCAATGATCCGCTTTCAAAGGGAGGTGCAGCTTCAAACAATATAATCCCATGAAGCCAATCAAGAGAGGCTACAAACTGTGGTGTCTAGCTGATAATGCCGGATACATTTACAGGTTTGATATATATACACAGGCAAAGGAGAAGACAATGATCCCATCACAAGGAAGAATGTAGTATTAGGTGGAGAAGTAGTTCTCAGACTGACTGATCATCTCCATGGCAAGAATCACAAAATTTTCTTTGATAACTACTTTACTTCTTTCCCTCTCCTGAAGACCTTGCAAGGAGTCAATATTCAAGCTTGTGGAACAATCAGACCCACAAGAAAGGATTTTCCTCCTATGGCAAATGACAAGAAGCTAAAAAGGGGAGACTGACTACAGGTCCACGCCCAATGGAATAACTGTATACAAGTGGATGGACAGTAAAGCAGTTCACATGGCTTCCAACTATCATGGAATTACAACCACAACTGTGAAGAGGACAGAAAAAAATGGAACTAAGACAGTAGTCACTTGCCCCCAAGTAGTAAAGGATTATAATGAAAACATGGGAGAAGTAGATAAACATGAAATGTTTCGGCAGCTGTATGGTACAAAAAGGAAGAGCATGAAGTGGTGGCATAGAATCTTTTTTGGTCTATTTGACATGTGTATTGTTAATGCATATATTGTGTACAGTGAAGCCATGCATCTCTTTCACTGTTAGAATTCCGAAGGGAACTGGCACAAGGGCTTCTGACCTTTGCTAAGAATCGTCGATCCCAAGGAGCTCCCAGGCGCAGATAAGTTTACTACAGTGTACCTGCTTCTGTTAGGCTCAGCAACACTGGGATCCATTGGCCAAAATTTATTGGTAAAAAAGGAAGGTGTGAGGTATCTTCCAAAAAAGGGGTACAATCACGACCAATATCAATCTGCAGTCACTGTGGAATTCATCTCTGCTGCAGTGCAACAAAGGATTGCTTCCCTGAGTATCATAACTAAGTTCTTGCTCTGGCAGTCCTAAGAATGAAGGAATATTAGTTTTATTTCCATTTTTTTTATTACCTGTTGGTATAGCAAGACAAGTACAATAGTTTATGTTCATAATGGAAATGATTTGCATAAAATTCAATATTTATGAAAAATCATATTCAAATGCCTCATGTTTGCAGCAAAATTAATAAACTATTTTCTTTTTATATCAAATTGAATGAAAATAATATCTTAGAACATAACTAAGTTCTTCCTCTGGCAATGCTAAGAATGAAAGAATATTAGTTTTATTTTCATTTTTTGTATTACCTGTTGGTATACCAAGACAATTACAAAAGTTTATGTTCATAATGGCAGTGATTTGTATCAAATTCAATATTTATGCAAAATTATATTCAAATGCCTTATGTTTGCAGTAGAATTAATAAACTATTTTCTTTTTATATCAAATTGAATAAAAATAATAAGTCTTAGAACATATAGGCTACATTAGAATAAAGTTCCTTTTTTTCTTACTGTACCTTTATACACCCGTAACTTCACTTTTTACCCCCCAAAAGCCTAATGGTAACCTGAGATACCACCATTATAATTTTTGCAGTTATTAAGGTTTTGTTAATTTTCTGGAATAAGTGTATTCCTTAAGTTCATAGGAAGGAGATATCTACAAATGGGAACGAAAAAGTAAGTCTTTCATAATTCAAGAGTGAAAGGTAATAAAAATAATAATAATAATAATAATAATAATAATAATAGTTTCGTTTTTAAAGGCTCCAACATGCTTGCATGCGTCGGCCTTGGTCACCTAATGGTGGCTGTCCATGCTGCACGATCCATTGCAGCCTCCCTGTTCAGTCACTTAACCCTGAGGTCACACTTAATGACCTCGTCCCATGTCTTTCTCGGTCTACCCCTCGTAACCCCATCCCCAATATTAACACTTCTCACCTTCCTCACCCAATTATCATCCTCCATCCTCTCCACATGTCCAAACCATCTCAATCTACCTCTCCTCATCACAACACCAATACACCCCAGTCTCATCCTACCTCTCAACTCTTCCATCGTGAACCCAGGCCCCCCCCCAGACCTTGGACGCAGGGACGCACTACACATCCACCTAATCATTGTCATTTATGTACGTCTGAGCCGGCGAATATCCTCCTTCACTGCCCAGGTCTCACACTCCTAACACATGCTGCATACAAAGACCCCTTAGCACGTAGGGAAAGTCCTCTCAATGTCAGGAGAGGCAAGAGCTCCCTGAACTTCTTCCAACCACTTCTCACCCTAGCCACAGAGCTAGCTCCAGCCCCACCTCCAGCACACATGTCTCCCAAATAATAAAACTCTTCCACACACTCAAGAGATTCACCAGCAAGTTCAATTCTTTCACGTCTGACAATCTCCACCTGCTCTCCCCGACAGGCAGTACACATAAAATCAGCATTATCTCGCAGTCTACCTCTGATACCACTACATCTCTTATGCACCCATTTATCACAAACACCACACAACATGGAATTACTTCCCATGCCCTTGTGGCAAACTGCACATGGCCACTCTCCCTCGTCTTTGACAGTACCGCCACCAACCCTAGATATCATCACTTTTGTTTTATCTGCATTTGCCCTTAAGCCCTTGTGCCCCATACCATCTCTCCACTTCCTAAGCCTTTCCTCTGCCTCCCTTTCGTTCTCTGCAATCAACACCAAATCATTAGCATACAACAACTCCCACGGGAGTCCGTTTCTAAAGTCACGTCAAATGGCTTCAGGTACCATGATAAACAACATGGGACTCAAAACTGACCCCTGATGCACACCAACATTCACAGAAAACCCATCACTCAACTCTCCATTCACTCTTAACTGGGTGTGAGCACCCACATACATAGCCATAACCACCCTAACCAGCCACTCCTCCAAGCCAAGCTTTCTCATTGCCCACTTCACCACCTCTCTAGGAACTCTGTCAAAGGCCTTTTCCAAATCAACAAAAACAAAATAAAGATCCCTTCTCCTACCAATATATTTTTCCTGAAGCTGTCGAACAATGAATATGGCACCAATGGTCCCCCTGCCTGGCATAAACCCAAACTGCATCTCATCAATATTCAATCTTTCTCTAATCATACCTTCTAAAACTCTCTCCATTACCTTCATTATCTGATCTAAAAGCTTTATACCTCTATAATTTCCTCTTTCCAGGGCATCACCCTTCCCTTTATACACATTTACAATTACACTCTTCAGCCAATATTCTGGGACAACACATTCATAAATAATCCTATCTATCAGTTCAGTGACTAACTTCACCCCTATATAGCCTGAGGCCTTCAACATTTCGGCAGTCAACCCAGACACACCTGCTGCCTTCCCCACCTTCATCCTGCCTATTGCCTCACTCACAGTAGTAGCATCAATCAAAGGCCAAGGGCCAGACACTGGATCTGCTGGCTCCAAACCTTCTCTGTCCCAGTCAAACTCCTCATTCAACAACCGGTTATAATGCTCTCTCCATTCATCTTTAATATCCTCACTGTTCACCACTACCCTTCCTTCATCATTCTTCACACACTGCTCACCTATAATATCCCGATTATCCCTCCTCACCTGACCTGCCACCCTAAATATCATATTTATCCTTTCCCCATGATTTAGGTTATCAAGTAAGAGTCTCTGTGACTCAGGCTTTGCCCTGTATACCTCTCCTCTAGCCCTACGCTTGGCAGCCAAATATTCCTTTTTGCTACCACCCTTCTTCCATTCCCGGAAAAGCCTTCTTTTCTCCTTAACTGCAGCTTCTACACCCTCATCCCACCACCAAGTTACTTTATGTCTTGGTGGTCCTCTTGTCCAACCGCATGTTACATCAGTAACTCTCAAGAGATTGTTCTTGAGGGCTCTGTACTGTTAATTAACGCCTTTGTCTACAACTCCCTGTTCAGCCACCACTCTCCTCAACTCACTATAGAAGGCATCCCTTACTACTTGGTTTTTCAGTTTCCATATTTTCCTCCTAGGTATATAAGTCCTCTTTTTCATCACTCGTTCTTTAAGCACCATATCACAGATCAGTAGTTTGTGCTGCTGCACACACTCCTCACTTCCTATAACTTTAACATCCCTCACTAACCCCTCCTATCGACCCTCCTAACCAGAAAATAATCTATCTGACTGCTATTTCCCCCAGACTCATCCGTAATTAACCTACTGTCTCTTTTCCTAGAATATGTGTTCCGCACAGTCATGTCCATTGCCTCCCCAAACTCGAGTATCCTTTCCCCTTCTGCATTCCTTATACCATACGCACAACCCCCATGCACTCCTTCATAACCTTGTGCTGTTTCACCTACATGACCATTTAAGTCCCCTCCCAAAACCACTATCTCATCATCCCACATACCACCCACTACACGTATTAAATCATCCCATAATAATAATAATAATGGCACTATTTATCACAGTCACAACAAATATAAGCAGCTGTAACAGTATCTCTTATGAAACATGAACATAAATACCATTATTTCTTTCTGAAAGCTAAATAAATTCATATGGATAGGCCTAACAGGAGGAAATCTACAGTAACAGTATTTATCGCAAGTATACCAGACTCTTGAGTCTACAACAAAATCAGATTAATAACTAATTGGGGACACTTACAACTTGGTCATATAATCTCATCCATTTGTATTATTATATGAGAGGTGATAAAAAGTAGTTTAGTACAATAATTTCAACCAACAGAACATACACTAGTGTAGTACAGTATTAAAAAGCTTTAGTTCTATTAGTATTATTTGCACGATGAAGGTCAATAACCAATGAAATGCTTTAGCACAAACACCATTTTATCCATCCATCCATCCATCCATCATCCAATCCTCCATTGCCCCATGAGGAGCGTAGGAGCCCGGGGCTAGGCAATTGGTCCCGACATTTAAGATGACAGTGACTAGCCTCAATCATCCTTGAGTGGCATTACATGAGTGTAACTTGCAATACTTTGGTGATAGAAACTCCGTGTACAAACAGCTAGATAAAGAGTTTATTATGAGCTCACAACAAAATAGTCTGCCCTTCTTGAGTGTCTGCTCTGAACTGATGCAGTAGCACCGTCTTCCCAGGCAAGCCCTGGGAAAGCGTGCTAGGTCAGCAAGTTTAGTGGGGGCATGTATGCATTGGGGGGGGGGGATATATACATCGGGAGTAGACATATTGTAGGGGGGGTACACTACTCCCCCGGGTAGCTGAGATGGTGTCTCCTGACACCAGGAGTTATATGGTGTTTGATTGTATTACTAAGGCAGGGTCGGGGAGGTTTGTACAAGGATAAGTATGATACAGGGGCAGTAGGGGAGACATGGCCATGTTTAAGGGAGGGAATTAGAAGGATATATACATATAAGATATACAAGGATTAATAGGTATGTGTCCAGTAAGGGTCGAAGGTATACATAGACATAATGGGGATTATACAATAATATCTTGATACATGATAAACAAGGAGTAGATATGAGAGTTCTTTTGTTGTTCTTCATTCTTTTTTTTTTTTTGTTAGTTTCTGTAGGATACACTGTCACTCAATAATGTATTAAAGAAATACCATCATTTTCTAGTAGGAAGAGTTCCTTTCACAGTTTGGTTAATTGTCAGATGACATTGGTAGTCACTGAATATGAGGGCACTAAGTACGGGGAATTTCTACGTCATATGTAGGGCGTACTCGCCTGTAGCAACTCTGATTTCCTGGAGTCGGCGTTCCATTTTCCTGACACAACAATGCACTGCACATATGATGAGTAGAAAACCTATGAAAACGATAACCACAGGGGGAAACACAACTGTTGGATGAACCCAGGAACGGCTGAAGCCCAGAGAAAATTGATTCATAATGAAGTCACTGTCATTGAGGAATGTTAGCATGCGCAAATTGGGGGAGGTGATGGTAATGTTGGCAGATGGTAGGGTTGAAGGCATGTCGATTGGTTGAAAGATCTCATAGGAGTGTTTACGGACAGCTTGGTGATAGCGAGTGGCGTAAGTGTTGACGGACTCTGATTTGACGGTACAATAGTCTGGTGTTTTGTAGAAACCACTAGCGGGGATGGGTCAGACAATCTTCGATTCTTTGCTGGCACTGTGGTCATCCTGGACATCGAGAATCCAGTTGCGACCGTAAATACAGACGTTCTCACTCCCAAACCAGACAGAGTACGCCTTTCCGCTCCCGTCGTCCACACTGCAAATACCACAAATCCAGCACGACTCACACCACTGAGGAATGTCGTTACCTCAACCGCCAACAGTCGGGGGAAGCGCCGCACCCGTATCGACCCAATATCACGTAGAACCAGAAACCCAACTCCCCATCCACCATGTTGGTCCCATAACATCCTCGGGTTTAGTCATTCTCGGATGCAGTCATGACATACCAACGTCATTCTTCTTGGACACAGGATCTATAGTAAATCTGATCTCCGACAATTCCTTACATCTTATTCAACGACATCACAACCACGTCAGTTTCCTAGAACCACCAGACATTCGCCTATGTGGTGTCGAAGGCTCAGAGTTCAAGGTTAAGGGAAGAGTCACCCTAGAAGTCAAACTACACAGAGATTTGCCCCCTATCCCAATTGACTTTCATGTCACTAATGACTTGCAGTATCCCGCAGATGCCCTCATTGGTTTCTCCACCATGGCACAACACTCCATTGCATTATTACCTGCCTGTGGTAGTATCGACATTTCTGGATTCCCAGTATACAGTATGGAATGTCCCCGTCCTGTCCTTACGATCAAATCAGTCCTTCCGTTACCTCTGTCCCGATCACTACCAAAAAGTGCAGACCAGCCCAAACCACCACCATCATCATCTGCGAATACAGAGATTATTCCTTTACTGACTGCGAGCAAGGACATAAATTCCTCAATGTCTACTGATACATCCTCTCAGCCTTCGGAAATGGCTCTTTCCTCCTCTCCCGACAACACTATCGCTGACTCAGACATGTCTCAGTTACCTACCTCACACAGTGTGAATGATCTTCTCCAACACGCAGAGACGAAACGTGCAGTAATGAATACGTGCACAATTTTGTTACCGCATGAGTTCACCAAAGTCTCTGTTTGTGTTGCCGGTGCGAAAGAAGGAGTGGATGTACTAACACTACCTGAGATGTGTTGTGTGAATGGCTTGACTTATGAGTCAGCGTGGTGCACAGTCTTAGAGGACAGTTTATGCTACCTGCACTTCCTCAATGTCACAAATGCTCCACTATAACTTAAAAGTGGTGTAAAAATTGGAGACTTCCTAGTATACCCAGCAGCCGTAAAGGTGTGCCAGGATTCCTCAATTCCTACTATTCAGACTCATGATAGTAAGCCAGTCAATGTATGTACTATTAACTCTACGGGATCCGCGCCGACATATTCACCGAATATGCTCTCACATCTCACTTGCACGGATTTCCCAGAAAATACGTCTCAACTCCTCGACCTTCTGACCTCGTACAGAAACGTGGTTGCCTTACCCAGTGAACCGATGGGCAGAACAGACCTTGTCAAACATACGATTGAACTACTACCAAGAACTCAGCCGATTTACATACCAGTGTATCGATTTCCTCACAGCCAGAGAAAGCAGACAGATCAAATGGTACAGAACATGTTAGACCAGGACATTATTGAACCCTCCGTCAGTCCATGGAATAGCCCACTTTTCTTAGTACCAAAGAAGGACGGCAACTTTAGACCAGTAGTCGACTATCTTAAGGTCAATTCTGTCACCGTTCCAGACCGTTTCCCGTTATCCGTCCTCACTGATTTGCTAGAATCCCTTGGTGAAAATAACGTAGTCTTTTCATCTTTAGACCTCCTCAGCGGGTACTGGCAGGTCGAAATGGAAGAGTCCTCTTGCCCAGTTACAGCTTTCAGCACCCCTTCCGGACATTTTCAGTGTAAGAGACTCCCTTTTGGTCTGAGAAATGCTCCTTCTGTGTTTATGCGACTTATCCATTCAGTCTTCAGCGGTATGATGGGACACTCTCTTTTTGCTTACCTAGATGATATCAATGTTGTGAGTAAATCCATCCCTGACCATTTTACCAAACTCCAGCAAGTCTTTGAACGCCTCCAGCTCGCAGGCCTGAAAATCAATCTCAGTAAATGTGACTTCCTGCGAAAGAAAATCAAATTCCTAGGCCATGTCGTAGATGCACAAGGCATTCATACTAATGAGGATAAAACTAAGGCGATTATTAACTTCCCAGAACCTACCACTACCGAAGCTGTACAAAGTTTCCTGGGCTTTAGTGGCTATTATCGTAGATTCATACAAGATTATGTAAAGATCGCCGCTCCTCTGACCCACTTACTCAAGCAGAATGTGCCCTTTGTTTGAACTAACGACCAGTCACAGGCTTTCCAAAAGCTAAAGACAGCTCTTGTAAATGCCCCTGTTCTAGCGTTCCCTGATTATACCAAACCCTTTCTTCTCTGCACAGACGCCTCAGGCACTGAACTTGGTACCGTTTTGATGCAACTCGATGAAGCATCAAGGAAGCGCGTCAGAGCATATGCTAGTTGCACCCTTATAACCGCTGACTGTAACTACATAGTCACAGATCTCAAAGCGCTAGCGATAGTCTGGTCTTTGAAACATTTCAGAGATATAGTCTATGGTTATCCAGTGCATATCCAAACAGACCGCTTTCCACTATGTGATTTGTTCAAGAACCGCAACCTAACAAGTAGGCTAGCTAGATGGTCCGTCATCATCCAGGACTTTAATCCCACTTTTCAATATGTACCAGGCAAGTTGAATGTAGTCGCAGACGCACTCTCACGTCACGTAGCAGCAGCTATAACATCACTGCAGCCCGAAGTAACTGAAAACACTACACTAAAGTCAGAAGTTGTTCAAAACTTTCAGCGCCAAGACCCCATATGGTCCAAGGTCATTTATTTCCTAGAATCTGGCGATGCCTCGACCTTACCTACTCTGCCAGTATCACTAGATGAGTTCATGCTAGATGATGATCTCTTGTACAGGAAAACACTACTAACAGGCAAAGACATGCCCAATCGCAAAGTACGCCAACTTGTTGTCCCCACTGCCCTGATACCAACGGTTCTTCACATTGTTCATAATACCCCTCAAGCTTCCCATCCAGGTAAAGACCGATGCTTGCGCCAAGCACGTCTCAAGTACTATTGGCCAACCATGCGCAGCGATATCAATGCCCACTGTGACTCTTGCCTCTCCTGCCACCGCCACAAAGGATCAACCGGCTTACCTGCACCACTCTTACAATACCCAATCCCGTCACGACCATGGGAAACTGTCTCAATCGATCTCTTAAAACTACCTCTCATGGAATCCGGCGCTGAGTACTTGTTCGTAGCGGTCGACCACTTCTCCCACTACTGTGTCCTCATACCCCTCTCCGACAAGACTGTGAAGAGCGTTGCACGTGTCTTTGTAGATCACGTAATTTGCCCATTCAGTACCCCTCATACCATTCTTACTGACAACGGTACAGAGTTCAACAATAGCCTTCTAGATGAGATCTGCCGCCGCTTTCATATCAGTAAGTGCAATGTCGTGCCTAACCATCCGGCTTCCAATGGCCTTGTAGAACACCACAACCGAAAAATCTTAGAGTGCCATAGACATCTAGGCTCCCATAGTTCGTCCTGGGATGACTGGATTCCCCAAGTGGCATCCTCAATCAATAGCTCCATCAATGCATCCACTGCTGAATCTCCTTTCTTCGTCCTCTTTGGTTTTGACAAGGACCTCCCATACTCTCTCTTATCCTCAAAGCCAGAACCCATCTACAACATGGATGATTATGTTAAACTAAAATTGGCCAACTTCCAGACAATCCACCAGTATGTCCAATCCACTTTGGCCTCCTCTCAGGAGTACATGCTGCAGCGCCAGCATAAATCCGCCTCTCCTATCACTATCAATGTAGGCGATCTTGTCTTCGCTCATTCCCATACGCGTTCCTCTAACTTGGATGACAAATTTACAGGGCCCCACCATGTCCTCACTCAACAAGGCAACAAATTTCACCTCCAGGACCTGTCCACTAAGGACACCAGATGGGTCCATGTCGATGACTTAAAGCGAGCACCCCGTGGCCTCGTGTTGGAAGAGTCACTTACACAGCTTCCTGACCCCCCTTTCCCTCCACACATCCAACCGCTGCCACCAAATGTAACTTGCAATACTTTGGTGATAGAAACTCCGTGTACAAACAGCTAGATAAGGAGTTTATTACGAGCTCACAACAAAATAGTCTACCCTTCTTGAGTGTCTGCTCTGAACTGACAGAGTAGCGCCGTCTTCCCAGGCAAGCCCTGGGAAAGCGTGCTAGGTCAGCAAGTTTAGTGGGGGCATGTATGCATTGGGGGGGGGGCATATATACATCGGGGGTAGACATATTGTAAGGGGGGTACATGAGCAATAAACCCCAACCACCTCTTGGATAGAATGTACACAGGCTCAATTCGATTGAAGTGCCTTAATTACCCACTAAACCACCAGATGCCATAATTTGGTTATATGGTTGCCACCCATCGTAGAAAATGGTTTCCTGGTGTACAGGAAACCATTTGGCTTGTCACTTAGTGTAGAGTCACTCATAGGCAGAAGGAGGAGGACAGAATGAAGGAGAGAAAGACAGAAGAAAGAGTGTAAAGTCAACCGTAGGCAGAAGGAAGAGGAAAGAATGAAGGAAAAACAGATGAGGACGGAAGGAAGGGAGGAAAGGGCAGACACCCAAAGCAGCACTACGTGGAGTGAGTGAATGGTGAGCGCCCCCACCGACCACAACACCACTGTATCAGCTGGGGTAAACTGACCTTAATCCTTCCAATTAGCCATTAGGCTCACAGTACATGGGTCCCCATTACATTGTGCTATCTCATCACAACCAGAAGTGCGGCCTTCTTCAGAACAGGCTGCATTGTTCTTAACAGATTTAAATGCTGCAGTTACTTTCTCATCAGTATGAAAACCGTCCGATGTAAGGTTGATGTTCTTAAGGTAATAAATCATGTGCAGTAATCCATACAATGTTTCATTTTTCAGACTAAAACGTTGGCAAGGTTTGGTATGGTTAAGTTTACTATGAAAAAAAAAAATCAACAGAAGCATTAGAAAAGGGGAGTGATAAAAGAGTGGATATTACTACACTGAGGTTTGGGTAACAATGAAGGTTAGCTGCATTTTCCTTGTTACAAGCTATATTCCAGTATTCTACACACTTGAGCTAACTAGACAACTCCTCCATCAGGTAATGATCTCTCCATTCTTGATCAGTTAGATTTTTCTCAGCAAACTGTGGCAGTTGAGGTATTACATTGAACAAATTTGATAATGGCTGTGGCTGCAGGTTTGCAGCATTCCTTGGATCTAGGCACTTTACTAGGTCATGGATGGGCTCTTCTAGAAAAAACTTGCTCTGGATCTGTCTGAAAGATTCAATTAAAAATTGCCTACAGGTGGTATAAAACTTATCTACCTCCTCAGGCTTACAAGTGGTCTTAAGTTCATTCACTGTTTCCATTGCTGCCACACCTAGGTAGATATTTTCAGGGGAAACCATACTGGCAGAAAACAAATAATGATCTGGTCTTACAGCAGCTAGATCACAATGCTTGACATAAGGTACACTCATGAAATCTGAACAAATATTCCTCACAAGTTTGGCAACCTTCTGTTTAAGACAATGAAATTTGGTGTTTCTGACTGAAATTGTGTACTAAAGCTGTTGAAGCGTGACAGATTGTAGGCTAAGAATTCTAGGTAAGCAATGGAAACTGAGCTCTTGCACTATTGCATCATTAGCATTAGTTGGATCATTGAAAGATAACTCAGTAAAATATAGGTTCAAAGCATCCCACTGTTCCAGCAACTTGTTAACACACATTTCCAAGGGATGCCGTCTGCTTTGTCCAGGTGCCAGTATTTTATGTGGTTCAGCTCCAACAAAGTCTTGAAAATCCATGAATGCGCTGTCACTTAGAACTCAAGCTGAAATGTGTGAAAATGTTACGACAGAGATCTTCCAAAGGTTTTGGTAATTTTAGACATGCATATGATGCACACAAGTGAATTAGGTGACAAGAACACTTTACAAGTATCACGTTTGGTAACTCCTTAAGTAAAGTTGCTACAAAATGTTTACCACCCATGATTACATTTGTTGTATCAGAGCAAAAAGATATTACATATTCTTGTGGAATACGTTTCACTGTTAAAACTTTTTTCAGTACTTTAAAGAACCCGTTTGCAGACGATTCATAGAAATGCACTTTTGATCACGCCCTCTTCCCAGTACTGTGCTATTATGCTCATTTGTTTGGATGTACTCCTGTCAGTCGTCTCATCAACAACAATAGAAAGCAGTCTCTGCCTAAGAATTGCACAAAGTTCATTCTGGAAATGTATCCCCCAAACCTGGCGTATGATATTTGATGTTCTTTGTTCACCCAAGCACACCATTTCAAGCACAACCTGTTTAGGAAACACACTTTTCAGCAATTTTAACATAAGTTCACTCACAGACACAGGTAAAAAAATGCTCTGAGAGAAATGCACACAGCCTTAATTCAATCTCTCGAGCAGCTCTTTCCAGAGGGTCATTGGCAGTTACAAAAGAATCAATGGATTTGTTACTTGCGTGTTGTAATGATTTTTGTGTCTGGCTGACGGCATGCATCATAATATCAAATTTACTACTTAATATGTCTGAGTTGCAGGTGGCACAATAAGCTAAGTGTTTTGCTTGTGTGGATCTAGTTGATCTATGTAACCAACCAGCAAATTTTGGTTCAGCCTTTCATGACTCCGTCCATTTTTGCTGATAAATTTTCAATGAAGACTCTGGACCTTTAACCTTTTTTGGCGGTGTTGCGGGCGATTCGTCTATCACCCATGATGGTGAAGTAGGTTCTGAAAAAAATAAAAATAAATAAATAAATAACAGTACAATATGATAGTACAGGCCTCACCTAGCTAGTTGTCATAAATATTTTCAAAATATTTAAATAGAAAATGCATTTATGATGAAGAGCACTGTACGGTATTATTTTGGAAATACACCCAACTCACGCTGAGTGAAATTCTTATGTTCGTCATTTAGTTTAAGAAATTTTAATCATGTTTTCTTCTACATACATCCGTCGCAAATGCACTTTTTAGTATTTAGTAGACAAGGGGTGGGAGTGGGGGTTGTTCAGCTCGTAGCTCCGTCTGTTACCGAATCTATGTCCAGACTAGATTAAATTACCGTAGGTTAGGTTAAGTTGGATTAAATTAGGATAGGTTAGGTTAGGTTAATGTAAATTAGATGCAATGAAAGACTAAGATAAGAGCTGAAGACCCCCCTCCCCACCTTATTATGTACGAAGAAGAGCACTTGCGACGAATGCTTATTTGAGAGAAAATGCTATAGAATTGCATAAATTCAGCAGTGACCACATTAATTTCAATGTCCGTTAGTTGGATGTATTTCCGACAATTTACGCACTGTACATATGAGTTACTTGAGAGGAGCATGTGGAGTGACGTGGAGGGACAGGTTGACGAATGAAGAAGGGAAGGAACGCTGTGGGGTGGATGTGGATGTGGTTGAGAAGATTAGGAGAAATACACTGAGGTGGTTTGGACATGTGAAGAGAATGGAGAATGAAAGACTAACTAAGAGGGTGTATGTAGGTGAGGTGGAGGGAGGGAGAGGGAGAGGTAGACCGAGGATGAGGTGGAGGGATGGAGTTGAGAGGTATATGAGGGAGGGAGGGGTGAGTTGGGGGGAGGGTAGTCAATTGGTGGGTGACAGAGCGACTTGGAGGCGTTTTGTCTGCGGCCACCCTTTGAGGGATTAGGGCGTCGGGCTATAGATAGATAGATAGACATATGTATTCGTCTGGTTCAAGCTACCAGTGCTACCATTTCATGTCTTATGGTAGTACTTGGTAATGCAAAAAAAAGTAAAATAAAAAGTTAACTACATTTACATTATCCATAATGATGCACCACTCTCAAGTACTGTATTAAAGAGAGAGAGAGAGAGAGAGAGAGAGAGAGAGAGAGAGGTACAGTAATACAGCACACATTACAATGAAATAGTTTTTCTTTGGTATGAATTCTCAAAAGGACTCTTCTCTGACTCATCACTTGGAAAGAGGTTTTGGTTCTGTTATCATTTTAACCCAAATAACAATTACGAAATTTTGATCCGTTTTTTCAGTATTTCAGACAATTCTAAGACACTTTTCTTGCATGGAATTTTCGTTGCAAATTATTACCTGTCTACTCTTGAAGGTTAGGTTAGGTTAGGTTAGGTTAGGTTAGGTTATTTTCAAGAGTAAAATAAATATAATTTGCAGCGAAAATGCCATAGAAGAAAATTGTCTTAAATTGTCTAAAATACTGAAAAAACGATTCAAAGTCACGTAATAGTGATTTGGGTTGAGACGATAATAATAGCTTTTTTTTTTTTTTTCCACTGCAACTTGTCATGACTAGCCTACTTTTTATTAAATTTCCCATTTGTGTGCAGTACATCTTCCGTCACACACTTCACAGTAAATGCTTTTTCATTTTGTAGTATTGTGTGCAAATTAATATATACAACTGTTCCAATCGTATTCTGACTGGCAAAACATTGCACATGTTGATACCCTGGTAGATCACTGGGTGTACAGTATATATTAAAGTTTAGCGTTGCCATACCTCCAGACTTTCCCGGACATGTCCTGCATTTAAGTGTCAAAATCTTCATCCGGGAGGAATTTTAAAAATTCTCCAAAAGTCCGGAATTTCAGCTTCCATCGCTTTTTCTCGAAATATTCAATATATTATTAAACTTTGTAATGACGAGAGAGAGAGAGAGAGAGAGAGAGAGAGAGAGAGAGACTTTCGTTGTTTTCATCAGCTTGTAAAGTGTTGCAAACTTGGCTGGTTTAATGCTAGCAGCTAGCTAAAAAAATCCTGCCTTTTCCTCTTGTTCAGCCACGATTTTTTTTTTTTTAAATCATACTTAGTGTTGTTATAGCCATAAAATAAATGGTAAATGCACACAAATATTGGCTTAGTGTTCATTTTTACACTGTAGCATTTGTTATTCTTACGATCTTATCCTGCATCTAATGCGTTGTTGCATTTTACAGTCATAATGTTGCCAGTTCTGTACTTCGCCTTTTTTCCAATATATTGTAAACAAACTAAAGAATGGCGCTTCAATCGGATTGAGCCTTTGCAGGTTTATATCCAAGGGATGGCTGGGGTTTATTGCTCACGTCATGCCACTCAGGGATGAGTGAGGCTGGTCACTCTGATCTTAACCCTACTGTAGATAGGAAGACGTCCCTTCTGACCTCGGGATAGGAAAACCTGTGCCAAGTGGCTATACTGAAGGAAAAAAAATTATATATACACATACAAAGATGTTTTATTTAAAACTAATGGATCTGAAATACTAATATAACTCCTGTGGAGACCAGATGACTAGGAACTAATAAAACTGAGCTAAAATAAATACCTTTATAAGTTATTTGAAAAAAAAGAAAATAGTGAAGGAATAAAAGTAGTACTGACTTATTCTCTTCCTGAGATACAAGTACATGGAACTGATCAAAAAAGCTACCTAAACCTATAAATTTAATACTTACATATCACACAGCCGGCCTGCCAACCCTGGGTTCCACAGGAAACTGGGTGCCTGGCATAAATGGAAACAGGTAATAAATATATACACCGCTACCCTCAAAGCACTCAGTCAATGTGTCAGGCTCCTGTTGTGGGTCCTTGTGTGGTGTAATGACGGCCGTCACACCACCACTAGGGTCACTGGTACACTCAATCAGTGTCACATCACCCACACTAACATCACGGGTTTTTGTGTCACCCTGGAATTCCACTGTGGTGTCAACAGTCCTGTTGAACTCCTCCAACTTCGGATACTCTGCCAGTTCTTCGTCTGACAGGTATCTTGTTCGTTTGGGGCCAATGACTACACACCTGTAAATAACAATTCCCAGTTACCCATTATTCTGGCCACCACTGACCCCTAAAACCACCCCATTACGGGGTCACTTCTACACTAGGTCAATTTCCCATCACCCACAATAACAATCAAAGGTTTCTTTGTCACTCAGGGGTTCTAATGTGATGTCAACAGTCCTCTTGAAATACTTCAGCTTCAGAATATTCTGCCAGCTCTGTGTGGGACAGCTACCTAGCTCGTTTTGCCTCCATTACCTACACAAATACACTAAAAACCAAAGAAAACCATGTATACTATTTTGTACTGAATATAGTGGGACATGTTACACGAATGTACATTGTCATATTGTGCCTAAAAAACTCAAAATGTGCGTTCAAGTCTTTGACCTTGACCAGAATGGCCCTCCTATCTCTTATTTTTTTTCTTTTACAAAAATTATACGCTACAGGAAGACATGTGCCAATTGGATACACAGGTACTCACCAGAGAGTCGACAATGGCGGGAACTTGAGCCTGCGGGCAGAAACAGTATAGGCTGGCTCAGGACTGCTTGATGTAGAGAAAAAAGTTGCCCATTACCCATTATTCTGGACATCATTAACTGCGAAACTTAGAAGCACCCTGGCCATGTATCCATATGGCACAGGTCTTCCTATCTAGGGTTAAATGCCAGGATGATGGATCATAGATGGATGGATGCAGTACAGTACCACTGATATATATATATATATATATATATATATATATATATATATATATATATATATATATATATATATATATATATATATATATATATTATGCAGAGTATTCTGGGTCCATTTCCTTGAACTTTGATACGGGCACGGACTTGGGTTCTTTCGTTCTGGACCAGGCTAGAGCATGCAAGCAAGGGATAGGGCTCAAACACGGGCTACCCAGTCTTACACGTATATTACCTTATAAACAAATACAGTGGAATATACACAATTAGTACATGAACAACACTATGGCACCAGTACGGTATATTGCACAACTCTATATATCAAAGGGGAGACAGGTATTTTATAGGGCTATAACACTTTAAGTTATGACTAATATAACACATGGGTCATAACATTATAATTCCCAATGTCACTAACCAAGGAAAACCTGCCACGCTTCACCAGATTATTTAATTTTCGATAAAGTCGATCTACTAAACTCCGTTCACTTTATGTGCCCTCTGTGTCACCAGAAGGAAGGGAGAAATTATAACATTATTTTAGTCACTGCTACAAGGAAGAGAGGCTGTATTATAGTAGCGAAAAATAAAGAAATGGTGAGCTGAGTCAACCATCTCGGTTTGGGGACGGTTATTATTCTTTCCTTCCTTAAATATCGATAAGCTTTATTTTACATGCATTTCATGTATTTGTCAATCAAAACAAAATAAACAGTGTTATGAGAAACAAGTAACGATTCTTCATTAAGAAATATTAGCACGACACGGCTGAAGATCGTACCTTTACGATTATAAACAATAACAAACGTGTTACTACTGCCCCGGTGGACCTACTGTACAAAGATCATGGAAAACCGTTGCAGAGAAAAATGGACAGTGCTTAGACTGAAGTATTTCCTGAAGTCTAGAAAAATACCCTGTTCAGGGTACACCAATGGCGTGTTGTTTTTACTTTTTGTACGGTATTTTGGAGCCCTCGACGTCGTCAGATTTCGGCTGGCGGTCTCGTCTCTGTACAATTTCGGCTTTAAACATTGTACAATTTCCATATGAAAAACTTTGTAGATTTTCTTCAGCATTTTGGAGATGAAGCATTGTTCTTTTATAAAGCTAAATTATACTCCCCCTGGGGGTAGGGGGATTTTCAAGAATACTCCCCCAGTATCCCTGCTTGTCGTAAAAGGCGACTAAAAGGGTTGGCGGAGGGTTAGTGCCCCTCCCCGGAAAACAACTAACTAAAAAAACAAACAAGAAGCCTCGGACAAGGACTGACCAAACGACGACGACCCAGGACCGGACAAAGGACTTGGTAATGAGTACATGGAATGTAAGAGGAGCGAATGATGAGGTGAAAGACAGAGAGATTGTCCAGGTGCTTGAGGATGCGAAAGTGGATGTATGTGGAATAACTGAAACAAAATGGAGAGGAGAAAGTGTGAGAGAAAGGGAGTATGGATGGGGTATATGTGCAGGAGTAGGTGAGAATGAGAGGGCAAAGGAAGGAGTATGTATAGTTGTGAGTAAAAGATGGAAGAGGAGCATAAGACAGTATGGATCAGTTGGGTCAAGGATTGTGTGGGTAACGTTGAAAGTTGGAATACAAATGTGGGCGATTGTGTGTGTGTATGCACCAACGCAAGATCGTGCTAGAAGAGTGAGAGAAGAGTTCTGGACAAATGTGGAAGTGTGCATGGAAAAGTTTGGAAGGAATGAGAGAGTGTTTTTGACTGGTGATATGAATGGTAAAGTTGGGAATGTGAAGGTGGATGGAATAGTTGGTGAGTGGGGTGTGCCTGCTGAGATAGATGAGAATGGGAGTGCGTTAGTGGACATTTGTGCTGGGAGGGGGTTGGTGATAGCCAATACCCTCTTCAGGCATAAAATGATCCACAGGTATACATGGCGAGTGATGAGAAGGGTGGGTGGTGAACTGAATGAAAGGAAGGCAATGATTGAGTAGGTGTGTGTGGATGAAAGAATGCGAAGATGTGTTAAGGATGCAAGAGTGTATAGAGGTTGGGGGAGTGGACTTTCTGACTTGGTGGTGGCCAGAATTAGAATGCAAGTAAGATGAAGGAATAGAAGAAGGGAAAGACGAGAGGAAGGAGTAGTTGCAAGGAGAGTGGAAAGGTTACAAGAGGATGAGAAAAAGGCAGAGTATAAGAGAGAAGTGGAGGATCGATTGGGCAAATATGAATTGGAGCAGATGGGAGACGTGGAAGGTGTGTGAACGATATTTACAGAAGAAATATGTGCAGCATGTGATGTGGTGTGTGGAAGGAAGAGAAGACGGAGGGGGGTGCAAGTGTAGGACTACATAATAGATAGATAGATAAATAGATAGATAGAGAGACAGATAGAAGCAGGAAGTCAAATGATGAGAAGGTGTTGTGTCTGCGAGAATCGAGCAGTGCTAAACATGCTTACACACTCTTAACACTGAGGAAAGCTGACGACAGCGGCCAGTAAGGAGATGATGCAGTTAGCTGTCAGCAGTCCTCTCGTGAACAAAGATCCACGAGGAACACACGTGACACACCCCTGCTACACCAGATTTTAGGAAAGAGAGTTTAGGAGACAAGCGACCCTAGAGAGAGGTCGAGACGGAGATTAGCCTTAGAACAGATAGAGAGAGAGATAGCGAGACAGGGAGGTAGCTACCCGGGACTTATACTCTTCCCATGTGAGAGACCTGTTTAATATTTCCAAGACAAATAAAAATAGTCCCATACTATTCTTTACCTCTCCCGTCACTACATGACATCTGGTGGGGAAGCTACTACAAGATATAAAAGCCGCTCGACCACAAGTCTAAAATATACTTCTCTACAAGTAACTACAAAGTCTTTATGACATTTGTCTAAAATATACTTCTCTACAAGTAACTACAAAGTCTTTATGACATTTGGTAGCAGCGAACGTATACGAACCTCATCTACGAATCAACATTAAATTCCTACAAAATATCAAGATTGAAAACAACCAACAACATCAGCTCCTGACAGTATTCTCTCCATCCAGCCCCCTCCGTCTCCCAGATCATTACGCTGATGCAGAGGTCAAGAGATCACTCGACGCCTTGCAAGTAGCTTAACGACAAACCAGCAAATCTGCGGACATCGTCTCCGAATTAAAAGCAAATTTCTACAAAAGCAACCGAGACCACAAGATTAGCTTCAGTTCTACATTAAATCCTACAAAATACAGCCTACAGTGCAAATAGTCTACAAGTCTACGACAAATCAGCGAACTGCAGCCATCTACAATCAACTACAATTAACAACTCTACGTCGTCTGTATAATCTTCTACACGCACCTACAAGTAGCGGCAGTCTTCATCCCACAACGAGTAAATCACTAGAGAAAAGGACCGAGAAAACATCGACATAGAAAAACGGAACAAACAAACGAAGAGTGAGACACGACTCACAACTCATCTTACTCACTCGTCTTCACTCAAGTTACTCATTGCTACTCATTCACTCACCACAGCTACCAGTGTGGGAAGCCGACGTCACCATGTGCTGAGATGACATCACAACGCGAGTCTGCCATGCCAAGCAACGTGTGACTGACACCAGGCACTTCTCACCCACTACTCATTACTCATTATTCACATAGCTCCTACTCATACTCACTTATTTTCACAGTTAAGTTGGAAATTCGACGTTCTATGCTGAGGTTTGCCTGGGACAGCCGTTAACCACTACAAATACCAGGCCATGGAGTTTCCTGAGTAATATCGTCCATCAACACACCACTAGAATTATCAAGAGATCTTCAATCAAACCTGTATTTTCTTCCGAGATCGACTTTTGTATCGACACACCTCTACGATCTGTATCAAGTGGGTAAAATTATACTTGCTCATTTCTTCTCAGTGCTAAAATTAGCTATATTCAACTTATTTACTCATCTAGTTTGCTAGGACATAAATAAACAAGAGGCGTATTTCATAACATCATATCTTAATGACAGGAATATTTTCGCCACCACCCACGTTAATACCAGATGACACACAAATTGCCACAACATCAGACTCACAATTAAGAGACAGCCCACCCATTGTACAACCCTCACCACACGTTAAAGATAAAGAAACAAATACGGGAGTTTCGGATGATGAGTGGGAAACCCCTTCAGACATAGAGAGTGACGACTTTGCAGCTGCCTTGCATACGTATGCCAATATACTTAACAGGGTTCACCGGTCCGGTCATACATATTCCACCATTCCCTCACATAACGATAAACTCGTACAAGTTGAATTAACAGGGCAATCATTAAATATGAATCAAGAACCAAATACTGCTGATCTAAAAACCACACCTCACGTTTTTGTGTATCACGAGGATAAGACTGCCCCAAAATTCTCTGGCACAGACAAAGATCGCATTGATGTCATTTCATTTAATCAGTCAGTGCGAACAAATGTTCATCAAGCGCCACATACTAGATGAACAAGAGAAAATTGCTATTTTTTCATCTTGCATAAGCCAGGAAAGATGTCCAGCAAGCAATTTATTGCGCTCCGATAAGCTACATCGTGCTAGGACATATGATGAATTTAAAACTGAATTTCTGGAGAAATTTTCTGGAGGTATGAACTTCTTACCAGGTATAATTCCAGAATTACATAAAATTGTAGATCTTGTAATGGAGCACACTACAAACCATGTGCTCAGTGAAATAACTGCTGATGTCTCCACAATCAAGAGAACCCTATTAGCTACTCTGGAGAATTCTAAGTGGATAACAGATGATGGAAAGATGTCCCCAGACCTCGTCGTGGACATCATTGGTTATGTAGCTGCCTTGTGTAAATTACCTGATAGAACCCTTAAGATCGCCAAAACGATCGCGTACACCCCAGGAATGTGCTTACTAGACTTAATGAACGAGGTAGAGATGCAGTGCAGTAAAGCAGGTGTGGTCGACACACATGCACATTCTGGTAGAATCAGGGTACCTGAGACAGTATCAGCTGTGAAAACATCTACACCAACCCCAAACAGAGAACAAAATCGATCGCGACCAGAAATGAGGCAGCCCAAACAAACAAAGACGCCTAGACCTCGTTCCCACTCGCCTTCCTACAGGCAGTTTCATAAGTTTTCGCGCAGCCCGAGCAGGTCTCACGCCATAAACAACACTTCTTATGGGAAATCACCTCGTAGGTCACAGTCAAGGGATAGGTCCATTCTGTGTCATTACTGTGCAAAACCAGGACACACAAGGTATGAATGCTTTATCAAGGCAAAAGAGGACAAGCAAAAGACACAAGGATTTGGTCCTTACTGTAGGCATCATAGATACCAAGGGCACTGGACTAGTGATTGCAAAACAGTAGAAAAAATTGTGTCTATGTTCAAATCGGGGGAAGACCAAGTCATGACAAAAAACGAACAAACGTAAAGAAGGACAAGGTTAAACTTCACATAGGAGGCATGTTGGGAAATGAGTGTATCTTGATACCAGCGGTATGTGAGGATCAAAACGTTTCCTTATTTTTAGATAAAGGCTCTCCAGTGAACTTAATAACACATGAAGAACTAAACAGAATTCTTAAAAATAAAAAGAAAGTAACTTTTCTGGATGAAGCTGATTTAGAATTATACACAGTAGATGGTCAAGAGATTACAGTAAAAGGTATGATAAGATTAAATCTCAGTTTCACAGAAACTACAAGACCATTCTCTGCATTGTTCTATATCGTTGAAAACTTAGCAATTAAAGCTCATATGTTACTGGGCTTAAGATCCATGAGAACTGAGAACATAACTATACTCCCACAAATGAATGGAATAGACTTTGATAATGAAACCCTTTCAGGCACAGTCGCGCGATTCGCGTGATGTCGGCTTGCATTCCGCCAGACACAGTCACGCGACTCGCGTCCTTAAGGCCCCTTCAAGGCCCAAAAATATTCGTCAGAAAAAAACTTATAGGCCGATTTGCGTGATTTTTTGGCGCGTCTTAGGGTAGCCAAGGCCTGCTGGAGGTAAGTCATTGGCAACACTGCTTTGCCTTATCAGCCTCAGCCCGCTCCCTCCAACCTCAGTGTTTGTTGAGCAGTCAGCCAGTGATGTTTGACAGCTCATGGTTCCCTTTAAATCGTCCATAATTCTCCTCCTCTTGCCCAAGGCAAAGACCCTATTGAATCAGTGAGATAATACATTGTTTGTGAACATATAGTGATGTGATATTGTTGATGGAACATTCATATATGTATTGAAAAGCAATTCTGGCCGTTAGCAATCGTTGGGCCTTGGAGCCAGACACATGGTCAGTGTAGCGGGGTTGCACCACTCCACCCCCCCGTAGGCCGTATGGCGTGAGTGGAAATACGTATATAAATGAAGCCAAGGCATAAATATATATTGTGTGAAACATACTGTGGATGGCTTGGTGAAATTATGGAGCCAGCAAGCGTTATGTGTGGCATGAAACAAAGTGTTGTGAAGGGGCAAACCTGAAGTTGGGAGGGGAGAATTACCGGTGTTTTTAGGGCTGGAATTATTGTGATTCTGATAGTGTAAATGCGTATGGAATTGTATGAAATATACGTCAAACAAGCTGCGAGTTTCCGTGAACGAGTGTGGTGTGTGTTAAAAATAGCGTTGCCTCATACTCTCAGGGAGAAGCTGACTCACACACACACACTACATAACTCCTTATCTTCAAATCCCTGGTCTAACTGGATCAACACCCCTGGAGGAAGTGAGTTCTGCAAATTTTGTTGATATATGTAATAATCTATTACCATTACCTCTCACACTTTCAGACAAATATCCATTTTCTCCTACAGATTACACATATGAAAGAAAGTAAATCTCCACAGCAGTAACTATAGAAGAGTTATGTTTATGTGTAGTAGGTTATAACAATAGAAAAACATCCATGGAAGATGTAATAGTCTGTACAGATAGGGGAAAAAAAGTTAGTAGCATAGTCTTCAGGCCGGTGTGCGAGGAAGAAACAGTGTGTGTAAAAGTTGGTAGCGATCGGAAGAGTAACCTCACTTTGTCGGCCAATTACTCGAAAACTATTAGACTTATCGATTTCCTGTTACAACCATCATCAATACCACTAAATTCTACGTAAGATCAATACCAGAATGTAAGCCTTTGGTAGCGTTTTGGGGGGTAAAAGGCGAGAGAAATGTTTTTGTTCCTAGCGGTTGTTGTGTGACATGACAAGCGCTCAGAGTAATAACATCATTTTGTCGGCCAGTTACTCGAAAACTATTAGACTTATCGATTTTCTGTTACAACCATCATCAATACCACTAAATTCTATGTATGATCAATACCAAAATGTAAGCCTTTTGTAGCGTTTTGGGGGATAAAAGGCGAGGGAATGTTTTTTTTTTCCCTCGCGTTTGTTATCAGTGACATTCGCTCGGAGTAATAACCTCACTTTGTCGGCCAATTACTCGAAAACTATTAGACTTATCGATTTTCTGTTACAACCATCATCAATACCACTAAATTCTACGTGTAATCAATACCCGAATGTAAGCCTTTGGTAGCGTTTTGGGGGGTAAAAGGCGAGGGAAATGTTTTTCCTCGCATTTGTTATCAGTGACAAGCGCTCGGAGTAATAACCTCACTTTGTCGGCCAATTACTCGAAAACTGTTTGACTTATCGATTTTCTGTAACAACCATGATCTATACCACTAAATTCTACGTATGATCAATACCAAAATGTAAGCATTATGTTACGTTTTGTGCGATAAAAGACGGTGGAAATGAGTGTCTCTTCCCGGCTGTTACCATTGAGAAAGGCTCGTAGTAATACTCTCATTTTCTCTGCCAATTACTCGGAAACTATTGGACGTATCGATTTCACGTTTGAACCATGATGAAGAGCAGGAAATTCTATATATGTACAATACATAAAAATGTAATATTTCTCATAAGAATTCGTGGTTACGTAGACGGGAACATTGCGTACGCCATGCGCGCATCACGAAAGTCAATCACGCACGGAGTGCCTTGTACTTTTTTTTTCGATTTACTCGAGAACTATGAGGCGTATGGGGTTTTCCCGTCACAGTGGGAAAGCTGGATAATGGGGGCATATTACTATGTAATAAAAACGTTAGGTCCCTGGGAAAACTTAGCTCTCAGAGGTCAGTGAAAATTTTTCGAAAATGGCTCTCAGTTTTGACCATTTTCTCGAAAAGTATACATCGTATCTAAACCAGATTGGTTTCGTTAGAAAGCTGATGAAATTCTCTATAAAAAAATATTAGATCATTTTCCTGTAGGATGGAAAACATTCAAACGGCGATGTTGGGAAGTCAAAAATGTTTACTCGACATGCCTTCCAGGGCTCATAACTTTCTGTGCTGTTGTTTTCCTGTGTTTTGGTCATGTTTATCAGATAGAACAAACATCCATGCATACCTGGACATAGGTTTCATGGGAATACATTGATTTTTGGGGGGCGAAAATAAGGCAAGAATGTGTTTCATTCGCTCAAATTTGCTCAAATTTGCCGCGCGCGCGCTCACCGCCCGGGCGGCTTCGTAGTCGTAATTCCGGGATCAGAAAACTTATTGAAACTTATCGTGCGCGAAAGGGTTAATAGAGGAAATACTTTCAGAGCCCTCACCGATTGGTAGAAGAGAGCCAAAAAGAATTGGTAATATTAAAGGCTTAAACAAACATACACAAAGAGATGAGTGTATAAATCCACTTACACCAGCAACCCCATCCTCCAGAATCAGTGACCCAGATAACAGTACTGATTTATCAATTTTTCCAGCCCATCTCACTAATGATTTGGTTATACCACCTAATTCATACATGAAGGTTACCATAAAGAGCAAATTACGGAATAGTACTGTTCTTGTCTTAGAAGAATTATGTAAAGTAAAGGGATTGTCAGTAGAAAACGCATTATGTCATACGAACGACGAAGGGCTAACTCAGATATTCATTATTAATCACATGAATGGGGAAGTTCAGTTGAAGAAGGGAACTTGCATAGTTAATATTGAAAAATGTTTCGCCCCTGTGAAGGAAATAAATATTGGTGGAGTAACAAGTGAGATAAAATCTACGGATAGAGAAAGAATAAAAGAGAATTTAATTCACTCAGGTGAATTTGACGAAGAAAATGATTTGTTAACCCTGCTGGAAACACACAGGGACACCGTAGCATTGCCCGGAGAACAATTAGGGTGTACTAACTTGATTAATCACATGATTAATGTGCACCCAGAAACACCACCAATTTTCGTACCAGCTTATCGCATACCACACTCCCAACGTACACTTGCAAATCAGTATGTCGATGAAATGTTAAAGCTTGGAATTATTGAGCCTTCAGTTTCTCCGTGGAACGCTCCCCTTTTCTTTGTGCCCAAGCGAAATGGAGAAATGCGTGCGGTAGTAGATTACCGTAAACTAAATAATCACACTATACCAGACAGATTTCCCATGCCATTGCTAAGTGATGTTCTACAGAATATTGGTCCTGAGAATAATATATTCTCGACCATCGACCTCCTAAACGGATACTATCAGATTCCGGTATCTCAGGAGTCACGTAAATACACTGCCTTTTCAACAAACAGAGGCCATTATCAATATACAAGAATGCCAATGGGACTGAGGACAGCCCCCGGTACGTTCCAGCGTCTTATGAATTACGTATTGTCCGGAATTTTAGGACAAGGAATATTTGTTTATCTTGACGATATTATTATCGCAACGAAGAATATTAAGGATCATCTCAGGAAATTAGACTTACTCTTACAAAAGCTTAGTGATGCTGGATTAAAAATTAAACTTTCTAAATGCAAATTTTGCTTTAAGGAAATAAATTTCTTAGGCCACAAATTAAGTTCTGATGGTATTCACACCACTGATGACAAAATACAGGCAGTGAGAGATTTTCCTGAACCCACTACGACTGACGAAGTTAGACAATTTTTAGGTCTGGCTGGGTACTATAGGTCCTTCGTACCACAGTTCTCTCATATAGCCTTCCCTCTATTCCAACCACTCAAAAAAGATGCTGTATTCCATTGGGAAGAAGAACAAAAAAGGGCATTTAACAATCTAAAAATTAAACTAACAAATGCACCTTGTTTAGCATATCCGAATTACACGAAATCATTTCTTATTTGTACAGACGCATCAGTTAAAGGATTAGGGGCTGTACTGATGCAGGAAGATAAAAGAGGAAAGAATCAACCAATTGCATTTGCCAGCAGACAAACAAGAGGTGCGGAGAAAAATTATAGCACTACAGACTTAGAGGCGCTTGCAGTGATTTTTGCATTACAAAAGTTTCGAGATTTGGTATATGGTTACGAAATCCACTTATTCACCGACCATAAACCACTGGTGGGTATGTTTAAAGAAAAACTCCTTTCTGGGAGGAGAGCAAGATGGAAATGTACAGTTGAAAACTACAATGTACAAATTCATTATATACAAGGTAAAATGAATATAGTAGCTGACGCATTATCTAGGAACCCGAACACAATTCAGGTCGCGGCGTTAGATCTCAAAGGAAATATCCCAAACCACGAGGATATCGCAAAGGCACAAAGACTTGACCCAGTATGGTCAAAAGTAATATACAAGTTAGAAAGTGGAGATGACATACAATTACCCAAACTTCATGTCCCACTTGAACAATTCACAATGGTCAATAATACATTATACAAAATTAACTCTAAACAACCAAAACGCCAAAGAAATACTAACCAGTTGGTAGTACCTAATGACATGATACCCCAAGTATTACGAATGATACACGACAGCCCACATGCAGGACATCCTGGAAAGGATAAGACATTCAACCAAGCCCAGCTATTATATTACTGGCCTTCATTACGAAGAGATATAAACAATCATATAGACAGATGCGAATCATGTGCGAAACACAAAGGATACCCAATCACACCTGCACCGATGGGTAATTACCCAGTACCACATCAACCATGGGACGTTGTCGCTGTTGATTTACTCAAGATGCCATTATCATACAATAATAACCTATACTTATTCGTAGCAACGGATCATTTTTCCCGTTATGTCATTTTAGCTCCAATTAAAGATAAGACAGCAGAGACAGTAGCAAAGGCAATAACAGATAATGTAATATGTCGCTTTACTACCCCAAAGGTATTAATAAGTGATAATGGAGGAGAATTTAATTCTGAGATCTTACAAGAAATATGTAAACAATACAACATCAAACAGGTTAACGTTTTGGCCTATCACCCAGCATCGAATGGGTTGGTAGAGAGACAAAATAAAAAGGTATTAGATGTGCTACGACACATTCTCAGTGAAAATTATGCAAGCTGGGATGATTGGATTCCCAGAGTAGAGGCCTCCATTAATGGGTCTATAAATAAATCCATTGGTGACACACCACATTTCATTATTTATGGCACAGATAAAAAATTACCATATGAGCTCCTAGAAGGTGACAGCATGCCTATATACAATTACGATGATTACTCTAAACTCCGTTTACGTGAATTCCAGGACATTCACAAAAGAGTGAAAAAACAATTAACGATGTCCAAGGAAGAAATGACGGAGGCATTTAACAAGAAGGCAAAAGATTCACCTATCAGCTTAGGAGACATTGTTTACGGAGTCATTCATACGAGAGACAATAAATTATCCCCTAAATTTGAGGGCCCATACAGAGTAATTAACATAAAAGCAAACAAAGTTTTAATTAAGTCACTTTCAAGTGGCGAGGAAAAACAAGTTCATATTGACCATTTAAAACGAGTTTCAAGGGAATTATCACATAATTATTCAGCCTCGGATACAACCGAACAGGTGAACGTACCTCAAGAAACCAAGCAAGAACACAACAATGATTACAAAAAGAAATTAAGGTCATATACCAAACAATCGAACATAGGTGCAACTATTCCAATGAAATCTACAGTACATCATTTACGAGAATTAAATATCGATTTAAACTCCTTCTATAAATGAAATAACAGCCAACCGTAACGCACATCATCACTATCATCAACCACAGCTTTATAGGAAATTAATAGATTTTTTTTTCGGTAGGTTACGATGAAGGGACTTATGCTATGGATTCTCCTATACATAGTAAGAGTATATGCGCACCTAGACCCCAAGCATATAGTACGACAAGGATGCCTCATAGCTCCAACGGCCACGACTACAATCGTCAAGGACGTCATGAGTACTGAAATAAGTCTAGATTACTTGTATGACTTACCTACTTATCTAGAAAGACTTGCGACGCCGATGCGAACTCTGGACTTCAAGATAGGGAATTATGTTTCACAAGCACATAACACCAAGGAAGTGGATGAAATGGTGAAGTTAGCGAAATGGAAACTAGAACAAGCGAAGTCAACTATGCTCGTCATGATCCAAGATCTCCCATCTTATGGAACGGAGGTACTGAGCGACAGGAACAATATCACACGTACTCGCCAAAAGCGCGGTTTGTTCGATCTGGGCGGCGCAATTCTTGGGAACATCTTTGGATTGGCTACAGAGGATGACCTTAAGGAAATAAACAACAAATTTAATAAGATAGCTCAGGTACTAACATACCAAGATAAATTCATCACAGGACAGAACTCAGCAATGAAGACAATTGTGAAAAATCTGAAACAAGCAGAAAACGTAGCTCTCGAGAGTGTAGATAAAATAAATGAATTAGAGGGCAACGTTACTCTTTTCCAGCACTTCTCCATCATCACAGAACATACTGACACGATTCTACTACAATTAGAGAACACTAGAGATCATTTCAGGGCACTTATGCAAGGAATTTCGAATGCTGGTGATGGCAAGATCACAAATGACTTACTCCCAGTTCATGAGCTACGTCAGATAGTTAGTCAAGGCATACATAAACATAAATTGAAGCCATTGTTCCGCAGTAGGGAATTTATGCAATATTACCCGTACTTAGAAGCAACACTAACACCAACATCAGTGATAGTTCATGTACCATTCATCACTGAAGACCTGTTCACAGTATACCAAATACACCCCTTCCCCTATAGAAACAACAACACTTTGGTCATCATCAACATAAACACAGACACCGAACTCATCATGGTCTCCAAGAGACGAGACACTGTCACTTTCGCAAGTGAGTCAACGATTGAGCGAAAGTGCCGCACATCCTTACATGCTGTTCATCTTTGTCCTGCGTACATTTTCACGTTTCAGCCTACTAATACAGTCCCTTGTGAAATGGCTATCATCAGCAATAACAATATTCATCATCATTGCAACTTCACTTTTGCTCCAGATAAACTTGTACACCATCAACGCATTGGACACTCGCAGTTTTTTTATTTCCCTCATAACACATCAGTTTACATAGTCTGTCCAGATATACCACCATCTCATACATCAGCCTCAGGATTATACATAGCACCAGACTACTGTGCGGTATTTACACCATCCATGTCTACTTTTTCCACCATCAATCACTACGCCATTATCAACCATACACACAAACATTTCCACCCACTGCCTAATATGAACTTAAACATGAGCACAAGTATTAAGCTGACTTCACCTAAGTTTGAAACTATGCAGCTGATCAATGAAACAATGAAGCCCTGGGAAGATTTGAGTTTGAGTATGTTCAACCCATATTACGTGTATAGCCAAGCACCTTCTGTCTTTATAATCATCTGCATTGTAGTTGCAGTATTGTTGTTCGCAATGCACAGAATGCATGTAAGAATTGCTAATTTGGAGTCATTATTTAGTGGGGGGAGAGTTAACATCACAGTTAACCACCCTGAATGAAGTGTATATATTTTGTATATGGTATTAATTATATATATATATATAAATATATATATATATATATATATATATATATATATATATATATATATATATATATAATAATACTAATAATACAAAGAAGAATGACCCATATATGACAGACCAGTACCATTATCTTTAAATGAAATATTAATAACTATTACAATAATCTTAATTTTAAACTATTTTTATTCTTGCATGTATGCATTTCACTATAATATCCCAAGTACATACTGTATTACAGTTAAATAATTTACTTTAATGCATTTATTCAAATATGTATACAACTTATTTAAAATGTAATATTACTGAATAATCACTATTTACTATGAATAATATATGTATACAATATTCATACAATTATGTTACTTTACAATATTATGTATTTCACTTAATTAGCTTATAAGTTCATTATAATGTGTATGTAGTATGTATTAATATGTTATAACTATTAAATGTCGATGGTACGCCATTTTCGCGCGGCCGAGCAAATGTAGGACTACATAATAGACAGATAGATAAATAGATAGATAGAGAGACAGATAGAAGCAGGAAGTCAAATGATGAGAAGGTGTTGTGTCTGCGAGAATCGAGCAGTGCTAAACATGCTTACACACTCTTAACACTGAGGAAAGCTGACAACAGCGGCCAGTAAGGAGATGATGCAGTTAGCTGTCAGCAGTCCTCTCGTGAACAAAGATCCACGAGGAACACGTGACACACCCCTGCTACACCAGATTTTAGGAAAGAGAGTTTAGAAGGAGACAAGCGACCCTAGAGAGAGGTCGAGACGGAGATTAGCCTTAGAACAGATAGAGAGAGAGATAGCGAGACAGGGAGGTAGCTACCCAGGACTTATACTCTTCCCATGTGAGAGACCTGTTTAATATTTCCAAGACAAATAAAAATAGTCCCATACTATTCTTTACCTCTCCCGTCACTACATGACATCTGGTGGGGAAGCTACTACAAGATATAAAAGCCGCTCGACCACAAGTCTAAAATATACTTCTCTACAAGTAACTACAAAGTCTTTATGACATTTGTCTAAAATATACTTCTCTACAAGTAACTACAAAGTCTTTATGACACAAGGAACAGCATGGTGGACTGAAGAGGTGAAACAGGCTGTGGCACAAAAGAATAAAGCATACAATGAATGGATGAGAAATAGGGGCGTGGAAGAAGTTGAGAGGCGGAAGAGAGAGTTATATGTAGAAAGAAAGAGAGAGGTGAAAAGATTAGTAAGAGAGAGTAAGAAGAGAGTGGATGAGGAATTTGGAAGGAATTTGAGTGTAAAGTGGAGAGACTGTAAGAAAATGTTCTGGAGAGAAGTGAAAAGAGTAGGACAGGGTGGAAGTGAAGTTAGCAGGGGAGTGAAAGATAAAAATGGTAGATTACTAGTGGAGAAGGGAGAAAAAGTGAACAGATGGAGAGAACACTTTAAGGAATTCTTGAACGTAGAGGATGGAAGTAATGCGAGTATAAGTGGCTGGGGAATGGCTGGGAGAAGGAGGGAGGTGAGAAGACAGGAAGAAATCAGTAGGATAGAAGTTGTGGAAGCACTGAAGAAAGTTAAATCGGGGAAAGCCCCAGGAATTGATGGAGTGTGTGGTGAAATGCTGAAGCATGGGGGAGAGATAGTGGTAGAATGGATGTGGAAGATGTGCAGATTGGCCTGGGAGGATGCTAGAGTCCCGGAGGATTGGAAGTCAGGTATAATTATTCCCTTGTACAAACGAAAAAGGGAAAAAGAAGTGTGTGGTAATCATAGGGGCATTTGTCTTCTTAGTATAATAGGAAAAGTGTATGGTAGGATACTTATAGACAGAGTTAGAGAAAGAACAGAGAAATTAGTTGGAGAAGAACAGGGAGGCTTTAGGAAGAGAAGAGGTTGTGTAGATCAGATATTCATTCTTAGATCTTTAGTGGAAAAGTTTCTAGAGAAGGGAAAGAAGTTGTATGAGGCTTTCATGGATTTGGAGAAAGCATATGACAGGATGGATAGACAAGGATTGTGGAAAGTGTTAAGAATATATGGAGTAGATGGGAAGTTGTTGAATGCTGTGAAGAGTATGTATGATGGTGCGAAGGCTGCAGTGCGTGTGGATGGTGAACTAAGTGAATTTTTCTCTTTGAAAGTTGGTTTGAAACAGGGATGTGTCATGTCTCCATGGTTGTTCAATCTGTACATGGATGGGGTAAGAAAAGAGGTACAAGGTAGGGTAGTGGATGTTGGAATGGCCCTGGTGAGAGAGGATAGTGTTTGGAAACTCCCTGTACTATTGTTTGCAGAGGATACTGTGTTGTTGACTGAAGACGAAGGGGAGCTGCAAAGCTTGGTGGATGAGTTTGAGAGAGTGTGTAAGAAACGGAATCTAAAGGTGAATGTAGGGAAGAGTAAAGTGATGGTCTTTGAGAGAGGTGAAGTTAGTGAATGTACAGCGAGGTTGGATGGTGAGAAATTAGAAAATGTGAGTACGTTTAAGTACTTGGGTAGTGTGATGAGTAAGGATGGAGGTTTGGAGGGTGAAGTGCTTGAAAGGGTACAGCAGGGAAGAAAGGTTGCTGGTTCTTTGAAAGCAGTGATAAGAAACAGAGAAGTGAGCATGGAAGTGAAAAAGTTACTACATGACAGTATTGTGATACCAACTCTAACGTATGGAAGTGAAGCTTGGACATTGTTGGAAGGACACAAGTCAAGAGTGAGAGCAGTGGAAATGAGTTATTTAAGAGGAGCCTGTGGAGTCACGTGGAGAGACAGGCTGACGAATGAGGATATAAAGGAGTGTTGTGGTGTGGATGTGGATGTGATAGGAAGCATTATGAGGAACACACTGAGGTGGTTTGGCCATGTGGAGAGGATGGAGGGTGAGAGACTGATGAAGAGAGTGTATATGAGTGAGGTGGAGGGGGGAAGAGGGAGGGGGAGGCCGAGGATGAGATGGAGGGATGGGGTGGAGAGGTACATGAGAGAGGGGGGTGTGAGTTGGGAGCAGGGGAGTGAAATGGCGGGGGACAGGGCGACTTGGAGGCGATTTGTTTGTGGCCACCCCAAACGGGATTGAGGCGTCTGGCAATAGATAGATGGATAGATATGGGTTTCAAACAAAAGGTGCAGCTAGAGACTTGTAAATATGTGATGAATGCTGTCACACCCGATGTGCTTTCAGGGCTTCTATAGTAACGTTTTCCTGCATTTACCGCATTAAAGCATATCTAGGAAATTAGCATAATTACTAAAAAATAATATCATGAAGAACTTACATACGGTATATCATTAAATATCATGGGAGAGATTTTTAACCCCTTAACCGCGGGGCGTCACTTTCATGACGCTCAGGCGCAATGGATCATACCGTGAGGCGTCACTTTTGTGATTCTGTGTTATTTTGAATTCTCCCGGGCTTACAAGTGGTAGCTTGTATCATCTATCAGTACTGCCAATGTCGAACACTAGTCAGCACTCGTAATCTCATCTGTACTCCCATCCATTGTTGACAATTTAGACATTTTTCCCCATTCTGGACTCCCCTTCCTACCTCCCCTCCATTGCCCTCTCCTCTCGCCTGCCTGGCCGCGCTGCGCTAAGTAAATCTTCCCCGGAATTTTCCACTGATTTCATCCATTGAAATAAGCCCTATGCCTTTTTCTTATACAAAATAATATATACAAAAAAGAAATAAGGTAAGTGATAGTGCCATACACCTGGAATTTGCTAATTATCACCTGACAACACCTCACGTGCACTCGTTCGCTAATTTCCCCCGGTAATTTCCCCTTGAAGTATGCCGTATTATTTATTCTCGTAATAAAAATATATGTATGAAAGGAAGGGAGAAGCCTAAGTGATAATTACATTCACCTGGAACTACCTATTTTTTTATGTATTGTCGAGATTTCCTACCAATCATTTCATAGCATGTAAATTAGCAGCTGTCACCCTATTGACCTTGTCAACCCTTGCCTGCCCATATACGCCACGGGAATCAGTTCCTTGTCGTCCTCTGAGGTGAAACCATGTCGCACTCGTGCTCCGCCATTTCTGCCGCTTCTGCGCCCATTGCAAAGGGCCTTGTGACCTCTACCCCTAGAAAACCTCGTGTGGGAAGCAGAAATGGACTTAGTGACTCGGCAGTGGAATGTGAACTGGCAGAATTATCTATGATAATGATGGATAGTGACTTTGATTCTTCGGATGAATCGTGTGATGAGCTTTGGGAGGAAATCATTACAGAAACTCCTAGTACGAGTGCTTCAGTGTCCCAAGTTATACTTAGCTCCAAGGGAAAGGAACCCTTAGTGCAGCAAGGGAAGGAATTTGGGAAGGGAGTAAAAAGGCGGCGGGTTAGCCCAGGAACAATGACCCCGCATGACCCAGTCCGCCATGAGTCCCAAGGTGAATCACCTCCCCGCTCCCCCAGCCCCACTTCACTAATTTCTTCCTCATCTTCAGCGGAATTTTCTCTTAAGTCTTAGTTGTCAGAGTCTCCACCAGCATCTACAGTGATGGCAGGCCATAGGGGAAGAGGCAAATCCCTGACTCATCATAAAAGTAGTGTAGCAAGTAGAGGAAGGGCAACCTAGGGTCAGTGAGAGTGACCTTGAAACAGCCCAGTCTGCCTCACAGCCACCCTCCACCCTCACCCACCCTACACCGCCACGACAGGGAATCCTGGACGCCTTAGTGTGGACGGAAGGTTCTGATTTCATCCCCGAACATCTTAATTTTGACGAGAGTTCCTCAGGGATACAGCCTGCCTTCACTCTTGACGAGGATGCTGAGTGTGTGGACTTCCTTTTGGCCTTCCTCGATGACGAAGCCATGCAGCACATATGTGATGAGACAAACAGGTACGAGTCACAACGTGCTGCAAGTGGTGCAGGTGCAGCGAAGATGCAACAGTGGACCGTGCTGGGAGTGCAGGAGCTGTATGTGTTCTTCACCCTCATGCTTCTCATGCCAAACTCAAAGATGCATGAGTTGGAAGAATACTGGTCCATGGACCCCTTACTACCCTCACCCACCTTCAATAAGTACATGGCCAGAGATCACTTCCGGAACATCATGGGAAACCTGCACTTCACCAACAACAATGTACCTTCCCAAACCGACCCACTCTGGAAGATCTGGGAGATTCTGAGCAGAATGAAGGATAAGTTTGTCGTTCTTCCACCCCTTTCAGAAGGTTGTCATAGACGAATCCTTGGTTTTGTTCAGAGGACGTCTTAGGTTTATACAGTACATTCCAAGCAAACGCTGTCGCTTTGGAATCTAGTTCTTTGTACTGTGCGACTGTAAGACAGGGTACATCCTTGACTTCGTCATCTATTTAGCTAGCACTCTCGATCTTGACAAAATGCACCCCCTTGGCTTCTCAGGCTGTGTAGTGAAAGTGCTGCTTGAAAGGTATTTTGGTGCGAATCATGTGCTGTATACTGACAATTATTATACAGCACCGAAATTTGCTAAATATCTTTCAGAGCACGGCATCGGCTCCTGTGGCACTGTGAAGAGCAATTGTGCCCACTTCCCCAAATTCCCAGAGGTAGGAAACTCGCAGTGAGGAGACGTGCACCTACACAAGTCTGAGAAGATGCTGGCAATATGGTGGCATGACAGGAGGGTCGTGCACATGCTCACCACAGTATACAAGGGGGAAATGAAAGACAGTGGGAAGGTCGACCGTAGGACAGGCGAACCTGTGAGGAAACCTGATCCTGTCATAGACTATATCAACATGCGGGTGGTGGACAAGTCCGACATGATGATTGGAGAGATCGACTGCCTCAGGAAGAACACTAGGTGGTACAGGAAAGTTTTTCTGCATCTCATAGACATGACGATGCTGAACGCCCTCATCCTCCTGTACAAGATGAAGGTAAAGCCACCCAAGTCCTCTCTGAGGTTGTTCGCCAGGACTTGTGTTCAGCAGCTGCTTGAGAGATATAGTAGGATGACAGCAGCAACTCCAAGGCGCCATGCAGTAAGACTTCCCGACAGACTTGAGCAGAGGGCGTACATGGATCGGGACAGACTGGTGCAAATGCCTGCCACAACCAAGAAGAAGGCTGCGATCCGCAGGTGCCAGGTGTGTGCACATACCACCCGACGCACACCTGAGCACAAACGCACCTCTTGGCAGTGTGCTGAGTGCCAGGTTCCTCTTTCCATTACCTGCTTCTTTGATTACCACAGCCTGAAGCAGTTCTAAAAGTGCAAGTGGAAAAAGTAAATAATGTGTAAATAATGCATAAATAGCAAGTGAAAGCAATGGATGTAAATATGATAGAAGTGTAATATAGTTTTATAAGTTATTGCAAGTGACAGTGCATTACATAGTGTAAGTAAAATAGAGGTGTAAATATTGAAAATACAATATAGAATGTAAATAGAAATGTAAATAATTAGTAATATAAGAATATGTGTACAAATACTTGAAATTATGACAGTGAAAGTGAAACCGTGGCTCTCTACGTAATTTTACTGAAAGAGAAATTGAATGCCTACAGTGACAATGAACTACTATTACTGAAGGAAACTTATGGATAAAGACTGAAGATATATACAAGTGTTATATAGTAATAGGAATATAAAGTGTGGGTGTTTTTACGAGTAATAAATGACAGAATACCAGCGGCGAACGAGTGCAAGTGGGAAGGTCATATGCCCTCGTAATTTTCATTGCTTTCACAGTGTTTCTTTTTGGAGTATGGATTCCAAACTATTTGAAAATCATAGAATAGTGTTTCTAGTGATGATATCAGGCTGTGGTAATCATATTACGGGTTGTCAGGTTGTAAAGTGGAGACTTCATTACCCATCTTCAGAGGTCTCCACAAGTCCTACGGTACTCGATGAAGGCTCAGCAAACATCCCAGGAGAAAGCTGAAGGTATGTGTCATATGCATATTTATTTTTAATATTCTAGGACTAATAACTGATTTTTGGCAAATATTTTTAGAGAGTCTGTCGGAGCGCGAATATCCCCGTGGGACACGCAAGTCAAGCCAAAACAACCCTGCGGTTTAGGGGTTAAAGATAATGCGATCTGTGGTCTCTGCATGAGTGGCCCGACTTCCATATTGAACTAGCTGGCGATCAATGGCAACTCTTCAGTTAGTGACAGTGGGATTTGGGGCACAGGGGTGTGGGGCACAGTATTTCACACAGGAGGTATCACACAGGGACAATGGTATACAGGGGTCACAAATATTTCACAAGGGTCATGACATTACACATGGGGCACAGCATTATAGTAGGTCACACACAGAAGCGATACTGGGGTTACAAGTATTGCACAGAGGCCATGATGGTATGGACAGGACACAAATACTGCACAGGAGAGGTACACCACGGGGTCTATGAAACGTTAAGGGGGTCACAGTATTACACAGGGGCACAACACTCTGGTCGGGGGGGAAATGGGGTTCACACAGGGTCTATAGCACTATGGATGGGACACAAGTGTTGCACACAGTCGATGGCACCAAGGGTGGGTGCAGGGGCGCACAGGGACTAGGTTGCTGGTAAGCACAGGTGGCGGCCCGATGTGGGAAGAGGGCCGTCAGGAGGTGTGTTCCCAATAGGGTCACAGGTCGTGGGCAGCATGGTCAGGATTCTGGTGTAAGCTGGAGGGCGGTGTGGTGGGTGGCCTTTTCCTAGCGGGGGCCCTGTGCGTGTGATGGCACTCTGGACTGGGGCTGAACAGGGCTAAGAGGCGCGCTGCACAGCACCTGCCCTTGGCCGTGGTGGGAGTCTTGGAGGAGAGTCCTGGCTAGTCTGGGCCTGGGGTCTGCTGCGGGCCACCCCTTGAGATCTGATGCCTGTGGTCTCGCAGGGAGGGAAACGCCATCAGGGGTTGTCTGCAGCCGCTCACCCTTGGGGAGTCCGTCAGCTGCTGGGGGCGTCGGGGGCTGGGCTGCAGGGACAGGACACCCAGGCTCATGATAAGTCTGCTCCAGTACTCATTGATGGGGGCCTTATTGGGGAGCAGTCTCCACCCTCTGTAGAGGAGGGGGAGCAGGAGGGGCATCTCACTTGGCCTCTGGGGGGGCAGGTTGAGCCAGGGACTGCACCCTCGTAGGAAGCCTCCAGGGTAGTGGAGGAGGGACGACCACTGATCTGTCCCTCAGCCTGGCAGGTCCATCGTACCCTACTGGAACTCCGCTCCGGGGCAGAGGAAGGAGGTCCAGGGAACACCCCTTCCGCCTAGCAGATCCAAGGGATGCTAACCAGGCTCCCTCCCAGGGCAGTGGACGAAGGAGGTCCGAGGGACACTCCTTCAAGCAGACAGGAGTACACTGTTGGGGGAACATTTGTCCCGGAGACAGTAGGAGGAGAAAGTCCAGCGGACTTTCTGGCTTCTGCGGCAGGTCCGATGGACTCTACTGCCCTCCTGCTGCCAGGGAAAAGTGCAGCTGGGGGATGGCCAGTGGTCTCTTCCTCGGTTGCAGGTCTGGTGGACTCTACCACCAGCCCACTGCACTCCTGGGGACTGCAGGCGAAGGTCATCTGGCTGATGGTCCGAGATGCCTGCTCCCAAAGGTGGGTGGCAGAGGAAGATCAGATGGATGCTCCTTCTACAGTAGATCCAGTGGATACTACTGTGCCACTGCTCCCCTGAGGAAAAGTAGGGCTTCGAGCACCAGAAGTCACTCTTCCTCTTTTGGAGGCACGTCCGGTCGACTCTGCTACCAAGGGCATACTTGAGACTGTTTTAGAACAAGTCCCACCCCGAGTCTGGCGAGCGCCATCCCCGTCAGAGGGTAATGCACCTGGTCGATCCACTTCCCATGGTTCTGGCTGAGTGGAATAGGGGCATAAGGTAGCCAGGGATATGATCCGGTGTAGCACGGGACACCTATAAGCCTCACCGTGGCCTCCTCATAGGGTGGGTGTCACCTCCCCATGTCCTCCTCATGGGGTGGGTGTCACCTCCCCATGTCCTCCTCCTGGGGTGGTGGTGTTGGGGGTCGCTCCGTCAGGTGGGTATTTCAATATATCTATTTTTTTTTGTGAGGAAGAAGGAACCAAAGGCTGCGAGCCCGCAAAATTATTTCTTCCAAGAAAAAAAAAAATACAAGAGAGACCCAAATTCAAGATCTGATCATTTCGAGATTTCTGGACACACTGCGTTTGAAAGACTGGAGATCATAGGAAGCAAGAAATACAGACAGACAGAGACAGTTCCAGAGCTGACCTATTGCATAAATGAAGGACTGGGAGTAACAGTCAACTATTGCATTAGAGAGTTGGACAGAAAAGGGATGAGAGTTTGCTGCTAGACGGGTGCTATGTGTCCATTGAAGAGGTGGAGGAATGCATGCAGACAGTTCAGAGGAGCAGTGACCATTGAAGTAGAGACAGAAAAGAGATAAAGATGCAACAGTACGGTGCATAGACAAAGGTTGAAGGGAGTCAGTAAGAGGAGGAGTGTTAATGAGATGAAAAGCCTTTGACTGCACCCTATTGAGAAGAGCTGTATGTGGGAAGCCTCCCCACACATGAGAGTTGTACTCCACACAGGGGAGGATAAAACCCGTGTATAGAGTCAGCAATTGTGCAGGGGTAAAGAAGGAACAGAGTCGGCTTAGCACACCTAATCTGCTGGAAGCAGATTTTACAAGAGATGTATTATGATCTTTCCAAGATAAGTCTCGAGTAAATGAAACCCCAAGCATGTTCAAGAATGATGCAGGATTAAGCTGAATATTATTAAACATTAGTGGGTATACCTGTGGAAGATTTTGTCGGTTGATAGGTGTAAAAACTGAGTCTTTGATGCATTAAAAAAACAAGATTATTTTTTACCACAGTCAGAGATACTAGCCAAGTCAGACATTAGGTGTGCCATAGCCTCATCCCTTGTTTGCTGAAGTAACTGCTGAGATGGACGTTGCAGGAAACGAATGGAAAGAGGAAGGGTGGAGTCATCAGCGTATGAGTGGATAGGGTTAGACGTACAGCTTAGAAGGTCACTGATGAATAAAAGGAAGAGAGTTGGTGATAGGACAGAGCCCTGAGAAACACCACTGTTAATCCCTTAAGACCGCATTTGTTGCAGGCAGGGTACCTCCCACAACCGCAATTCGGGGATGTTTTGGCGACTTTCACCAAGGGCAAATTGACTGTGTTCTGGCTATAGGGGAAGAAATTACACACTGACAACGCAATCCGTACCCCCGTAGGCCTAATGGTTACAGCACAATCGCGTGTCAAAGATCAAGAGAAGTTTATGATAGTTACCCCTCGAAAACAATCGAAAACATGAAAATTTTGATAACTACCTATTTTTCTTATTGAAACAGGTCATTTCAAATTGCACTGTCACAACAACCATGAAAACAGGTGTATGTAGGTGTGGGGAGATTACTAGACTGTGGGTAGATAACGTAGGCTGTGGAGAGTAGGCCTACAGGTACGGGGGTTAGAAATAACCAGCTTTTCGCATGTGTTCTGTAACATCTACCATGAAAACAGGTGTGTATGTAGGTGTGAGGAGATAACTAGTGTGGGGAGTAGGCCTACAAGGCTTTGGTGGTACTTGGGGTGAAAAATTTTGGCAACAACCAAATTCTCTTGTGGAAACCCTCCATTTCAATGGGATTTGTCATACCAGCCATAAAAACAGGTGTGTATGTAGGTGTGGGGAGATAAAACAGGTGTGGGGAGTAGCCCTACAAGGCCTCTGAGTCATTCCAAAACTAACACAGACGTATATAAATATTTATAACCAACAAGGGCATCAAAATAAAGTTGAATAATGCTATAAATTCATGCATAAGAAAGGGGAAAAAAAGCAATTATTTGTTTCCGATTTCTCTTTTTTCTCTCCCAACTTCTCGTTACACATTTATCACACCATTACAGTTACCACATTATCATTACACTTCTTCACACTTATCAATACAGTTTCCGCAACAACCAAATTCTCTTTTGGAAACTTTCCATTTCATTGGAATTTATCACACAAGCCATGAAAACAGGTGTGTTTGAATGTGTGGGGAGATGAAACAGGTGCGGGGAGCGGCCCTACAAGGCCTCATAGTCTTTCGAAAACTAAAACAGACGGATACTACTCAGAGGTGTTAATCCGGGCATGTAGGGAGAATTAAAAAATAATAATAAGATGCGTCGTATGTAGTACAACATACAGCACTCTCCAACTTCGTATGTACAGAAACTGGTAGGTACGAAGTGAGAAATGAACGGAGTGAGGTGTAAAAATTTGGAAAGAAGTAGAAATAACATGAAACAGGTACAGCTCCGTTCAGAAGTTCGTACTACACCCAAAGTGGAAGGCACAAGCCTCGGTCCGCTCTTTCTGGACGACATGTTAATACCCCGAACCTCTCGCCACCACAGACAGAGCAGCAAATACCGGAACAGTATCAGTCACACGACGAATGCGAAATTTGAGATGAAACGGATATTTATACAGATATTGGCAAGTATTATTACATATTAATGAAGGAAATACGTGGACATTATGCGGTTGTGATGAAAATATGTATACAAGTAATAAGTTACAATACATAAATAGAAGGAAATGAAGTCTGATATGAATCAATAAGTGATTTGTGAGATGACTATTCTCCCACTGAAACACACACACACACACACACACACACACACACACACACACACACACACACACACACACACATACACGCACAAACAAACACACACACACAAACACACGCACACACAAACACACACACAAACACAAACTCATAAGAACAACAGCAATAACAACAACAGCCACCACCACCACAGTCTCCGCCACTTGCCACCCACCACAACCACCCACCACCACCAACGCCGTCGCCGCCACCGCCCACCACCACCGCCGCCGCCACCGACCAACACCCACAATCCACCATCACCGCCGCCGCCGCGACCACCGTCCACCACCACCGACGCATTAACAAATCGCATAATTGTGGAGGAAAAGACATTGCAATAGTTTACTTCATCCGTCCTGTTTGTGTGGGAAGGCCAAGGAACACATATTTATTACGTGTGAGTAATCTTGCATCTAATAGGAGGTGGATAATATATAAGCATAATTATACGGAAGTTTTCAGACAAAAAATAGACAATTTTATTTTTATTTCTATTTTTTAGTCAACAATATATATATATATATATATATATATATATATATATATATAATCTGTATTATATGTCTCTATACCATATCTAATTATCTATATCATATCTATATCTTTATTATATCTGTCTATCTATCTATATCTGTCTATTGTATCTGTTATATCTATCTATTGTATCTATTATATCTATCTATCTATCTACAGTATCTATCTATCTGTTTCTCTCTCTCTCTCTCTCTCTCTCTCTCTCTCTCTCTCTCTCTCTCTCTCTCTCTCTCTCTCTCTCTATAATATGCATACATATCCTTAATATAATGATAACTGTTGCCTAACTTTTCACATCAATATCGGGTCCAGCCTCCCTCTTTCTCAGTCACTGCTTGCAACCTATCAGGCATGGAGCTTACAAGGCCACAGATGAAGTCGTGTTTGCGCCGGCAAAGTTCCTGCTGGGCATTTACGTGGTCGAGGAGATCATTTCTTGTCCTCTCGTCTCCTGGCTGCCAGGTATTAATCATGTCAGCCCAAACATGTTTGTTACATTTAGATTGGCCCCTTTGGCGGGCCGGTCTGAGAGGTGAAGTATGTCTTGTCTCTGAAACCACTGCCGTACTACACGTGCGGTGTGGATGGTGCACCGGTCATGCATGGAAATTACAGGTCCATCTTGGAACGGGAAACCCTTTGCACGTAAAGATGGCAGAGAACGTTCCTCCAGGATATGGACTCACTGGTCAGCAGTAAAACGCCCCTCGATGCTGAACATGTCACCCAGGCCATGTAGAGTCAGGTATCCCTAGATGTTACAGATAACATGACCCGATCGTGCCTCCCCACAAATGTCGACCCTCTCGCATCTGCATGCGAAATATATATTTTCTTTTTTTTTCTTTTTTTTTTTTGGTATTGTTGCAGCCATTAGACAGAATACTAGTTGATGACATGCCCCCCTAACCTTATATTATTTAGAACTGATCACAGTTCTTCTCGGCACTAATGTCTTTATACTGTTACGGAACAGAGAGAGATAATAAACACTTCAAGTGAGAATACTAAAATCACTACTGTCCCGCAAAGTTCCAGGTTCAAAACAAAAGAGTTAGGTAAAATCACAAGTTAAAGTTTAATGCTCAAACTAACAACTAAACATTCAGGACTCATAAGGATAATGTAATGGCAAAACAGGTTACATAAATGGTTAACTGCAATAGCCTCTATTAACACGAATTTAGCAAGAGCAAATTTGTCTAAGTCAGCCCTGATAAAATGAGAAAACCGGATAATGCTCAGTTAAAGCAAGATATAATATTATTACAGATACAAAATAATACTAATACTGGCTGACAGTAAATACTTTACCAGGCTCACGAATCAATGCCTTATGCTATACAGTACAAGAAAAATGGTAATAACAGTTATACTCAAATTATACAGCAGCTAGATGGCTGGAGACTTCCTGAGCACTCACAATAATAATAATATAACTGTACAGGGGAGGACAGAGCTGTGAACAGAATGAGTAGATCTAAGTGGCAACTAATGCAGAGACTGAGCTCATTATATAGGGGGCCGGCAGAGCTTGATTCAACTTGTAAGAAGGACGCACAAATGAAGGCATAGAGGACGAAGAGTTGACACTCCTGCTCTGAACAACAGAAAGAACGACTTACTCTACTATAAGGGGGAGAAGGGGGGAGTGAGGTAGAACACACAAGCCTGGTCACTATGGAAGTCACGTGGCGGATCGTGATCAAACATGCAGCATACTGTACATTAGAATTATACGAAGGATGATGAAATCATAGGCTATGTAACAATACAAAGAAAATAGAGGCAAAGAGTAGAGGGAATCATATCTTTTTCCAGGACAATATGAACAGAATAAGACCAAAACAAGAGATCCTGATTATTTTAGATGCCTGGTCATATTGCCTTTAAAAGACTGGAAATCAAGGACGGAGGGGTATGCAGACTGCGGAAGACAGCTTCATTATTGACCTATTCCATAGGTGAAAGTCTGAATATCGGTTAATTATTGTAACAGCGAGGTGAACAGAAAACAGATGACTGCAACGAAGACGAAGCCTTGGGGGTGGGGGGAGAATAACAGTACGGAATTTTATCAGTAATAAAAATGGTAATATCATATACCTGGTGTTGTTTCTTCTCCAGCAGTGAACCCTACCATGCGAGGTGGAGGAGAAACACTTCTCATCCATGAAGATGACTCGCGACCAAAAGTCTAAATTCTTCTGAAAGTAGCATTGAGCAAAGGCTAACCTCCCCTCTCTGTGTTGTTGTATCAGGCTTTCCATCATTGCTGGAATTCTATAGTGTATACCAGCGTCATCCAGCCTTCGCCTGACAGTCAGCGTGGACACCTCTGACTGAAGACTGTCCTTTATGGCCACCGCGATCGTAAGAGGTGTTGCCCCTGCTGCTACGACAATAGCAGCATCTCCACGGCCTGGGTGGTTCTTCGAGGGGCTCCCGTCCTTTCTAACATGAAAGTATTCGCTATTAGTAAATATGGCACTAATAAAAATCAACGCCGAAAGTCTAGTTTGGGAAAACATTACGAGTATGTATACTTGTGTTGAAATATGTTGTATGATATGAAAATATTGTTACAAGGGCAACAGTTGTATTAAACAAACTGCTGCCTATAAAGATAGTGGCGTAGTGAGACTAAATGCAGCTCAAGGCCGGATATCCTAGTTTCGCCGCATCACTGCACGGACAGCCCTGCAGAGGCGATTGCTTGACCGTGGTTCAAGGCTCTGCTTGGCCAGACAGACCAGGGTTACACAACAACAACAACAACAGTAACATCAAGAGATGGAAATTGAAGTCTCGTTCTTAGAATGACTAGGACTGATTTGTATGTGACCATCATAAATCAAACCCTGTCAGTTCCATCCAAAGAAACGTAAACACAAATATCCATTTCATTGAGATGCCTGGACGCACAGCGTTCGAAATAATGTGGCACTATGCACTGGAAAAAGACATCCTAAGACATTTCAACAATTAACTAGTTGTATACAAGAAAGGTAGATTACTAGTTAACAGATGCATCACAGAGCGGGTGAGAGGATGG